>NC_077233.1:39333214-39654047 GCF_027887165.1 Monodelphis domestica | reverse complement strand
TCTCACAAAAGGGATACCATCCTCATTTATAATTGTCTTATTGGACCTTTTCTTAAAAAACAACAACAACACTGTTTTGGAATAATTGACTTTCAAGTTGGATTCAAACCCTCAGAATCTTAGAGACATTTTATGGAATTTCATTATAAATATGCCCATTTCTACTTCAAAATCTTTTGGAATCTAGATATTGCTTTGTCATCTGACTTATTAACTAGGTATAATTTCTGTAGTTTATATTAAGTGCAATTTTTATTGATTTCAGTAAATTCAACTTTTCCACCTTCAGATTTCAGTTCACAAACTTTTATCTTATTTCATGTGAACTAAGTATTATAGCTGAAATTATTTTGCATATTTTCCTTACACTCATTACCAATTGTAAAAGCTTACAAATCACCAATATGTTGCTGTGTGACATGAACTGAAGCTACTACCAACAAAAAGCCTATGATGTCCAAGTTACTGAAATTTCTTTCAAATTGGGTCAAGATGTAAATTAGTGTATAATAAATGTGGTCATGCTTTAACCCATTTCTTGAGCACTCATTGTTTATTTTAGTTGTCAATACTGTATGCACTGAGACATTCCCAGAAGGTGGGACATTGGTATTTTTTTATTTTTAAAAATGTTATCTTATTTCCTAAGCTGCAAGATCTGCTCCTCACTCTGTGTCCCTCTTTGTCAACATGGCTATTATTAAGATTTTGAGTAGAGTCAGTCTATAAACATATGCCCAAAAAAATGTAGTTTCAAAATGAATAAGATCATAAAGGCTTGGATGATAACCCATTCAGTGGTATTTCCAGTCTCCATTGGTAGTAGCTTTTCAGAATCTCCTCAGAATAATTATAATGCTCTCAAAGTACCAGGAGTCATCTATATGCATCATTCTGTCTAGGAATTCTGAATCTTGTCATTGCCACTCCCAAACCTCTCCCCTCCACTCCTTTAAAACAAGAGCCAAACATGGTAGATGAGTTTCACTTTGAAGAATATTTTAATACCTTGTTCAATTCAGATGAAAGGTAATTGATTTTTTTTGTTTAAACTAGCTTGAAATGCAGATGCAGCATTTGATTAACTAAGAACTCTGTATAAATTCAGCCTGTAAAACATGTTTTTTTTCTACTCAAATTGCTGAATTGAAGAAGCCATTGTATGTGTACCATCACAAAAAACTCCTCTACCAGTGAAATCACAGGCCTTGATAGAACAAACAAATGCATAGTTGAAACTCATTTGAGGGTAGTCAGTATTTTATTTTTCTTTGGGAATCCTACAGCTATAAAATCTTGAAGTTTTCAATTTTAAAATAATTCCAAAGTATTTTGATCATTGAGGTGCATTCTATCTTTCATTTAAAGTTCTGGTAAATAACTGTAGTATGTAATCTGTCTTCATCTTACAAACCTAAGAAAGTCAGAGGAAATTGTCTCCAGTCTACCAGCTCACACATGCACAAGTTGCCAAAGTGAGATGTTTGTTCTCAAGCTGCATAAATGTAAGTCATAAAAATACTCAACATTGACAGCTTTACTGCACCCAAAATTTACATTAGCTAGTCACTGAGCTATGGATTATGCAATGTCTATAAGAGAACTCATCAAAAATATAGATATAAACCTCATACCTGCCTTTTGTCTCCAAAGAGTGCACGGATTTTATCTGGTTCCATAAATAATGGGAACATCAGCACATTTATCTGAACACAATAACAAATCCCATCCTCCTGGTAATTGTAAAAACACTGGAGCTTGTTATTGACCTTGTATAAAATACGGATGTAGGAACGAAAAAAAGGGAACTTTTTTGCCAGCCTATATCCACTTCTCAAACCTTACAATTTACTTGGAAACCATTAAAAAAAGTCAGTGAACTTGTGAAAAGTCATGTGAACAGACCAGTTGAAAAAACACAAAGCAAAATACACAAGTTAAATGAAAAGATGTACAGAATATCATTTTTATAAGGCATTTCTGAGATCATCTTATAGTCTCTATTTGAATAGGAAACCCCCTTAATGTATTGCTAGCAAATAATCATCAAATCAGTGCCTGAAGAGATTTAGTAATTTAAGTAAAGCCCACTATTTCAGTCAGCCTCATTGCAACTTTTTATTTGTATTAGTTTTGTACAACTGAGGCCAAACATAACTTATTTAATTTTTTTCAGTGATCAAACACTTATCTTTTTTTCTTCTTTGTCATTTTTATTTTAGAGATATATTTTATTTCATTACATATTTCCAAATTACATTTAAAAATTATCATTCCTTTAAAACAATATTGAATTCTAAATTCTTTGACCCCACCATCATTCCTTTAACCCTATAGTAGTTAAATACTATGATATCAATTATGAATGTGCAGTCATAAAGTAATGGAAATAATATTTTCATAGTAGGCATGTAAAATAATATCATTTTTTCCTTTTATCTATATCTTAGGGAGGCAATGGTATTAAAAGATATGTAGCTTTAAAACTCATTGGGCATAGTTCTAATTCTTTCTCCCGAAAGGTTAGATCAGTTCACAACTATACCAACAGTGCATTAGTTTCCCATTTTTTCCACATCACCTCCGTCATTTATCATTTTCCTTTTCTGTCATGTTAGCTCATTTTAGAGTTGTGAGGTGGCAAGTCAGTAGTTTTAATTTATATTCTTTTAACCAATAATGAATTACAAAATTTTAATGTAAATATTGATATTGTTGATTTCTTCTAAAAATGAAAAATCTTTTGACAACTTATCAATTGTCAAAGTCTAATTTTTTTCTTATTTAAAAAAATTTAGTCAATTTAAAACATTATTCCTTGGTTACAAGAATCATATTCTTTCCCTCTATCATCTCTCCCCAAAAGTCTCATTTTTAACAAATTTTACTAATCATGGAAATATGGACTGTATAATAAAGCATGTACAGCCTATATCATATTATCATCTATCTTTGGGAGAATGGAGAGGTGAGAGGGAAGGAGAGAACATGGATTACAAAATGTGAGAAAGTTATTATTAAAAATTGTCTCACCATGTAAAAAATTAAAAATGACACATGCAAGTAAATGTAATAGCTCTAGTTGAGCCTGGAGTCAGAAATTCTCTCCTTCCTGAGTTGAAATCTGGCCTCAAACACTTATTAGCTATATGATCATGGGCAAGTCACTTAACTCAATCTTCATTTCCTCATTTATAAAATGAACTGGAGAAGGAAATGGCTAACCTCTCTACTTTCTTTGTCAAGAAAAATCCAAATGGCAGTACTAGATCTTAAACTGTACTATAAAGCAGTGGTCATCAAAACAATATGGTACTGACTAAGAAATAGAAGGGAGGACCAAAGGAATAGACTTAGGGTAAATGACCTCAGTAAGATAGTGTATGATAAACCCAAAGATTCCAACTTTGGGGACAAAACTCCACTTTATGACAAAAACTGCTGGGAAAATTAGAAAACAATATGGGAGAGACTAGGTTTAGATCAACATCGCACATCCTACACCAGGATAAATTCAGAATAGGTGAATGACTTAAATATAAAGAAGAAAACTATAAGTAAATTAGGTGAACATAAAATAGTATACTTGCCAGATCAATGGTAAAGGAAATATTTTACGACCTAGCAAGAAATAGAGAATATTACAAAAATGTAAATGAATAATTAAAAAGGTTTTGTACAAACAAAACAAATGCAACCAAAATTAGAAAGGAAGCAACAAATTTGGGAAAAATATTCATGACAAAAACCTCTGACAAAGGTCTAATTACTCAAATTGACAAGAAGCTAAATCAATTGTATAAAAAATAAAACCATTCCCCAATTGGTAAATGGGCAAGGGATATGATAGGCAGTTTTCAAATAAGTCAAAACTATTAATAAGTATATGAAAAAGTGTTCTAAATCACTCACAATTAGAGAAAACATAAATCAAAACAACTCTGAGATACCACCCAATACTTAGCAGATTGGCTAATATTACAGCAAAGGAAAGTAATAAATTTTGGAGAGGATGTAGCAAAATTAAGACACTAATACATTACTGGTGGAGTTGTGAATTGATCCAACCATTCTGGATTACAATTTAGAACTCTGCCCAAAGAACTTTAAAAGACTGCCTACCCTTTTGATATTAGAAAATGAAGGGATGCCCTTCAATTGGGGAATGACTGAACAAATTATTGTATCTGTTGTTGATGGAATACTATTGTGCTAAAAGGAATGATGAACTGGAGATATTCCATGTGAACTGCAACAACCTCTAGAAATTGATGCAGAGTGAAAGGAGCAAACCAGGAGAATTTTGTACTCAGAGATTGTGTACAATAGAATGTAATGAGCTTCTCTACTAGCAGCAATGTAATGATCCAGACAATTCTGAGGGACTTATGAAAAAGAATGCTATCCACATTCAAAGGAAGAGAGCTGTGGGTATAGAAACACAAGAAAAACAATTACTTGATCACATGGTTCAGTGGGGATAGGATTGGGGCTATAGACTTCAAATGATCACTCTATTGCAAATATTAATAATATGGAAATAGGTCTTATACATGTAAAACCCAGTGGAATTGTTTATTGGCTATGGGAGGGGGGAATTGGGGAGGGAAAGAACACGAATCATGTAAGCATAGAAAAATATTCTAAATAAATTAATTAAATAAACAAATAAACCAAAAATAAATAAACAAGCAGATAAATAAATAAACAAATAAACAAACAAACAAATAAATATCTTATGACTTCTCTTAGGCCTACCAGAGCTACCAGCATCACTACTCATACTTCAAGGCCATTATTAATAACTAAATATAGATAACCCTTCTACATCATGAGAGGTTGAGAGGTTAGGGGCAAGGTACCCTTGAGATATAGATAAAATTTTTTTGGCCCTCATTTCATACCAGAAAAGAAGCCTGATTTTTCTTTTCTTTTTCTTTTGTGGCATGTATATAGTAACTTAAGTGATTATGAGATATTAAACTTTTTAAGACATCTCTACATTTCTTACCTTTGTGTTTCCTCTGCTGACTTTCATGTTCCTTTCACAAATTTTAACTTTTTTACTATTTTAACTTATAAAAAGAAATTGAGTATAATTATGGTATTAAAAGATATAATATTTTGGCATTATACAATACTATACATGCGAAAAACAAAGAAAACTCCAAATGAGTTCACAAGTTCACAATAAGTCAGATATGATTTAAAGTGAATGAACAATAAATAAAATTTCAATTTTACTTATCAGGATTCTTTCTACCTTTTATTATTTATTTATTTAGTTAGCCCTAAATGTTCCCTTATGTATTGATCTGAAAGGTAATATTTATCCCATGGTCCCATAATTTACTTATGAAATCTCCTTTCATGTCTAAATCCTTTATCCATTTTTATCTTTGATATATTTTGTAAAATATTGGTCTCTGCCTGGGTACTTATAAATTACTTTCCAGTTTTTCCAGAAATTTTTCAAATGTTGAGTTCTTATCCCCAAAACTTGGACCTTTGGGTGAATCAAAGATTAGATTACTATGGTCATACATTACTATGTATTGTTTACCCAATTAATCCCACACTGCTCTACAACTCTATTTCTTATCCAGTGCCAATTTTTTTCATAATTAGCACTTTGTAATATACTTGAAATTTGATAATGCTATGCATCCCTACCCCAACTTTACTGCTTTCCTTGATAGTTACCTTTTTTACAGTGGAATGTTGTTGTTTTTATTCTTTTTTATTATTCAGTCCTTTCCATCATATTGGACTTTTCATGACTGTTTTTGTTGTTTTCTTGGCAAAAATACTAGAGTTTTCTGCTAATTCATTCTCCACCTCATTTAACAGATAAATGAGGCAAACAGTGATAAGTGACTTACTCATGGTCATACAGTAAGTGTCTAAGGTCAGATTTGAACTTTTGAAGATTGTTTCTTGATTTCAAGTTCAGTGCTCTATCTACTATGATACTTAGATGTCCCAATTACTTTTTAGCTTTCAAAAATAATTATTTGGTAGTTTTATTGGTATGCTACTGAATAAGTAAATTAGCTTACATATTATCATTTTTATTTTATTGACTCAGCCTACCCATGAGCCATGGATATTTCTACATGTTATTAGATCTAATTTTATTTGTATGGAAAATACTTTGTAATTGTATACAAATGGTCCCTGGTTTTGTCTTGTCAGGTATACTCCCAAAATATTTTATATTCATTTTTGAAGGAATCTCTCTGTCTCTTGTTGCAGGTCTTTTGTGGTTATTTTACAAAAGTCTAATGTGGTTTTATTTTCTATCATTCAACTTTGTTCTAGTTTTTAATTTTTAAAATTAGTTTTTTAGTTGATTTTCTATGGTTCTAAACATATAGGGTACAATATGCAAAAACTGATAGTTTTGTTTCTGCATGACATTTTTATTCCTTCAATTTCTTTTTATTGTCTTATTGCTATCTTATCACATTTCTAATAAAAGCAGTGAGTAATAGTGGTGATCTTACTGGGAAGGTATCATGTTAATCATTGCAGGAAATGTGAGCCTTTGGTTTTAGATAAATGTTATCATTGTGATAAAATTTTAATTTTTGTTGTTCAGTTAATCATTATTATTTGTTATCAGTTGATCATTATTATCATTTTCTGTCCTTAACAGTTAATCAGTTATCGGTTAATCATAATTCATCTAATCTTAATTTTATTCATGCCTCACTATTCTGGGGCTTAGTTGAGGTTTTCTTGACAAAGACAATGGAGTTGTTTGCTATTTCTTTTTTCAAGTTCATTTTACAGATGAGGAAAAGACTTGTCCAGGATCATGCAGCTAGTGTCTGAGGTAAACATCATGAAGATGAGTCTTCCCTGCTTCCACAGTCAATACTGTGTATTGGCTCCAAGACAGAAGAGGGGTAAGGGCTAGGCAATGGGAGTTAAGTGACTTTCCCAGGGTCACACAGCTGGGACATGTTTGAGACCAGATTTAAACTTAGCACCTCCCATATCTAGGCCTGACTCTCAATCCACTGAGCTCCCTAGCTGCCCCCTGTATTAGACTTTTTAATACAAATGGGTGTTTTATTTTGTCCAAAGCTTTTTCTCCATCTATTGAGACAGGATTTTTTTTTGTTATTGATAAGTTCAATTATACTGATTAGTTTTCTAATATCCCTGGATTCCTGGTATAAATCCCACCTGGTCATTATGCATGATTATTTGATATATTTCTGTAGTCTCCTTGCTAGTATTTTATTTAATATTTTTACAATGATATTCATTGAAACAAATAGGTCTATAGCTCTTTTTCTGTTTTTGCTCTTCCTGGTTTAAGCATCAAGACCTATATTTATGTCATGAAAGGAATTTGGTTGTCCTCTTTCTTTACCTATTTTTCAAAATGTTTATATAGAATTGGGATTAATTGTTCCTTAAATTTTTGACAGAGATTCACTTATTAATCTATCTAATACTGGGTTCATTTGTACTTTTCCCCTTTAGGAGTTCACTTTTGGCTTTAACAATTTCTTTGTCTAAGATAGGAATGTTTAATTATCGTATTTCTTCTGTTAATTGTGGCAATTTATATTTTGGTAAATATCCATCCATTTCACTTATGTTGTCAGTTTTATTGGCATATAATTGCATAAAACACTCCTCCTAATAATTGGTTTAACTTAATCTTCATTGGTGATGCATTTACCCTTTTCATTTTTGATATTGATAATTTGTTTTTCTTTTTTTAAATAAAATTAATTAACCAACAGTGTATTTAATATTTTTTTTATAAAACCAGATCTGTTTTTATGTTTTCAGTGTTTTTTCTTTCAATTTTAATTTGTCCATTGAATTTCAGTACTTATATGTTGGTGTTTAATTTTAGATTTTTCTTTTTTTAGGTTTTTTTTTTCTCTTTAGTAGCATATCTAACTAATTGATTTGACATTTCTGTCTTTTATTGTTATAAATATTTAGAGATACAAAATTTTCTCTCTATGTACTGTTTTAATTTCATCCTATAAATTTTGGTATATTGTCCCAATGTTTTAGTTTTCTTTAATGAAATTATTGATGATTTATTCTTTTCCATAGGAGAAATTATATCTACCCCTTAATGTCATATATGGTAATAATATGAATAATCAAGGTTATTCTGTAGCTTCAGAGGCAAATGAGATAATATAACAGTTACAGAAAATCCAGGATATATTTCAAAACACTTAAAGCATGAACAACCTTTCCTTGGCAAAAATAACTACAGAGAATTCTATTACTAATTTTGAGTATACTACAATTAACTGATTACTAATTCTCATACATGTTCACTTAATTAATAATTGGGATTAATCTGTATTATCAAATCTATTATAATTATATCATTAAATACTGCTTTTCTAATAACGTTACATAAAGAGGATTTACAGTCATAAAGACGCATAAAACAATGAATGTAGGCAGAAGTTACCAAGATTACCTTTTGCTATATATGTATCTATACATGCACACACAAATATATATAAACATATATGTAGATAATTTTGAATACAAAAGGAACGTAAGAAAATGATCAGTAAAAATGTGTTAGTTTTAAAATGACTATATAATATATTTCACCCCCTGGATCCCACTTCCTCACATCTGCAAAGGAGTAGAGGGAAGTGATATGATACATTTTCTTTGAGCTCAAATTTGTTTTCTATGGTTTGGGAGCATTTTTAATTGTTCTTTCTGCTTATATTTTTATAATTACTGAGTACACTGACTTTGCTTACTTTACTTTGCTTTAGTCCATAAGTCTTTCTATGCTTATCTATAGTTGGCATATTCATGACCTCACATATAACCCATTTTAGTATGTATTATATGCCTCATTTAAAAGTGCTTTACATAATCTAAAGCACTTTTTTGTAAGTCAAAGACCTTCATTTATCTCCCTTATTTACCTTTTTAGCAATTGAAGTTTTTTTCAATTTTTCTATTCTTCCTTCTGGGGGTTTAGTTGTTCCCTGTAATATTCCTTCCTTTTAGATACTTTTTGATATCTTTCCTCTTTCCTCTTTGTTCATTAACTCAGTTTTCTGTTCATTCTTTGATCTCGTGGTTATTTTTTCTTTGAAGGTTTTATGTGGTTTTTTATTTCTTCTGGAGAATTTTCAATTTCTTTACTCTCTGGTATGTTTTCATTATATTAAGCTTTAATTTTGATTCACATTATAAAATTTTTCTATTAATTCTTCTTTGAATTTCTCCATTGAATATTTATATACTTCCTCTATCTTTTTTAAAATTATATTTGTTATAAATTTGGGGCCATGAAGAGTAGCTAGCCTTAATCATAATCACTCTCTGAGTAACATTCCTGGAACTCTAAGTGTAGTGTTATTTTTTTAAAGGAAGGTGACATAATTTTAGCAATACTTAAGGAAGATAAAGCTCACAGTGGTGTGAAGAATGGATCAGAGTATGGAGAGAGTACAATCAGCCTTAACAGTTAGAGGAAGAGGACTGCCAAATTAATTTCAATAACAGATTGGAAAGGCTTGATAATATTGGAAGATAAAAATGAGAAGACAGAATGTGATAAAAATTCTGGGTGAGAGAAAATGTGCCAAGGCAACATTTCTCAACTGACTAAAAGAAATGGCATCTAAGATACAGATCAAGAATTAATTTTAAGAAAGAAGACATGATATCTTTTTTCCTCTTCTAAGAATAGAATGATGATGAAAAATATACTTATTATGATAATTATCTAATTTATTTAAAATAGCTTATTCCCCAATTGACAATTAGTCAAAAAATTTGAACAGACAGATTATGGAGGAAGTAATCAAATCTATACATAATTATATGAAAAAAATGCTGTCGTTAATTATAGAAATGTAAATTAAAACAACTTTGAAAAACCAGCTGATATCTAAGAAACTGACTAAAATGATTAATGAGGAAAATTATAAATTTGGAAGGGATATGGAAAAATGTGGTTACTAGTAAGCTGTTAGTGAAACTGTGTATTGATCAAACAATTTTCAATAGGAATCAAGAACTATGCCCAATTAATTATAGAAGTGTGTATACTCTCTGAACTAGCCATACCACTAATAGATCTGTTCCTCAAGATAATCAGGGGTAAAAGAAAAAAATGATACGTTCTAAATATTCATAGTAACTCTATTTGTAGTGGCAAGGAACTTGAAATTGAAGGTATGCCCATCAATTGAGGAATGAATGAATAACATTGTATATGATTGTGATAGAGTACTATTATGCTATAAGAAATGATCAGCATATTGATTGTAGAAAATATAGAAAGAAATAAGAATGAAATGAGCAGAGGCAAGAGAGATGAATAGAGGAACAGCAATATTGTTCAAACAATAAATTTGAATGATTATTTATTCTGCATTACATAAATACACAAATCAACTTTGAAGGCCCTAGGAAATAAGATGTTATCTACCTTCAGAGAAAGAACTGATATATGAGACCATGGGCTGTATAGTTTCACATATATATTTTGGTCAAATGTTGTCCTTTCCTTGTGCTGGATTGGGAGGAAAGGAGAATAGGTTGAAACTCATAAGTAACCAAAAATATTAAAAATAAATAAATGATGAGAAAAATAAATTTCTAAGGGATTTAAATGAAGTGTTTAAAATTAATGACAGAATTTAAAATGAAATTCTATGGGAATAAAGCAGAGGAATATTATTATTTTTCAGATTCTTATTTGCATATTTTAAATGAGCTTTATACTGTTCATAGGAAGAAGGCTAGAGTAACATCTGTGATAATTATTGTGACATTCATTTTCATACTACTTGAAAAATGTACTCATTTTTACATCATTTTCAGGGAATTGGATTTTTTGTCTGAAAGGTCATAGATATTATCTAGTCCAAACTTTTATTTACCTCCTTCTTATTCTAGCAGTTCTTAGGATGTATTAACTGATTTGAGTATATCAAGGGAGGAAGCATTTCATTCTACCAAAAACATTGGAGTGATTATCAGGACACTGGATTCTAGTCCACGCTCTAACAGAAACCACCAGTACAACTTTAGGTTTTAAAGCAAAGGAAACTTCCTGGACCTTATTTTGCTATCTGTACAATCAAAAGTTTGAAATATCTAGCCTTTAAGAATTAAATTTCTCATAATCTAATTGTTGTTGGATCAATAAAACTCAATTTTTTTCATCCTTTAAAAATTTTAATATTTCTGTAGTACCTTAAGGTTTTTGCAAAGTTTGGTAAAAGTATTATCTGATTTTATCATTACAACAACCTAGGAAGTTAGGTGCAATTATCAGCCCCATTTTAGAGATGAAGAAAGTGAGACAAATACAAATGAAGTGACTTGATCAAGTTCACACAGGTCATAATAGCAAAATTTAGACAAAATATTAAAACACATATAAAGACATAAATCTTAAAACAGCAGCAAGGATAAAACAATAGGCACATTGGTCTTATCTAAGCAAAATTGCAACATTTTCCTTTATCTCCAAAGAAAGGAGGAAGATACAATGCTACATCTCTTATTCCAGGACTCAATTTCATGATATACTCCATAATTTCACATTACTTTGTTTACCTCATTTTATTCATTGTATGTATTTTTTTTCTTTTTATTCATCCCGTTTCAGTACATTTAAGCTTTCCCACATTCCTCTGAATTCTCCATAACCTTTTATTATTGTATGGAAAATATTTGTTTAGGTATTCCATGGATACTTTTCTAAATACATTTCTAGTTTCTTGCAACTGTCTACCAAAAGGTTATATAAGTGTCTCCAAAGAAAAGTTTAATAAACACAAAGTATATGATATATATATATATATGATTTATTTCTGTGGCTGATTTAATGTATATTACTAACAATAAACTTAGTGGGTCAAAGAGTAAAAAGAAAAGTTTTATCAGTTCTAAAGAATAGGCATCTTTATTTGCTAGAATGTTTGGTCAAAACCACAATCCTATCAACAGCGAATATCTCTCTTGCACAATGGATCTCTTGTCTGGAGTCCTACATTAAAATTCCATCCCAAACATTTATACTTGTATGGTCTTAGAGAGATATGTAACTTTCATGTGGTTCAGTTTCTTCATTAGTTAAATAATGGTATAACACTCTGTGGATTATGAGCTTTCTTCCTGTTCTACCTGGATGAGCCAGCACTGACTTTAAAAGTTATGTCCTTTCTCTTTGAATGGATATGAGACAAAACTTCAGTGTTGCTTAAATTGAACTTCTTTTCTTCTCAGTGATTTGAAAACATACTATGAAAGGAGACTAGATGTGGCAATGCCAATTACAGTGATAAGATTTGGCAACTGACAAAATGTATGGCTAGATAAGAGTAAGGATTCTAGCTATTAATGGCAATCTGTTGGTTATATCCTCTTTTCTTGACTGAATATGACTTGTAGCTCAGAATTGTTCTATACTGCTATCTTTGAATCTATTAAGGATTGATTTATCAAGAAGAGCCAAGATAATGGAATAAAGGCAGTACATCTTCTGAGCTCTCTCAAATTTCCCTCAAAGTAGCATTAAAATAATACGCTAAAATGAATTCTTGACTGGCAAAAAAAAGACAGGTTTGAAAATATTTTCCAGCCCAAGACAACTTAGGTCAACAACAGAGCATTTCTGTCTTGCGAGGTTGAGAGTGCAGTCTTGTCCAGTGTAGGTCTCACATTAGGAAGCCAAGAGGAGGTTATAGCTGTGATTGAGTTGGCAACTGTAGTTTACAGAACTATTAGCCCACAAATGGTAAAGGGGTTAACATAACTGATATATGACTAAAATTATCTTAGGAGACTGATTTTGGGCTAAGAATATCAGTTTATTGATTATACCATGTTTATTGATTAGGCCAACATCATTACCAATAAAGTGATTTAAATCTCCATGGCTTTTACACAATGAGAGATGATCTGAGCTGTCTCTCAGGTAGTTCAGTAAATAGATTTTTAGGAGCTCATTATTCATCTCCTCTTTTGAACATCCCAAGACAGCTTTAATTGGTGAAATCTAATTAAGAGGTGCTCTATTAACTGATCCACCTCTCTCCCAGAGATGGATAGATCACATAGACTAAAAAGAATCCTCATCTCCTTCATTCATTAACCAACTTCTTTTTAAAAGGCAGATATTCTTTAGGATTCCCAAGGATTAAGTAAATGGAAAAAGCAGCATACCAGATTATATTTCAGACCCAGTTCTCAGACACAGGAATTAGTACAATATTTGAAAAACAAGTTCTAATACTGGTAAGAAGAAAGTTATAGAAGACCATTAGCTGACATTGAGAACAGAATCTTTTTTGCATTGCCCCATATAGATCTAGGTCACAGTCCTAGGGTGAGGAGGAAACCTAGAAGCAGTGGGGGTCCTAAATGGATTTTTAGGGTAGAAAAGAGTGCTTATGGTCATTCACTCACCAGATCACAGACCAGGAGAACAGTGACTATTCTTCTACTTTGATCATACCACTTTGGAAGGACCAAAAACTTACAGATCTTTGGAGGTAGTTCTAAAAAAGAGCATAAAGAAATACCTGAAGCTTGGGACAATGTCCCCTCTCCAGAAACTGAGCCTAACTTTAATATAAAGTTAAAATCAAGAAATAGTTTAGAAAAATGAGTAAACAACAAAAAAGAACCTAATCACAATAGATGTCTATGGTGACAAAGATTATTGAAACAAAAATGCAGAAGATAATAATTTTCAAAACAGATGCAAGTCTTGAAGAAAAAATATGAATTATCTCAGGCCCAAAAATAATACCTAGAAAAAAGCTATGCAATAATTTTAAAAATAAAATGATACAGGAGAAAAATTAGAAAAAGAATTGTTTGTGACATAAGAAAATCATGAAAAAAGTTAGCAGTTTGACAAAATATAATAAAGAAAATAACACATTGAAAAACAGAATAGCCTAAATGATAAAAGAGGGGAGAAGTCCACTGAAGAAAAGAATTTCTTAAAACACAAGATTAACCAAAAATAAAATACATACAAAAATTTACTGATGAAAAGTATGTCTTAAAAAGCATCATTGGCTTAATAAAAAGAGTAACAAAAATTCACAGAGGAAAAAAAATATATATATTTAATAGTAGAACTGGCCAAATGGAAAAGAAAGTACAAAATCCCACAGAAAAAAAATAATTTTTTAAAAATTAAATTTTGGAATGTGGAAGTTAATGGCTATGATACATTAAGAAACAATGAACAAAATCAAAAGAATGAAAAAAATGTAAAATTTTGGAAATCTTGGAGAGATTATTTCATAATTATAGGACTACAGAAATCCATGATTCAAAAAGAGTCTAGGGATATAGTTGGGTGGATAGAAAGCCACTCTTAATGACAAGTGGTTCTAGATTAAACTCTGGAATCAGGCATTTTCTATTGTGACTGTGGTCAAATCATTTCACTCCTAATACTTAACCCCTAACATTCTTCCACCTTGGAATTGATTCTAAGACAGAAAGTAAGGTTTTTAAAAGGGACACTTAGACATATTTTTAGAAATTACCACAAAAAACTGTCTTGATATCTTGAAACCAGAAGCAAAATAGAAATTGAAAAAACAAATTGATCATCCCCTAAAAGAAATTCCAAAGTTAAAATCCCCAAGAATATTATCAATGAAACCCAGAGCTCTGAGGTCAAACTGAAAATATTGAAAGTAATTAAAAAAAAGTAGAACTAGAGTGAGGATTACACAGGATTTAATACTTCTATATTAAAGGATTGAAGGATTGGAGATAAAATATCCCATAGGAAAAAGGACCTTGAATTAAAGCTCAGAATCATATACCCTGCAAAAATTGTATAACATTTCAGGAGAAAAAATTTAATGATATTTAATGAAATTGAGGACTTTCAAACATTGTCCATCTTCCTTTCCATTGTAATAGCTCTTTTGAATCTCTTTTATTTGAGATGATTCATCCATTTCTATTTCTCCTTTCCCACTTCTCCCATTGCAGTCCTTTTCTCATACCATAATTTTTAAAAATAAAATCCCATTATAGATAATATACATCCACATCTTCTGTTTATTTCCTCCTAATTGTCCTAATATTGATAAAGTTCTCATATCTGATATATTATTTTCATGTCTAAGAATATAAGCAGTTCAGCCTTATTGAATCCCTTATGATTTCTTTTTTCCTTATCTCTATTTCTCTTTATACTTCTCTTGAGTTGAGTCTTCTGTTTGAATGCCATATTTTCTATGCAGTTCTGGTCTTTTAAAAGTTCTCAACTATTTAAATATTTAGGGTCCATGCCCTTCAATCCTTTTCGATAGATGCAGTTAAATTTTTTGTGGTTGAATTATTATTATTTTCTCTCAGCTTATAGTATTTTCTCTTTAACTTGGGAGTTCTGGAAATTTGGCTGATATATTCCTGGAATTTTTCATTGTGAGATCACTTTCTGGAATTGATAGGTAGATTCTTTCAATTTGTAGTTTATTCTGGATAATAAGGAAGTATTTCTTGATAATGTCTTGATGTGTGATTCTAGGTTCTTTCTTTAATTTTGATTTTCAGGGAAAAAATCTTAAATTATCTCACCACCTATTTTTAAGGTCATTGGTTTTACAACGATAAATTTCTCATTTTCTTCTTTTTATTCTTTTCTGTTTTATTGTTTCTTGTTGTCTAATGGAGTCAGCTTTCATTTGCTCAATTCTAATTTTGAAGGAAATATTTTTTGGATGAGCTTCTATACCCCCTTTTCCATTTGATCAGATCTACATTTTAAGGAGTTGTTCTTTTTCTTGACTATTTTTAACCTCCTTTTGCTTTTGGTCAATTCTACTTTTTAAGAAGTTGATTTCTTTGGTGATGTTCTATGTATATTTCCTCATTTTTTGTGTTTCTGTTCCCAACCTGTTGACCCTTATCTTATGATTTTCTTGTATTCTCCTCACTTCCAAATTGTAAAAAAGCAAGCAAACAAACAAACAAACAAAAAACCCTTTTTTATTTAATTTTTAAAGTACTTGTTTACCTCATTAGAAATGCATTTTGGGCCTGATTCCAATTCACATTTTTCCTTTGAGGTTTCACTTGTAGCCATTTTAATAGTATTCTCTTCTAAATTGGTGCCTCCATCATCCTTGTCACCAAAATCACTTTCTATAATTAAGCTCTTTTTTTGGTTCTTATTTTATTATTTCTCATGTAATTTTCCACTGTATATTAAAGTTGTGCTCTGTAACTGAGTTGGAGAAGTCACTCTCTCAAGCTTTTTAGTTTAGTTTAGTTTTTGTGGGGCTTAAAGCTTTGTTTCTAAGCTTTCTTGAGCCTTGGGACCTTCTTGCTGGCCTGTACTGGTGGGGTGTAGGGGGGTGGGACTTATTTCAGACTTACATTAGTGGGAGGTTTCATTGCTAACTTAAATAGGGTGAGATATTGCTATTTACTTGCCCATTGGCAGAGCCTCTCTGCTTGCATAGCTATGGGCCCTACTGCTGACTTACTCAAATGAGGGATCCTTGTTGTTGACTTATATACAATGTGTGTGTAGGATCATCTGCTTGTTTACACACTCTAAGTCCTCATTATTTGCTTTCACAGTGGGGGGGGGCTCATTTGTGCTGTGCTCTGAGGGTAGAGCCTCTATGGTAGTCTATGTAGGGGAGAGTCCCTCTTTCTGCGGAGTTGGGACTATGGTTTCTGGCTAACACAATAAGGGACATTTCTGGTGACCAGCACTGGGGGGCAGGGCACCACTATAGACCAAGCCTGAATAAGGCTTCTTTGCTGACCCTCAGTGGGACCAGGCTTGTTGCTGGCCTACTTTGAGTTGAGGACTCTGCTGTAAGAGGAGACCTTGCCCTTCCTTTCTATGAGTGGAATGCAGCCTACCTTTACTTAGGTTACCTGCTTCCATCCCTATCCCAGAGAAATAAACCTTTTTCTGCTGATTCTCTGAGGTTTTCTAGGTTGAAATTTGCTTCACTACTCCAAAATTCAGTAAAAAGCTTTGTTTGAAAGTGGTTTGGAGGGGAATTTCAGAGAGATGAGATAAGTTTTCTCCTGACTTTGTCATCTTGGCCATGGAAGTCTCTAGATTTTTCTTTCACAACATGAGTTACCATTATCAACAAAGCAAGTTTCCAATATAACCAAAAGGGACACATGATGGAAATGTTTTTTCCTCAACTAAAGATGCAAGTATTGGAGTCTGAGTACAGATTAAAGCATGCCACCTTTCACTATGGGATTTCTATTGCATGTTAATGAGCCACAGCTCCATGCAAAGGAGCACAGGATTAAGTATCAATGCAAAACAAGAGGTCTTTGTCTCAGGGGACTTCAGAAGGAAGCTGTAAAGCAAGTCCTGAATTTGAGTTTCCCAGTTGTCTGCCTTTAAGATGTTAGGCCAATATGTATTTCTCCTTGGATTTAATTCTTTCTTCCTATTGTAGCAGTTAAATTTAGTTTCTCTGCTAAAGTATTATATTTTATGAGGTTTATTAAAGATTAAGAAATGAAGAAAATACAAACATAAGATACCACATGCCTAGGAGGGCGGAAAGGCCCATTCTATTTCACTTACTACATCTCCAGAGAAGTGTGTGCTTGGAAGCGGAAGCAGTAGAGAGCTTCAGTAGGCAGAGAGCTCCTTTAAATAATAATTTGTGATCTCACACTCAGGGAGATTAGAGAGAATTCTGGGAGCTAGCAAGGACTTCTGGGGATTGAAGTCTGGGGTTCAAATCTCCATTTTTACACTATACCTATGATTAATGTAGAAATCAGACTAGGGAATCATATTTCCATTTTACTCAGACTTTTGTCCTTTCTTCTTTAGTATGGAAATTTTTTATAGTCCTGGCTAATGATGGGTAACTGAAATATTGTTGAAACTATCCTGAAAGCTTGTAGGATATAAACTACTCTGATTGAAACTTAATTTAATCAAGGACCTGTCAATATTTAAATTTATACTTATGTTTACATGTATATAATTTTAATATATATGTATATATATACATAATTTTTGCTCTCTTCTTTTTTTTCCCCCTCTTAGTATTTTTTTCTGGGTTATACATGTATTGCCATGCAAAACGTATTTATGTATTATTCATTTTTGTAAGTAAATAATCTTGTAATACCAAAACTGGGGTTCCATGATATTTGAATTATTTCTTTCTGGCTGCTTACAGTATTTTCCCCATTGACTTGGGAGCACTTGAACTTGGTTATAATGTTTCTGTGAAATTGGAATCTGTTACCCTAAAAACTATGATTCCCAGCAAAACTAAGATTCTCAGGAGCCTATTCACTTTCTGTCATTACATGCTGATATAGACAGAAGATAAATTGGGTGGAGTTCCATGTCTCGGGCTTTTTTTTTGCTTCTTTTTGGTGGCTTTGGTGGAGTGGGCATTTTGAACAAGTAGAAAAACTTAGTCTTATGGTTCTATTTTGTCAGATAATGAACTTTATAAATTATAATAATTGATGTATTTGGTATTAATTTAACTCTTACATTTATGGTGACCAGAAGTGGGGTTCAGAAACCCTTAATTTTCTCTGAGTAGATTAGTTTGAAAAGAAACCACATTTCTCCTGCCACAGCTTTTTGCACCCGAACCCCAACTTTCTTTGGAGCTGCCACCTTTTGCTGCTGATCCTATCTCCTGCTGCTAGCTCCCTGGGTGGTCCCAGACACCTGCTCCTGCCACTTCTGCCACTCCTCCTCCTCCTCCTCCTCCTGCAGCTGCTGATTGGAGCTGCTCTCTAGAGGCTTGGAAAATGTTAAATTCCTCTTTCTCTTACATTAACAACAACTGAGACCTTGCTCACTACTTGCCTTGGAAGCTCAGGTGTATTTCCCTTAGGTAATCCCTTTTAACTCCCTGTCCACAAGGCAGGGGAAGCAAGCTGCTCCATGGCCTTTTACCTATGAAGGAATGGGAAGGAAGGTTACTCTCCCAAATAGGAAATAAAATTGCAAGCATGGTTCACTCTATAGAAGAGCAGTATATTACTTATCTCAAACAGCTCCCAGTTTTAGGATGTCTCTTCTTTCTACCATTCCTGGGGGCTCTAGTCCTTGCAATTAGCTTGAATAATACTGAGATTCAGGGGAGAAAGCCATATCCCTAAACCCCTTTGCCATTCTGGCCTGCCCAGTCTCTAAAATATATCCAATATGGGATTCCTCCACACTATCTTCAGCTAGAAATTCTCCTTCACTATGGGAGATCCCAGAGGTGTGACAAAAGGAACACAAATGAATAATAATAGAGCTGTTTGGAGAAGGCACCATTAAGATGCCTGCACAGGGGGCAGCTGGGTAGCTCAGTGGATTGAGAGCTAGCCCTAGAGATGGGAGGTCCTAGGTTCAAATCTGGCCTCAGACACTTCCCAGCTGTGTGACTCTGGGCAAGTCACTTGACCCCCATTGCCTAGCCCTTACCACTCTTCTGCCTTGGAGCCAATACACAGTATTGACTCCAAGACGGAAGGTAAGGGTTTAAAAAAAAATAAATAAAAAAAAGATGCCTGCACAGAACACACCCTGCACCAGAAGCTCAAGAGTGAACTTTGGGGATGTGGGGATTTGACCTGTGTGTGGTTGAATGCATTTGTTTTTTATACCCTTTTGTCAAAGGGGAGTTCTCCCCAACTGGCTTTTTGTCAATGAGCCTAGCAATCATTGATTTTGTTCTTTTCCCCTTTTATCTCCAAATTACTGTAATTTAAAAGTTGATTATGTTAAATGATCAAATTGGGGAGACTAACCCCCCAAATGATCATTAAGGGCAAATGTGTAATTGGAAATCTTTTACTCTAAAAAACTGCATTTCCCAGGAGTCCATTTATTTCCTGTCATTATGTACTTCCTGAAAGCAGGGGATATTAGTCAGTAGGTTGGTGGGTCTCAAGCTCTTTGGCTTCATGGAAACGATTGTGTTGGTAAGCATGGGGAGTCTGAATAGACTAATTAGACATGGGCACATGCTTTTTTATTTTGTATCCCTTTTATTCCTTTATTTCTAATGATTATTAATAAATCTCCAAAATTATAATATTTTATTATTGAGATTTAATTTTAATTTTTATAGGAGGGGAAGGAACCTTAAAGAGTCTGGAAGTGAAATTTTTAAGCCTTTCCATACTCCATTGTTTTATGGAAATCTCTGTATCAGAATTGGAAAAAAGGACTCTTAAATTCAGTGCCTGTATCCTGTCACATATATTGTATTTGCTGATTGCTTGGTTTAATATTTTATTTTGTTTATTAAGTTCTGTTATACTATGTCACTTTAAGTTACTGTGTTTTGCAATTAACTATATATGCTGCTACATATGCTTTATTTGTACCTCCCCATATTACTTGACTAGATAAAATACCATTGTTAAAAATCCAGAAAAATTTAACTATCTAAAAAATTAATTTAATTGATTTTAAAGGGTCTTCTAGAATGAAGTGCCTATATTCCCCACATCTCTGCATTTATAAAAATGTAGTGGATGAGATATAAATGTCTCATCTAGAAGGTGGGAAGTTCTTTAAGGGGCATGATACCCACAAAATGTTACCTACTTAGGGGTGGTTGTGAAATTGGAATAAGTTACCATAAAAACTATGTTTCCCAGCAAAACTGTGATTCTGAGCAGCCCACTCACATCCTGTCATTATGTGCTGATGTAGACAGGAAACAAATTGAGTGGATTTTCATGTCTAGGGCTCTTTTTTGCTTCCTTTTGGCAGCTTTGGTGGAGCAGGCATTTTGAACAGTTAGAAAAACTTAGTCACATGGTTCTATTTTGTCAGATAATAAATTTTATAAAATGTAATACTTGAAGTATTGGATATTAATTTAACTCTTACATTCCCAAGAGTTGTCATTTGGGAATATATTACAGGAGATTATCTCTGAATTCTTTCAATTTCTATTTTACCTTCTTATTCAAGAATATCAGAGCAGTTTTCTTTGATAATTTATTTTAATATGATGTCTATTTTTTTTGTTTTTGTTTTTATCATGACTTTTAGATAGTCCAATAATTCTCAAATTGTTTCTCCTAGATCTATTTTCCAGGTCTGTTGTTATTTCAATGAGATGGTTCATGTTTTCTTATTTTTTTTAATTTTGTTTTATTGTTTCTTGATATCTCATAAAGTCATTAACTTCTATTTGCCCAATTTTTATTTTTAAAGACTGAATTTCTCCCATGATCTTTTGTCTTTTTTCATTTGGACCATTCTACTTTTCATAGAATTCTTTTCTTCATTGCATTTTTTGGCCTTTTCCCCAGTATATCAATTTTCCAGTATATCAACCCTTACCTTCCATCTTAGAATCAGTCTTGTGTTTTGGTTCCAAGGCAAAAGAGTAGTATGGCTAGACAGTGGGGATTATATGAAATTCCCAGGGTTACACTGTTAGGAAGGGTCTGAGGCCAGATTTGAACCTAGGACCTCCCATCTCTAGACCTGGCTGTGCTGCCAACATGGGAGGAGCTAAAGTTTTGAAAAGCTAGTGTGAGAAGCTGAGAACTCTTTTTTGTTCAGACTGGTCTTTGAACTAATTCTCTCTAAAGTCCTCTAACCTCATCTCTTGCTCTCTGGCATTGCTGGCAGCAAAGGAGAACTACATTTTTACCTAATGTAAGGAAGGCTGAATACCCTATTTTTCTCTTTCATTCTTTTTACTAATAAATACTTTTGAAACTTGTAATAAACCTCAAGATTAATTTTTATTTATAATAATGATATGTCTTCTATCATGACCTTATCAATAAAGAAATATGAAATCATGGGTATAACCTATGTCATAGTATTTCCTGCCTCAGGGAGGTTGGGCAGAGTAGTGAGGGAGTAAGTCTAAACTTTAAAATGTCAAAATCCATTTCCAAAATTGTTTCTATATGTAACTAAAAAACAAATGTTGAAAAAATAAAAAGAAAAAAGAAAGTCCCCCCCCCCCAGTACCAGATGGATTCACAAGTGAATTCTACCAAACATTCAAAGAACAGGTAAATCAAATACTATGTAAACTATTTGGAAAAATAAAGGAAAAGGGAGTCCTTTCAAACTCTTTTTTTTGACACAGATATGGTACTGATAGCTAAATCAGAAAGTTAAACTAGAAAAAGAAAACTATAGACCTATCTCCCTAATGAACATTGATACAAAAAATTTAAATAAAATACTAGAAAGAAGATTACAACTTTATATAACAAGAATAATACATGATGACCAGATGAGATTTATATCAGTAATACAAGAATGGTTCTATATTAGGAAAAACGCCAATATAACCAACCATATCAATAAAAAAACCAACAGAAATGATATTATTATTTCTAAAGATTCAGAACAAATTTCGACATAATGCAACACCCATTCCTTATAAAAAATCATTGGAATAAATGGATCTTCAACAAAATGATAAATGGTATCTATCTAAAATCATCAGCATTATCTGTAATGAAGATAGTCTAAAAACTTTCCCAATAAGATCAGAGGTAAAGCAAGGATGTCCATTATGTATAAATTGTTCCCTAAATGCTACTTTGGCTGTTCCCCTAAAATTTTGATATGTTTTCAGGTGGTTGTCATTCTCATTAATGAAACTGTGGATTAGTTCTATGATTTCTTCTTTGACCCATTATTTTTATTTAGTTTCAAATTTATTTTTAGATTTTTTCATCGGTCCTTTTTGATAACATAGTGGTATGAATATGATACATTTAATATTTCTTCTTTTCTGCATTTGATTGTGAAGTTTTTATGTCTTATTAGATAATAATTTTTTTGTGAAAGTGTCATGTTGTCAAGAAAAAAGAAATATGCCTTTCTATTTCCATTCAGTTTTCTCCAGAGGCCTATCAAGTGTAACTTTTCTAAAAATCTGTTCACCTCAATTTCTTTCCTCTTTTTTTAGTTGTATTTATCTATTTCTGGGAAGGAATGATTAATGTCCTCCATTATATGATAATATTGCCTATTTACTTTTGTAACATATAGTTTTTCTGTTAGGAATTTAGGTTATATATCATCTAATATATCTATTTTTAATTTTCTATATTACTTCTTCTTTGTTTACTTTTATCATTATGCAATTTCCTTCCTTTCTCTTTAAATCGGACCAATTTTCATTTTTGCTTTATCTGAGATCATATTTGCTACCCCTGTTTTTTAAATTTATTTGTTATTTTTGCTAAAGCATAGCAAATTTTGCACCAGCCCTTTATCTTTACTCCATGTGTCTCTTTTCTTTAAATGAATTTCTTGAAAACAGTATTTTCTGGGATTCTGACTTTTAATCCATGCTATCTTTTTATGTTTTATGGGTGAACTCATTCCATCCACATGCAACATTATGATTACTGTGTTTCCCTCTATGTTATCCCCCCATTTAACTTTGTATTTCTCTTCTTTCAGCCTTTCATTTCCAGAAATGCTTTTGTTTTTATTTACCTACTTCCACAAGTTCCCCTCCCTTTTCTCTGCCTATGCCTCTTTTTTGGTTCCTCTTCCCATTCTTACTTCGCCTTTGGGTAAAATAGGTCCTGTTCATGTGGAAAGATGTTGTTCTTTATGCCAATTCTGATGATGATAATGTTAAAGCATTGCCCATAACTCCATCATCTCCCTTTCCACTGTATTAATTCCTTCATGATTTCTGATGTGAATTAATTTACCTCCAATTTTTTATCCATTTCTCTTTTTTATAATGTGTAAGAAATTAAAATTAAGGTTTTGACTAAATATATGAGAATTTTAAGATAGTTCTCTTGTCACCGATTTGAAAATATTATAGCTCAAGTCAAATTGACTTTCAATACCTTTATTTACAAAGAGATTGAAAGAGTGAAAGCAGAGAAATGTAAAAGAGGGTAAAGTAAGAAGTCTAGCCTATAACCCTAAATGTTGCTCTGATCCCCAGCTCAACCCATGAAGGACTCTTAAACCCCTCATATGCTGGGTGATGAATTAAACAAGGATTCAACCCAAATGGCCTCCTCCAAGAAGGGGAGGCCTTTCCAAAGGAAGGAAAGAAAGCCAGGAAAGGAGGGTCAGCTTCTCACTTACCCAAGACAAAGCTCTAAAGGAGAAGATTCAGGAGCAGCCTTGCCAGAAGCAATCCAAGAGCCAGAGTCTAAGTCCCAAGTCATAGCTCCAATCCACAGTCCCAGTCCAAGATCCTTCCAGACCAAAACTTCAGGCTAAGGCCTGCCTTGGACAAAAAGTTGAGGACTTTTATAGTCCTTTTTCCATGTCACTTCATGTCCCTTCCCTTCCTCCACTTTATGGGAGCCAATTACAGTCTTTCAAATTGCTTAGCACTTCCCAGGGGTTGGTCAGTCACTTCTGGAGTTGTCTTCCACTTCAGTAAGTGGTTTGTGGACCTCCCCTACTTAGTGTTAAGTATGGGTGTTTTCAGGTTTTGTTGATTAATTAAAAATAGTCAAGGGGAGAATTAACCCTATCTTCACAAGTATATTATTCTTTCTTCTAGGATTGTTGGTGGGCTTTGAATGTTTCTTTCCTCACCATATTGGTCTGATGTGCTATTGCTGCTGCTACCTTTGCCACTGTCACAATCCCACTCTCCCGTCTGTTTCCCCTCTTTTGCTCTCTCTCCCCTCTTCCTCCTTAAACTGGGTATTCTATGCACATCTCAGATTTACCATTTCCAAAATAAAATGAATCTTTTTCCTCCAATCCCATCCATCCTCTTAATTTCCTTATGACTTTCAAGGTCAAGACTATTCTTCTTGTCACCCAGCTTCATGAGAATGGTGTTATCATTGAACCTTTGCTTTACTCAACATGTATTTAAAATAAAATACCAAAACTTATTTTTTTTTAAATCTAGACAATGTTTATCCCAGGTGTTAACTGTTTTCCTCACAAAAAGCAAAAACTCTACTTTAGGCTCTCACCACTTATCACCTGGACTATAACAAAAGCTTTTTTGTTTAGCACTTCTACTTCAAGCCTCTCCCAACTACAATTCATCTTACCTACTGCTAAGGAAGGGGTTAGCCAAAATGCATATCTGATCTGGCACCTAACCTACACTCCTAGAGGCTCATTTAGAGTTACATATGGTCCTTTTTTCTTTATCATTTAAAACTTTCCATGAATTAACCTCTTCCTACATCTGCAGATACCATATCAAATAGTTATTATTCCCCTCCATTGACTCTATAGTCTATTCATACTGGTTCACTTTCTGTTTCTCTCAAACATCCTCCATTTTTAGTACCTTTTCTATGGAATATGCTTTTGTGTGGCCAGTTGCCTATGCTTGAAGTCAGTAAAACCCAGGATAAAATCCTGCCTCCAATATACGCTCACCAGGCCACTAAAGTCATTTAGTCTTTTGTTTCTGCAGGCAATTCTCTAAGACAATAAACTACAGCAAAACTGAAAATTGCCTTTAGGAATGAAAATTTCCTAAGGGAATTCCCTACACCAAGGAAATTATTGATTTCAACTATATATCTGGATCTCTATTTTATTTACAATATCTGAATTGATTATGTGATTGATTATGTGTTTGTCCAGGGGGGAGAGAGAGAAAAATAAAGAAAGAGAGAGTATATGGGCAATATTTATATAAAATACATATATAGTCTATATGTCAACAATACATATTCATACAAATATGTACATAATATAGATATATTCTAAATGTGTATGTGTATTTACAGATATACATAAATACATACATAAATATATACCTCTTCCTCTTTCTTTCCTTTTCTCTCTCTGTATATATGTATTTAAAAAATAGATAAACTTTATATGCAATACTCATGATCTATTCAGCATATATACACACATTATACATGTATGTATGGATTTATAATCATACATATACATATATACACCCACATAGATAGATAGATAATTTTTGGTGATATTTAATTTAAAATATATTTTGTTAAAGATAACTAGATCCAGTTGGACAGCCTATGGCAATTCATTTCCACTGTGCTAAATGATCTATGAGATCTTGACTAGTTACAAACCCTGAAGTTTCTGAGCTTATTATCATAGGAACAAATAGAGAAAATCCATAAGTAACATGGTAGTAGAAGTACATGATTACTGAGTCCTCTTAGAATTAGAAATATATATATATATATATATATTACTGAACATTTTGTAACTTGCAAAATTATTTGAAATATCCCTCACTTTAACACCAATAAGCTTCACAACCATAAGCAACTTATTTCACTTCAGTGAACTATAGTTTCATCATATTTTTTTTCTTAAAAAAGGGGTGAGGTACCAGAAGATCATCTTGAAATTCTAACATTCCATGAAAATTAATGATCATGTCATAGTAGAGAGTGGACTTGAATGTCACTTAAGGGGTTCTATCTTTGAAAAAGTCACAATTTGTTCCTTCTTAGAAATGAAGCTTAAGCAAGGAATGAAAAAGGGAGACATAAGAAGAAAGGGAGAGAAAAATTAAAGGCAATGAAAAAGAAGGTGAATTTCTCTATTTTTTGTATCTCTATATGAAGTCAAGCCAAATCAGCAAGCATTTATTGAGTGCTGATTATGTATCATAATACCATACTAAATGCTGGGTATATATATGCCATAAAAAGTAAAAAAGGACCCTACTCTCAAATAACTTGTATTCTAGAAGGGGAAGGCAACCAATAAAGTACAGTTAGAAGGTTGGGAGGATTCCAGTGAAAATGCTCTAAAAATTGCTTTCTATGCACAAAGTCCCTAGAAAAATGTTAATCAATTAACTGAGGAGTGTAAAAATTAGGAATGGGAGTCTGTATTAGGGACTTTCAAAAAGAGTTTCACCAATAGTTATTACAGGGGACACTCAATGGTTCCAGTGCCTCTGAATGTCTACTATACAGTGATGTAGTGTGTTCTTACTCTTGGTTATTGACTAGCTTTTCTGGAGTACATATTGGTTGTCTCAAATCTGATCGAATTAAGAGACTCACAGGTGTTTCTGCCCTCTTCATCTTACTCTAGTGGAGTGTATTTGTACTTGGCTTTTGCATTCTGCCACTTAATCAATATCTCAAGCAAACCTGACAGTGGACGTGATGCATTTTCCTCTAATGGATTCTTCCACATGGACTCCATCCATCATAATATGCCAAAACACACAGTGAGAACTCGAAAGAGGCAGACAACAACTTTTCTGAGTTCCAGCTATTGATTCAAACTCTCTATCAGCCTTTCTAGACAACTGGAGGGCTTTGTGTAGCCTAGTCTTCACATGTCTGTCTCAAGTTCATTATACCATCTTTCTGAGCTTTTCCTATATGGTACCATTCCTCCTCAGTAACAAAGACATTTTAAAAGCCCTGGGCTTGTTTGTCAATCATTATACATTTGGATGAATATTACTTATGGCTTTAATTTTGCCTTCCCAGCTGGTATCCATATGGCTTCACAATTCTATAATCCAACTCTATTTCAACTAAACTTACAACTACCTAAAGTCAAGAAAATAAATGTTCTTTGTATTTAGTTAGCTACCAGGTATTATTATTTCCACAAAATGAATTTTTTGCCCCTAAAGGGCTTTTTGTGTAACTCCTCTGCTGATTTCTTCCTAAAAAAGGATTTTCTTTTGATCTCAGAAAGTTGGTACAGAGGCAAAGCATAAATTGGTTATCATCTGTGAGGTCCTAGCTATAGGAGCTGACAAACAATGTCAAAAATAGAAAAATAATAATTTACTCTTCCTGTTAGTATCCCCTACTGTGCAGACCTGCCAGCTGAAATGTGTGTTTGAGTTTTATTTAAGTCAATAAAGAATTTGGCATTATTCTCTACTTCAACAGAAAGTGAAGGGCATTAGTTGATAATGTATATATAATTTTTAAAAAATCATCCAGTATAACTCCAAAGTCTATTAAACATTTTCAGAGTTAATCAACCTTCCTTTGAGGTAATAATAAGGTAAGAGAGGATCTGCCTTATTAAGAACAGCAATGATATAAGGAGTTTAGAAAATGGTCATAGTTTTATGGGTCTCCTTACTCAGGAGGGGTATGACACGCCTAGCCTATGGACCAACTAATGTGCTAACATGAGTCTAGCATAGAAAACCTTCATAACCACCTTAAAAAGAATATTTTTAAAAATCTTTAAAAAGGACCAATCCCTTGAGAAAACAGACTGAGTCAAACAAATATTGGTTCCCCTATCTGTCCTCTTGATCTAGTTTTGTACTCTGACATTTAATTTCTCATCAATTTTATGTTTCTGCCCTCCATTTTAACCTCTTTCATTTAGATTTTTCAAAGAAGCCCTGGCCCATATGAAGCCTGGTATTTTCATTTATGTTTGTTTGAATGATAATTAAAGCTGCATTACTCTCCTTCTATGGTCATTGCTTCCTAGGAGAGAGATGAAACTTAGAAAGTAAAAAAAAAAATGAATCAACTACTTATTCATATCCTTCCTTTCTGATGACTTCAATTTGTGTAGAACAGAAAAGAAAGACTTAAAATTCCCATAGATTTACACCGAGTCCCAAAGGACATATAAGAATTTTTGCTTTTTATCTAGACATCTTTAGGAGAAACACTTCTAAAGAAAATTCAGCTTCTTTGGAAATAATCAATTGACTTAGAGTGACAATGTTGTCAGGGAACAATTCATATCTCATGTCAAACATTTAACAGTAATGTATTACTCTCAATTTACATGGTACCTTTTCTCTCAAGTGTCATGGTGTTCACAACATTAATCCACTTATTTTCCTTGCAAATCTGTAACAGAGAAGATGAATACACCTCCAAATGTATTATGAGAGGTATCATTGGCAAGAGAAGTGAATTTTCCAGAATTAAATATCAGGAATATTAGTCCTATTTTCCCAGATTTAACATAGGGTGTCCACTATTTCAAGGAAAAAGACAAAACAAAACAAAGAATAAAACTGTTGCTAAATTGACTAATGTTGATCTTCCCTGACAAAGATTTGTATCTCCCTCACCAAGAATGATCCTCCCATCATTTGTGATTCTTTAATTGTCAAAAGACATGGACTTGCTTAATCAAGTTAAATGCCTGTATTATGTTCATTTGGGGTCTCCAAAAGCATTTACTGTAGTCTTATATATGCTAAGGTGCATTCAATCTTCTTGCTCTGGCTAAAAAAAGTTAACTTGATGGACATATAAATTGGCAAGTGGTTAAATGAATGAAGTCCTGGGGATAAATAGACTTGACCCATCATAATACTAGCTTTCATTTATAAAGTACTTAAAAGCTTGCCAAACACTTATGTAAGTTAATTTGATTCTCACAATAACTCTATGAAGTAGATGCCATTATTATCTATTTTTACAAATGAGGAAACTGAGGTAGATAGGGTTTTAATGGCTTGGATGGGGTCACAAAGCTAATAAGTGTATGAGGCAGGATTTCAAATCCTGACTCTAAGTTCTTGCACTCTGTATAGCACCACCTTAGTTGCCCCATAAATTGATAGTTATAGAAATCTAGACATTAAATAATGCTTGGCAATATTATAAGTTCTCATCACATGATAAAATGCCTTTTAGCTTATTGGAAGAGAACAATATATTATCATTTGTACTTTTCCCAGTTTTGTCTATCTAGAATTAGATAACTTTCTTTTTAGATGATAACTTTCTGATTTAAGAGAGGTAGACCCATGATACAAAATTAATTTGCACTTTGAAAATGGATGTCTTTTGAAATTCAAAACTGGTTCTAGACTCTGTAATGTTGCTTCAGATAGTTAAGCAGAAATGAGGACTCTAGCATGTGAAGTGATCACCCTAATATATAGGTAGAACTCTAAGACTCAGCGTTTTTGAAATCCCTTTCTTATTCTTCCTCTGTCCTTTCAGGTAAGCGGAGAAATCTTGCCCTGAGAGTGAAACATTTTTGCTTCCTTGTTTTGTTTTGTTTTCTCTCCCTATTCAGTGGGAAGAGCAATGATATTAATCTTCCATTTTCTATTTTTCTTTGGTGGCTGTTAGGGAGACCTTTTCTGGCTTTGGACAGGTTTTGATTGCTAACTGATTTTTAGACTCTTTACAAAAGTACATCTTTTTTTTTTTATCTTTAGAGCTTGATTGCCCCAATCATTTTTTTTTTACTTATACCTTATCATTCCTGACCTTTCTTCAGAGTTCTCCAAAACAATCTCACTCAATTTTTAAATAATCTGTCTTCTTAGCTATAACTTGTAACTGGTGGAGTAGTGCCACTGAACTGGCATCAGAAAAGGTAGTTCCATCTACTAGCTATGTGATCCTGGGCAAGTCCCTTCACTCTGTGTACCTCAGTTTTCTCGTATGTAAAATGAGAGTAAGAATAGCAGTTACCAAATGTGCTACATAAATAGTAGCTATTATCTCTAGGTTGTATTTATTTATTTTTGGATATTGATGAAATTTTCCTTTTTGTTCATATCCTTCTGTGTCCTTTGCTGGCTCTGTATCCAGTTATAGTTCAGTAACTAAGGGGGTCTCCAAAGGCCCTACCCTAGGACCCGCTTCTCTCTATAGTCTAGTCTGATTATTTCTTGGTATGTCTATATGTATATATGCAACAAAATGCATGCATAAAACTCAAATATAAATTTATTATGCATATACTGTGGAAAGAAAGAAGAGACATTTATATGTGTATATAACAAAATGCATATACTACATTATATAACATGTACTAAACCATGCAGAGATTCTTTCTGTACATGTTTATATGCATATATATTATACACACATATGTATGCTGCTTTACAGACTTGCATCAAGACTATCTTTTTGGAAGGTCAATTGAAGATGTCTTAGGCATTAAAAACTCATCATGTATACAACAGAATGCATCATCTTTCCTCTTAAACTCCCCTTATTCTGAATTTTCCTATTACTGTCCCGGGTACCATCACATTTCCCCTAGTCACCATGGCTATCAACTTCACTGTTATACATTCATCTTCACTTTCACTCAGTACACATGTCTAATCAGTTATCATCTTATTCTTTCTGACTTCATAGCATCTCTTGCCTACATCCCCTTACTTCTTCTTACTTAGTATTCCCAAACTGAACAAATGGAAAGCTTTCCCAACTTTGGTTCATCCTCCATTCAGGTATAAAAGTATTTTGACTAAACAAGAATCTGACCACATCAAATCCATGTCCTGGCCAATTTCACACACACACACATTCACAAAAACCTAGTGGCTTGCTATTACTTTTATTATCAACCATAAAAAACCCTGACATTTAAAGCCTTTCATGAACCAATTCCTTCCAATTGTCTTATAATTTACACAATTTCTACATTCAATTTGCATAAGTCTACCTCCTGTGCTTTGAAACCTCTGTGTCTTTATACTAATTCTGCCCCCCCACACTTCTAAACACTTTCCCTCATCATCACTGCCTCCCGACTTCCCCAACTTCATTTCTTCAAGACTCAATTCAAATTCTAATTTCAGCAGGAAGTCCTATCTTGCCTTCTCTCTGTCCCTAATTACATTTAACCTAACCTTTTAATTTCTCTGAATATATCTTCTAAATCCACAGTTATTGCCATGTTGACTTTCCCATAAGAATGTGAAGTGCTTGAAGGAAGAGAGCATATATTTGCATTTCTTCATTGCTTAGAGTAGAAGTAGTCACAGAAAATGAATTTAATAAATAATTATTGGCTAACTTGTTGACTGAAGTATGTAACATGTTTTAATAAAAGAGATACCAGATTTTGAGACAGGGCGTTTGTGTTTAAAGTCCAAAAACAGTACCTGGTCAATAGTATGAAAAAGGGTCCTACTGGATCAGGAGAACATCTCATTCCGGAAAGCAATAAATCCTGCTAATGCACCCAGGTGTTCTTTGGCTTCAATAGCAAGGAGAAAAGTGTATTCCTACAAGGGGATATCCAGTTGTAATTTAGGATATCAGAAAACTAATTCCATGTCCACTGATGATTTGCAGGGTGACTTTCAATGAGACATTGAGCCTCTCTATGCCCTCTTTTAGCATGAAAAAATGTTTTATTAAACAAATAATTTGTTACCAGATCATTAATGGTGTGAAATCAATTATAATTTAAAGAGCTAGATTTTCTTAATAAATTAGTAAAAGTTCAAATAACTGATAGAAATTTAAATACTGTTTTCAATCTATGTAGAAGGGTTACTCAGTAGTTAATTACATCAAGAAATAATTTACTGAAGTCAACAAAACTCTCTTAATGTTCCAAGTTCAAACTCTACTTTTATGAGATGCTGTGAGCCACAGATACATTAAGGAGCCAAGGAATAACTAACAACTAGTCCATAAATAGTCAAGATTGCCAACAGACTTGAGGTTAAGTATCATTGCATTATTATTTTTCTGAGACCTTTTCTTGCTAAAATATGCAAGAAGAAAATCTAATGGAAGAATGCGTGGAATCTAATAATATTGAAAATAACAAGGTAAAACAGGCATGTCTATAATTTAACGCTTTTTATTGTCTTAAGAATATTTCCTTTCATTCATTTTTAAATGTTCCTTCCAGAGTAGGCCAGCAGAGGGAGCTTGTTCTCCTCTGTCTCATTAACAAGGCTCAAATCATCCACTGAAGACAAGCTCTTTTGATTTCTGCCTGACTTTGAAGTATGAATGTCCTGATTTATACACCTGTCATAACCCAGACACTGAGGAAAAATAATTTTTTTCAAAATGGATCCTCAATGTGTCTACTATCTTGAATATTTTTTGTAAGATAATTTTGAAAAAAAATAGGAAACAAAATCTGAACACATTTTATATATACTTTCCTTCATTAACACCGTACCTATTATTTCTACATAAGATACATTCTGGGAAACATATTTAAAAATTCAGTTAAAAATAAAGCCATCTCAGTTATACTTTTATGAAGACATAAAACCTGGCAGAATGAATTTGCATGTATATTTTAAGAGTAAATGTGTAACACCAAAATCATAAACTGAGTAAACAAGGAAAGACAAAGCAAAGTTTAATATAGCTCCAGTAGGCTCTGGAAGTTATGACTCAATTTTAATCAACATAATGAGATTGCTTAGTGTTTATGTCTGTAAACAGTGGCTTTAAACTATGCCAGTCATTAAAAAAGTCTGGGAATATTCCAGGAACATATACTAATGTAGTTTACATAAAGTTTCTTGATACTCTTAGATCCCATCTCAGTCTTTTTTCTTATTCTTTTTAAAAGTATACAGATATGGAGTTTGAAAGAACATTAGGAGACTTCTGGTGCCAAGATGACAAAGTAAGGAAGCCCCCTTCCTCAGTACTCCCATACTCCCCTCTACACAATCCTAAACAAGAGTCTCACACCAAATTTTGGATGAGAGAATTGGTTTCCATAGCAGCCAGGAGGACCAGCATAAGAGGTCTGTTCCACTGGGGTAAGAAGGGAGCAAAATCTGAGGAGGCAGTATCAAGGGCAGCCTGTACTCCAGTAGGTCACGTGAGCCCCTGCTGTTTCCTCAGCAGGCCCCCAAACTGAAACAAACCTTTTGCAAAACTCTAGACCTGGCGCAGGTCAGCAATGAGGCTCCACATGTAGAGGCAGACCAGCAGTAAAGCTTAGCTTCCAGAAGTTTTCTGAAGTCTTTACTCCTGGATCTATCCAGCCATGAGTCTCTGCCTCAATAAAAGCCAGCAGTGAGGTCTCCTACCTGTATAAGGCAGCAGTGAGCTTCCCCAACAGTACAAGTCAGCAGTGAGACCCCCTTTCAGTGTAACCTGGCAGCTAGATCACAGTACTTGATGCAAACCAGGAGCAAAACCCCTAGGTTCAGCATAAGAAATGTGGGACAACAATAGTTACAATTCAAAAACAGGGATCAAATTTAATATACCTTTTTTAAAAAATCATAAAAATGAACAAAAATCACAAAAAAAGGAATTTGAATCTAGATAGTTATAACAAGCATAGAAGAGGATAGCATTGACAAAACTGCTACATGTGAAGCAGCAAAAAACCAAACAACCAAAATATAAATTGGTCTCAAGTTCTAAGATCTAATGGAAGAGCTCAAAAAGGACTTTAAAAAGCAAATAAGAGAGTGAGAAGAATAATTGGGGGGAAATTAAATTAATGCAGAAAACTAAGATAAAAGAATCAACATCTCAGAAAAGGAAACACAAAAATGTGAAAAGACATAAAAAATCAGTAAAGGAAAACATCTTTTTAAAAAGTAGAATTGGACAAGTGAAAAAGGTGAAAAAAAGTAGTTGAAGAAAACAATTTTTTAAAAATTGGAAACCTACAAATGGAAAAGGAGATACATTAGCTAATGATTCCTTAAAAATTAGAGTTAGAGAAGTTGAAAATACAGACTATGAAGCTTCAAGAAACAAACAAAAGAACAAAAGAATGAAACAATAGAAGAAACTATGAAATGTCTCATTGGAGAAAAAAACTTGGAAAATAGATCATGGAGAGATAATTTAAGAATTATTGGACTTTCCCACTGTTTTTTTTTCTTTAGTTTATTCTCTTGGATTCTCTAAATACATTATAATCATCTGTGAAGAATTATAGTTTAGTTTCTTCATTGCCTATTTTAATTCCTTAAATTAATTTTCCTTTTCTTATTGTTAAAGCTAGCATTTGTAGTACAATATTAAACAGTAGTGGTCATAATGGGGATTCTTTCTTCACTCCTAATATTATTGGGAAGGCTTCTAACATCACCACTAGAGATGATACTTGCTGATATTTTAGGTAGATATTTAACATTTTTAAAGAATGACTCACTTATTTCAATGGTGTCTAGTGCTTTTTATTGTTTGTTTTTAATAGGAATGAGTATTGTATCTTTTCATAGGCTTTTTCTGCATAAATTGATTTAAACATGTTATTTCTGCTTGTTTTTTGATATGCTCCATTATGCCAATAATTTTCCTAATATTAAACAAGTCCTAAATTCCTGGTATGAATCCCACCTGGACATAATCAATGATTCATGTGATATATTACTCTAGTCTCCTTGCATGAATTTTATTTAAATTTTTTTGCATTTATGTTCATTAATGAAATTGGCCTATAATTTTCTTTTTATATTTTTGGCCTTGTTGGCTTAGGTATCAGCACCATATTTGGTCATAAAAAGAATTTGATAGAACTCCATCCTTGTCTTTTTTTGTTGTTGCTTGCTTTTCCAATTAGTTAACATAGTATTGAGATTAATTTTTCTTTAAATATTTCACAGAGCTCACTAGTGAATCAATCTAGCCCTGGGGAATTTTTCTCAGGGAATACATGGATTTCTTGCTTGATTTCATTTTCTGAGTTGGGGTTAAGTATTCTATTTCCTCTTTTGTTAATCTTGGTCATTTATATTTTTGGAAATATTCATCCATTTCACCCAGATTATCAGGTTTATTGTCATATAATTGGACAAAACAGCTCCTAATGATTGCTTTAATTTCCTCTCCAATAGAGGTGAAATTACCCTTTCCATTTTTGATACTGACAATTTTATTTTCTTATTTTTTATTTTTAATCAAAATAATGAATACTCTATTTTATTTTTTTTAATAGAACCAGATCCTAATCTTATTTGTTAGTTCAATAGTTCTTTTACTTTCAATTTTATTAATTCCTCATTTCATTTTTAGGATTTCCATCTTAGTTTTTAATTTCAGATTTTAATCTGTTTTTTTTCTAGTTTTTTAATTTTTTAATGATCTCCTTTTTCTCTATTTTTATTGATATAAGCACTAATGTATATAAATTTTCCCCTGAATACTACTTTGGTTGAATACCTTAAATTTGGTGTATGATCTTCTCATTGTCATTCTCTTCAGTGAAAGCAGTGATTGTTTCTATGATTTGTTTTTTGATCCACCCATTTTGAAGAATTACATTATTTCATTTCCAATTAATTTTTAATTTGCCTTTCCACAAACTCTTATTGATTATAATTTTTATTGCATTATGCTCTGAATTATTCCATTTATTTCTGATTTTCTGCAATGGGTGGTGAAGTTTTTATGCATAGAACATAGTCCATTTTTGTATATATACTATATGCTGTGGGGAAAAGGTATATTCCTTTTCATCCCCACTCAATTTTCTCCACATATTTATTAAATCTAACTTTTCTAAAATTTCATTCATTTCCTTTCCTTCTCTTTTTATTTGTTTGTTTGATTTGAGGGTTTGATTTATCTAGTTCTGAGAGGGGAAGGTTTAGGTCCCCCACCAGTTTAATTTTACTGTTTATTTCCTCCTTGACTTCCTTTAGTTTCTATTTTAAAAATCTGGATCCTATACAATTTTGTGCTTATATATTAAGTACTGATATTACTTCATTGTCTATACTACCTTTTATCAAGATATAATTTCCTACCTTAGCTCTTTTAATCATATCTAGCTTTCCTTTAGCTTTGTTTGAGATCATGATTCCTACTTCTGCCAATAGTTTCTTCCCCACCCTCTTATCTTTATTTATCTACTTGCCTCAGATATGTTTCTTATATGGTAGGATTCTGGTTTTTAATGCATTCTGCAATCCTCTTCCTTTTTATAAGTTAGTTCATCCCAATTACATTCACAGCTATGATTACTATTTATGTATTCACCTCCATCATGATTCCCTCTTTTCATCCTGCCCTTTCTCTTTTCACTCTTTCCCTCTAGACTAGTGTTTTTCTTTTAATTACTTCCACCCTTGCCTTCCCTTATATTACACTTCTTTCCAACACCACCCATTTCATTCCTACTTCTCTGTAGTATCTTTCAATGACCCTTTCCAATCCCTCACTCCCTTATATCACTCCCTTCCCTACCACTCCTTTTCTTATTCCCCTTCTACTTCTCTATATGATAAGATAGGATTCTATACTCCAATGAATCTGGCTGTTCTTCCTTCTCTGAGCCAATTCCAGTGAGAGAAAGGTTTAAATAATATGCATCACCATTCACATACTCTCCTCCATTGTACTAGCCCCTCTCCTGGAGCCTCTATATGTAATATAATTTATCCCATTTTATGACTCTCTTCCCATTTATCTTAGTACAAACCTCTTTTTCACCTCTCTATTTTCTTACACATCATCCTAAACAGTTTACTGTCACACCCTTTGTCTACGTATACTTTGTCTTGCTACTATGATAATGATGACATTTTTATGGGTTACTGATAACATCTTTACATAAACAAATATAAATAGTTTGACATTATCGAAGCCCTTACATTTTTTCTCTTTCTCATTTATCTTTTTATCTTTCACTTCTGTTTTGTATTTGGATATCATTTTTTTCTCTTTTAGTCTGGTATTTTCTTCAGTAATGCCTGGAAATCTTCTATTTTATTACTTGACCATACTTTCCCCTGGAAGAATATAGTCAATCTTAATGAGTAGGTGATTTTTGTTGTAAACCTACTTCCCTTTCCGTCCAGAATATCATATTCCAAGCCTTGTGGTCATTCAATGTGTAAGCTACCAGATTCTGTGAAATCCTGATTGGGGCACCATGAAATATGAGCTGTTTCTCTCTGGCTGTTTCTAGTATTTTCTCCTTGACCTAGATGATCTTGAATTTGTCACTCATGTTGCTGGGAGTTGTCATTTGGGGACTTATTGTAGGAGGTGATCTGTGCATTCTTTCATTCTCTATTTTATCCTCTTGTTCAAGAACATCAGGGCATTTTTCTTAGATATATATTTTTTTAATATGATGTATAGGGTTTTGGTCATGACTTTCAGGTAGTCCAATAATTCCTAGATTTTCTCTTCTAGATCTGTTTTCTAGGTCAGTTTTTTAAAATGAGATTTCATATTTTCTTCTGTTTTGTCATTATTTTGATTTTGTTTTATTGTTCTTGATGTCTCATGAAGTCATTAGCATCTATTTCACCAATTATAATTTTTAAGGACTGAATTCTTTCCTGACCTTTTAAGTCTTTGTTTTTCCATTTGGTCTAGTTTACTTTTCATGGAAATATTTTCATTGTGGGTTTTTTTTTTGCCTCTTTTCCATATGTCAACTCTGTTTTTTAGAAAACTGCTTGAGATCAATTTCCATTTTTGTTTGAAGTTTTGAATGTAGTTACTTGGATCTCACCATCCCCTATTATTTCTGTGCTTTGATTTTTGACACCATAGACATTTTCAGGATTTAGGAGTTTCTTTTGCTCTTTTCTCCTTTCCCCAGGCATTTTTTGCTTATAAATTGGAAATCCTGAAAGCTGAATATTCTGCCATCTATGTTGTTGGCTTGCATAGCAAGGCAAACTGAGCTATTTTGCCCTTGGACTAGGTCTTCACCTAAGCAGTGCAGTCTTCAAAGTTCCCATCACCATGAACTCTGTGGATCCCAAAATTTACCTATGACAAAGCTTATGGGAGGGATATATGTGCATGGCCAGCACTTCTTTGTGTGGATTTTGCTTACCTATCATCCCATGAACATCTAAGGCCTCTGCTTACCTTTCAAGTTGTGTTCAGCAAGAGAGTTTGTTCATTCTGTCTTGCTGTTGGTTTTTTACTCCTGTCATTTTGAGGCACTTTTTAAATATTGGTTTTGAAGGATTATCAGAGTGTTATAGCTTTCTTTGCTATTAAGCTCCCATCTTGGCTCTGCCCCAGTGATGAATGTTTTTGAATGATTTAACTATTGACAAAAATGTGATCCAAGTGATCCAAGAAAATCCTCAAGGAGTCATGATGAAAAATGCCATCTGCCTCCAAAGAAAGATCTGATGAAGTCTGAAATCAGAATGAAACATTTTTTATTTCACTTTATTTATTCATTTTTGGGGGGGTTAGTACAGGTTCTCCTTTATTAAAAAAAACTAATATAGATAGATGTTTTACTCTAAGGCACAAGTAAAATCTATATCAAAAATGCTTGCCATCTCAGGGAGACAAGTGGGAGAGGAAAAGGAGTGAAAATTAGGTTCAAACTTAAAATAAATTAAAGTTAAAATTATTTTTTCATTTATTTGAGGGAGGAAATAACATACATAACAAAGAAAGAATGTTAGATGAGGCAGCTACTTGACTTATTGAATTTAGAATCAGGTCTAGGACAGGGGATCCTGGGTTCAAATTTGGCCTTGCTGTATCACCTTGGATAAATCACTTAATCCAAATTGCCTAACCTTTATTACTCTTCTGTCTTAAAACCAATATACAGTGTTGATTCTCAGATATATAGGAAAGGGTTAAAATAAAAGAAAGAACACTAGATGTCATTAATCCAGTTACTTTTACTTTATAAATAAGAAAATTAAGACCCACATTTGCCCAGGTCAGAAGTACAAGATATGGGATTAGAACCTAGGTCATATATAAAAAAACATGATTAGAATACATAATAAGTTTAGGCAGATGAGGAAAGAGCTGGAAGACTATCATAGGTCATTTAATGCAACAACTCTATCTCTGTTTCTGTTTGTCTGTCTGTCTATTTCTTTGTCTCTCTCTTTCTCTCCCTTCTCCTACACATAATCAATATAGTAGAATTAGCTGGAGAAGGAAATGGCAAACCATTATAATATCTTTGCCATGAAATCCTCTAATGAGTTTATGAAGAATCATAAATGACTGAAAAAATTAAACAACAACAAAATCCATATATGATATTTTAAGCAATGAAATATTTTACAGGATAATCCTATATAAATCTCACAAGAATCTTGTGAAAGAGGTGCTACGATTAGCCCTATTTTACAGATGACAAAACTGAGGCTTAGAGAGGTTAAGAAGATTACTTAAGGTACCTAGAAAAAAAATATTAAAACCAGCACTTAAATCCCAGTCATATTGCTTGTAACATAGTTAAGGATGATAACTTATTCATCTATCTATCTATCTATCTATCTATCTATCTGTCTGTCTGTCTGTCTGTCTGTCTGTCTGTCTATCTATCTGTCCATCTATGTATCTAATTATCTATCATCCATTTAGCTAGGTCTTTCTCTAATTCTCTAATTCTCTAATTGGGGTGTATGGGGTGCTCAGGGAGGGGTAGTATCTCTGGTATGGAGGGCTTGTCGTGCCCTCTTAGGGCAGCTTTCCATCCTCTTACCCCCACCTGACACCGAGCTCTCACTTGTGGCTCCCAGTAGCTGCTAGCATGTGGCAGCGGCCACACCCCGGGGCAATGGCTTCTACAGGCTGGCTAAACCTTTTGAGGGTAGCCATCGGGTCGTCAACCCCTGGTGAACCAGGGCTTTGCTCACCCAGCATGTGAAGACTGCTTCAGCTGAACAGACAGAAGAAACCAATAAAAAGGTTCAACGGCTGAGAGGGCGACGCAGCAAAGCACTGTGAAGTGTTTAGGGTATGTTGGAGCACAAAGGATGACATGGCCATCCAATGCAGCTGAGGAAGTCTCCAGACGTAACAATTTTTCGTGCCACTGGACCCAGGCTTCCAACGCCGAGAGAGTGGGACTGTCACTGTGCATCGGCTTTTCCACTTAAATCTCTTTCACGCACAAGTATCTTTGTGCATGAGGTACACCATAGATGAAACTGCACAAAGACAATAGTCATTCTTGATCACTGAGAGACTACTACTATACTATACTATACTATCTCTAATTCCAAGGTTCTTAATACTTTACTATGCATCTTCATATAAAATGTTGAGACTAATGAATGTTTAGTCTTTTCAAATATTGAATGCCTCTATTTAGTAAATATTTCTGACTTCAAGAATTCAATAGTCTCAAATATGACAAAATTCCCCTCTATTCATTTTTTTGTGTGTGGCAGGAATTATAGCTATTGAGAATTCTAATGGACATAAAAATATAAATAAGCACCTCTGAGATAGCTCCTAATCTCTGAAGACTTTCCCAGTGACATCTCTACAATCTAGGTCCTCAGGAGAGTGAGTTCTTTTCTCTGAACAGATTCAATCATGAGATTCTCCACCTCTCATCATTCAATAGTTGAGAGAGAACATAAACATGGAACTAGACAGCTACTTTTTGTATTCTCTGATCTGATATTAACAAAAGCTAAGTAGAGTACAACAGTTAAAAAAGTGTACAAGGATGACAGAGAAAGAAGAGAAATGGAATTAGGTAGCTTTTTATCCTCTCAGAAAATCTGATTCAATGTTTCACATAGAAGCCTAATTCATGTGATATCTTTTCTCTTGGAGTAGTCCAGGATTTACCTCCTAAGTCCCAATCACTCAACATGGGGACTCAGTTGTATAACAAAGGTATTTACATATAATTATCTCATATGATGATAATCAGTAGCCAAATAAAAGAAAGTGAATCAGAATAATAAGTAGGGGGTCACATATGTGAATAAACATAAACACCTGCTCACAATTCTGTTGTAGCTACTTGAAAATATTTTTTTCTCTGTATACTCATTACTTGGACATTTTCATGTAAAATATTTGAATCATGTTAGTCTCCTACTGCATCTGTTTTATTTTCCATTTTTATGGTTCAAGGAAGAGCTTAATGATAGTAAACAGCTGGGTTTTAGGCTAAATTTCAGAGAATTAAAATTATAAAAAATATTTAGCATTTTGAAAGCCACCTTATTTTGAACAAAGCTTTAATATTACAATATTTTTTCACTGTGTATGTGCAAGTGATATTAGTATATTTTAAATGAAATTCTCAAATGAAAATTTTTATATACATCGCATCATTAGAAATATTTTACTGTTACTTCTGTACATTAAAACCAGATTCCTTTAGTTCCTAAGTCAATTGTTTGAATTCTTTTAAGGGAATGCAAAAGTAGAATATCAATTCATAATTTCTGCTCTGATTGGTCTGTTGCTTTCTTTTTTAATAAATGGAGATAGCATTGATATAGGTGTTGCTGTTTCAAAATGTCATTTTCATTCAATGTTATCAATATTATAGTTAAAAATGGAAGGGGAGAACATTTATTAGGCACCTGATCTGTGCTAATCATTGTGCTAAAAATTTCACAACCATTTTTATCAGTTAGCCTTCACAATTACCCTCTGAGGCAGGTGCTATTGTCATTTCCATATTACAGCTAAGGAAATTCATGAAGAAAGAGGTTAAGTGGTATACCCAGCATCACAAAGCTAGTAAGGTCTGAGTTTGGATTTGAACTCAAACATCCCAGACTCTAGACATAGATGTTATGCTTATTGATTATGCATATAATTGGAAGGATACTTAACATATTAGATGACAGCATTAGGAGAGCTATATATCTATGTTTATATACATCAAACATGAAATAATAAACAATAAATGAATAGAACTAAGAGAATATTGTACACAACTACAGAATTAATGCTGGAAGAATAAATTGTGAATGTTACCTGTGAAAAGAAAGGTGGAAACATGAAAGAATTTATATGATCATGTTGGTCTCTTGGACTATAACTTCTGTTATATGGGGAGGGAAGGGCTGGGATACTTGTGGACAGGATTTATTATGTATATATGAAGATAAGTAAGTTGAACATTAGATATTTCTGATTTCACTTACATACAATCTTCTTTTTCTTTTTAAATAGAAATGCCTTTTTTATTTCATAAAATTGGAACAAAAGAAAGAAAAAGAAAAAAGATTACCCTGAAAAGATTGACTGTCTTCCTAACTTCAATAATTCTATAGAGACATCACATTCTCAATCACCTACTTTCACAATTAATTTGTAATCCTTGACTTTTTACTTTCTCACTATTGTCCATATCCAAACTTTTGCTAAATTTTATTAATTGTACCTTTGCAAGATCTCTCAAATTTATTTTCTTCTTTCTTTTTCCACTGGCACGATCACAGTGTTGCTCTTTACCATCTCATGCCTCTTCAAAATGTTACTATTTTTTACTAATTTCCTCATTTGAAGCTCATAGCAATGTATGTATCACCTATTGCTAGAATCTTATGGTTGATCTCCCTGCTTCAAATCTCTTGTAAATTCCAATCCATTCCCCACTTGGCTATCAGCTATCTTCTTAAAGAGAAAATTTGATCATGTCACATACTTCATTCCATTCAATAAATTTCAGTGATTCTCTAATACCTCTGCAATATAAAATCTGTTGTTTATTTTATTTTATTTTATTTTAACCTGTTCTCTTATCTTTCAAATTTTCTTAAACTTTGTATTTTCATAGAAAAAAAGCTATTCCTTACATAAAACTCTACATTTCCTGACTCCATGCATTTTCACTTGCTGCCAATCATGTCAGGAATGATCTCTGTCTCCCCCTCCTCCTGGATTCCCTGGCTTTATTCAGCCTTTAGCTGAAATCTGACTTTTTGCCAGAAATATTATCTCATCCCATTAATTCTATACCCATTCCTTTAAGAAATTGTCCACTATATCTTGTATATACATTGTTTCTACATGGTTATTTGCATATCATCTCCTCCATTAGACTATGAACTTCATAAGGGCAAAAAAACCCATGTCAGAGAATTTTTGCACAGTATTTGATAAACAGTACGTTCTTAAAAACCTGATTTGTTTTGTCTTGATATGAAAACAACATAAGATTCCTAATGTAGGATTAAGAGGTAGACATTCTGTGAAGAATCACATGAATCCTTTCATATTATAGCAACATATACTTTCATACTCTATGAATGATGCAAAAGAGAAAATTGGTGAAGATGTAAATATTTATCAGTAATGAGAGAAACCAAAGATTAGTAGATACAGACACCTACACATATTCATCATCTCAAAGAAAAAAAATTAAAAACTGATAATCATGCCAAACATTGAATAATATAAAAATATATTTTAAGAAACAGGAAACAACTTTTCACATTTATGAGTGATTAATTTATCAGTGGTCTATATGTAGTCAGATCTCCAAATTGTTAAAGAAAATATCAAAATTAGTAAAATATAAGAAACCATCCAAATCAGAAAAAATAACTCCAGCTTGGGATGCTTAAATCAATAGTGAGGAAAATGAGAGAAATCAATAAAAATAACATTGGGACATATTGTAATTATTTCATATAGAAATTTGACATAAATCAATTCCATAACAAGCCAATGAATAAAATCTTAAATTCACCTTGTACTATATACTTCTTATCTATCATCTTCTCCAGAATAAATATCCCCAGTTTTCTTTTTTAATTTTTTTTTTTTAGTTTGCTACTACCTGGAGGTTATTTACTATTTGGATAACCTCTCTTGGTATTTCTAACTTATCTTTCCCATTCCTAAAGTTAGCACATAAAATTGAGCATAGTAATGCATATATTTTGTTACCATGGAAAAATAAACTGGCATTATCACCTTCCTATTTTTGTACACCATCTTTAAATGCAGTCTAAATTCTGATTAGCTTCTTGGTGTATTGAAACAAATTAGTCTACCTAAATCCCTAGTTGTTTTCCACATAAATTCTATGTAGTCATTCCTCTTAGAAATCTGTACTTATAATCATGATGTAAAAACATTAAGTAGAAGATTATATTTACTTTAAGATTCATGATATCATTCTTTTACCTCAGCAACTTAGATACTCCAGGGTTGCAAAAATATAAATAACTGTCCATTCTATTACTCTTGTCTATATCCCCCCATAATCTCATGTCTCAGGTCTATGTTTCACAATGGAAGTGTTGAATTTTGTCCCTTTCCAGTCCAAGGACAATAGTGATGGTTCCGTCACATATTCATTTCTCAAAACATGATCTAACCTTCTTGATCATATATTTCTTTGATGACATGCTATAACTCTGATTCCTTATTATGCATTGTAGCTTCATACCAGCATGTGCTCCTCCATTAACCTCTCTGTGATACTCAATTTTAATTTTCAGAGACTAATATTCCATGACTCCCAGACATGTGACAACAACATCAGAATATTTATATTAACAAGATGGCCCATCATTACAGGAAGAAGTTTGGAGTCATTACAGGAGCTTGAAAATTTCCCATAAATATTCCAAACCTGTCTCTACCTGATTGGTTATCAGTTCAACAAATCCATTTGAAGTGTTGAAACAAGATATTCCCATATACACATGCACATTTATATTTACAAGAAATTATTAAGGATACAAATAAAAGAGGTACTTTTCATAGTTGCTCCTCATTCAAAATAACAAAATAACTGGAAAATGATAAGCATTCATGAATTCCTTAAAATGAGGACTCTCACTTTGGATGCAAATTTAAACTCCTCTAAACATTAATAGATGGTTAAATATACATACTGCCAAATTCTCATCATCTAACTTGCAACTTTTTGTGAGTAAGACTTAAGCTTACTACTTCAATATATATACTCAGTCTTTCCAGATAAATGAGAGTTTCCTAAGTTTCTACCATCTTGGTATTGTTCTCTAAAACTAACGTCACTTACACGGTCTGCTAAGGCACTGGGATAGGATATTGTGGATGAAAAACTAAATTAAATACTATTAAAATATTTTTGTTATTAATATATTAGTACTAATTCAATAAAGACAACATCCAAATGGAGAGCCTTCTTTTCATCATCTTGACATTAATGATCTGTGACAGCATACCTTCCCCAGTCTTAAATCTGTTTTACTATCCAGATTTAATGACACAGTTAGCTATGTATCTAGATGCCAAGAACTTTCTGTCCCATTATTAGAATTGATTTTTTGCATTTAATTATGTTTCCTAATATTTAAATATCAAATGTCAATATTTTCCATAAGATCAACTATGAAAAGTCTTTACTAATATTGATATTAGCAATTCTCTCCCCTACCCCTCACCCATTTCTGGTATTTACTGTCCATTTAATGGAAAGGTTCTGAGACCATTTTGAGGCTTCCACTTTACTTTTATAGTTTTTGTGTTTACTAAACACTAGAAAACTATTGCTTCTAACATAAAAAATTGTCTCAATTTCTTAGAACTAAAAGCTTTATTCCCCCCACCTAATACTTTGCTTTTCCTTTTGAAAGTACTTTTAATGCATAAACTCAGATTTGTAAGAATATAAACAGAAATGCATAATCAGCTTCTGAATGCACTACCAGAGCTGATCACAACTTGAGGATTTTTCAGTACAGTACTCTTTTCAGCAGAATTTTTATTTTCTTGAAATTTAGTGCAATGGCATAAAACTTTTTTTATAGCTGATACATAATGTATGATTACCTATAAATCTAGTCTGTGTCTTGCATTGGACATGTACAAGCACCACTGTATAATAAATTTATTACAATGGCTGACTTTAACAGCTCTTCACATTGCAAGTTCAAAGCATTAAGCCTTTTGAAAAAGTTGCCAAACTTTCTGGGTTCTTGATCTTCCATCTTATTCAGCTGCTTAAATGGAGATAAATGGCAAACAGCAAACATTATAGTCAGAGCTCCAAACATTCTTGATAGATCATACACTATGTAATGAAACAATACCAGAAGGAGAAGTCACATTGACAATAGATTGTGTACAGTACTCCTAGGTCAGGAGCCCTATAAATGTCTCCAAAAGCTAGAGGACAGAAAAGGACCCTTTAGCTACAGAGATGGAATTGAGTGTTAAAAGGGATTCCTCGAGTCAAGAATACATACACACATGCATGTATATAAGGATACATATGTGCATATGAATATTTTGCTATTAGATAATTTTTTCCCCTCTATCCCAGCCCAACTCTAAGTTATATTTAAATAAACACACTATATAGATTGGGATGATCAGTATGGACATAGATAGAAAGACATAAATATATAATCTGGTTAAACAGAATTAAAAACCATATATAATAATTGTGCCACATTTTTTATTGCATTTTAGCATTAAAACATTTTTCATATATATATATATTGTCTCCTACTTAGCATAAGGCAGTAGAAAAAGATTAGGAAATGGTTAGTAAAAATACAGACTTGTTATTTTTCCTTTTTAAGTTCACAGACCCCCCAAATACATCCAAAACCCTTAAAGACCAATGAATTCTGGCTAAGGACTCCTAGAAAACATATAAGATAGAGATGCTACTTATGTGCATTGGTAGAGGTTTTTTTTTTCTGACTTATTTTTGTCAGTAAAGATATAGATTATTTTGCTATTATTTTCTTTCTCCTGTTATTTTTTCTTCCAAAATAATCACTCATTTTCAAGTGAATTCAAAGTCATCTTGTTCTTGTTCTTCATTTTTCTAGGAACAGAGGTTTTGTTATATTTAATGATAAGTAGTAGGTAATGTCTTTCTCAGTCAGTAAAAATGAGATGAGAAATATGAAAGTTTTTTATTTAATTGAAATAACTTTGCAAATGTAGTTAAGGGCTAAGCTGCTCCTCTAAAACTCCATATTTACCAAAGTGGCAGCAGTTACCTCATTCAGTTATCATTTAAAGCACTGATATTAAAAAAGCAATGATAACTTGCTTACTTTCATTGGCTGCTAAATGAAACTCTATTATTTTCAGTAAGAAACTACTTATAACTCCCATTTTAACAGATTCCCCAAAAAGCAAGATGAATATTGGTACAAAGACAAATAAGAGGTCAGTATCATAAATGTCCTTAATTAATGTCCTCATTAGATTGTGATTTCTTTGAGAGAAGTGATTTTTTTTTCTTTTTGTCTTTATATTGTCAGTGATCAGCAGAAGAGTTGGCACATGGTAGATGTTTACTGAATGCATATTGACTGATGAACTTCCATTTAGAAAGTGATTTTTTAATAGAATCACTGAGAGGCAGCATAGTTAAAGAGAATCAGGAGATGAACTTAGGAAGGCCAGGGTTCAAGTTCTGCCTTAAACACACACTTAAAGTGTAACTGTGGGTAAAACAATTTAACTTCTCAGTGCTATAGGCAATTCTTTCAGAATATCCACATTGCCAGAGAGAGTTTACTTACTGGAATTTTGTGGACCAATAAAATCACAGATCTGTTCCAAAAAATGATAAATAAATTAAATCACATTGAGGTTAGGAGAGTTTTTTTTTTTTCTGAAACAACTGAAGCCAGTTTAGAAAAATATCTTTACTAAGTTTGTCATAAATACCTATTCCCTTAAAGCCTATTAATAAAGCCCTAGTGGTGTTTTTCTAAGATTATTATTTGGAAGGATCAAGCCCTGAAGCTTTGTGTCAGAAAGTTTGAAGTTTTCTTTCCCCTTCCCCTACCTATTACAATCTGTGGTATAGCATACATTTTCTCATTCCTGTACCTTGTGGTTTATGCACCTCATCTTAGCAGATGCTTTGCAAATCATAAATTAAATCAAGGCTTTATTGCCTCCCATTTCTCTGACATTATTGGCCTTGTCACCGGTTTGGATGCAGCATTTTATGAGACCTCCTAAATCCCTCTTGACTGTTTGTTACATATGACTTCAACTCTGTCATCAATAACTTCCTTTCTTCATTTCACTTCTTTTTTCCTTTCTTTTAACTTTTTGTTTTCTTGGACTGGAACAAAAATCTGCCTGCTCTGTACTTATAAAATTAATTTATGGGACCATTATGAATAAGGATGAAAAAGTTGTTGGAATGTTTCTTTTTTACCTCTCTATTATATGTGGAATGCCAATTGATCACACTAAAGGTCATTTAATTCCAAGACAACTCAATCATGTAGCCATTCAGTATTCATTTCTTGAACTTTCCTAGATTGATTGTTTTATCATTCCTTGAGCATGTTCATCATTTACATCATCAGTTCCATCTGAGGAATAAGAGGATATTTCCCTTTTTAAATTATATGTTATCACCAATTTGATAAAAATAAACATTTCAATAGTTCACTTTAAAACAATAACAAAGAACAAATTTCTTGGGGAGGACTTAGAATTTCTTCTTGTATTATTGTGCTTACCTACTATTCTGACTTTGCATAACTTGATATATTTAGTAAGCTGAGATTCCAGGACTCAAAAGAATCATAGTTCTAATTTTAATAAAGATAAGGATTGGACCTGTAATTTCACTGGTCTCTCTAGGTGGGTAGGGATCCTCTAGGATAATGATGGTGAAAATTTTAGAGGCGTTCCAGGCCTTACTCTCACTCTATCCTCCCCCTAACCCCCCAACAAGTACCATGCTCCACCCTCACCTCACCCCTTCCCCCCTTATCCTAGATAGGGGAATGAGGAAGCTTTCTCATTGGGCTGCTGAGCACATGCATGGGTGGATAATGAGAGGCATGTGTGGAGAGGTGGAGGAGAGTGGCCCCAAACACTCCACTATGCTCCTGCTCTACTCCCCTCCAGCTATGTGCCACTCTGTGAGTTATGCTCCCCTCAAATCTAGTTCCTCTCTAAACCCACCACAGGAATCTCCTTCACCATGGACTCAACAGGCTGCCATCTACATCACACCCCCATGCAGCATGTGAGCAACCCTCCCACCTGAACACCTTAATCCAGACAGGGGAGGGAGGAAGTGCTTACATTGGGCTGCTGGGCAGAGGGGCAGATGAAGTGAGAAATGTCCTCAGACACTTGGAGAGGGAGAGGGGAACAGCTCCTCCCCAGTCCTTCTGGCTTCCTCTCTAGCCAAGGATTGCAGGTATGCCCACAGAAGGCTCTTTTTGACAAAAATGTCATAGGTTTTTCATCACGACTCTAGGATAAGGGTCAGAGACTCCCTAGATCAATGAATTCCAGTCAATTCTTTGCAATTTATAGTGCTAGTAATTTGTCTAGATAATGGAGACATTGTGTCTCTTGCCTAGGATCTTAGAGCCAGTTTGTGTCTGAAAAGGGACTTACTTGAATGGAGGTCTCCTAATCTCTGATCAGAGCTCTTCATTTTAGACAAGACTATTATAAATCATTTTTAGAAAGCTGCCTCTTAACCTATGGCTTAATATGTAATTCTTTGGCACAAATACTTTTGCTATTGTTCTCCATACCTATGACCTGCTGTGTCTAAAATGAGTATAAAAAAGTTGGGGTGTTGTCTTGGTTACAACCCTAATTAAAAACAAATATATGATATGGCTCTATGAAGTGAAATCTTCTGTTATTCAAGTGTGGACTCACTCTGTAGACCTTTTGTTTCTTCCCTTCCTCTCTTATACTTGAGTTTTAAGACATTTTAAGTCCAGGTAGAAAAAATGAAAGTAATGGCTTTCAAAACCCCCATGGTTTCTCATGCCTCTCATCAGAAGATTCAACTATGGATGCTAAAGGATATGAAGTATCCCCTTAAAAATAGTTGTTATATTCCAAGAAATACCATACTTACGAGTTATTTGGAAACATTTCCAGACAAGCAAAGCCAGTGTGCTACAGGGAATGTCAAGAAATATAGACAAAGCTCACACTAAGATGATCTAGCAATGGACTATATAAATACCACCCATTATACAATGTAATGGACATATTTATAAATTAGATATAAAGTATGTGCACGATCATAAATCAATACAAAAATAACATGACCTAAGTCCAAATTCAGCTACATGAATCTGGGCAAGCCACTTAACCTTTCTCAGTCTCAGTTTCCTCATTTGTAAAATGAGAATACTTACAGACCCTACTTTCCAGAGTTGTGACAATCAAATCAGATAATATGTATAAAGTAAATTATAAATATTACCAGTTTTATTATTTTAGAAGTCTAGCGAAATTCAAGATGAGGAAACGTCTGCAACCAAGACAATTGTGCACCCTTTAATCAAATTAAAATTCTTAGAATTGCTGAGAGGTTCTGTAACATAGAGTCATTACTTTTCAGAAGCAGGACTCTTACCTGGGCTAAGGGTTTCTGGATCTGGGGTTAGTTTTCAAACTATTAGACCACATCACTTACTTTTATTTTTAACTATTATTATAAATTGAACATCACCTTCCAACATTTCCTTAGACTTTAACTTCTCTTTTGTCTCCAGATTCAGGTTTACAAAGAAAAAAGAGACTGTGAAAAAGAAGTACTCTGACATATATCTGCTTCTGTACTGCTGACCCCACTCTTTCCATACACCAGGGCTTAATCACTAGCCTTCAAAGTCTTTTTTTAAAATTTTCTATTTTTATGTATTCATACTATTTTTAATTATTGTTTTCTGACATTCTACAATACATGATCTCTCTTTCCCTCCCCAAGATTGCAGGTAATATGATATATGTTATACATGTGTTAGTATATAATACATATTACTATGTCCATCAGCTTATGAAAGAAGACATATTTCATTCACTAGAGAAAAATTCATGGAGAAAAAGTGAAAAATATACTTTGATCTGCTTTCAGATTCCATCACTTCCTTCCATGGCAGTGGATAGTCTTTTTTATCATGAGCCCCTTAGACTTGTCCTGAATCATTGCATTGCTGAAAATAATTAATTGATTCATAACTTATCTTCATAATTTATTGCTGTTACTGTGTCCAAAATACTCTTGATTCTGCTCACTTTGTTTTGCATCATTTTATACATCTTTCCAGGTTTTGGGGGGATTATCTTATTTTTCATTTCTTATGGCACAGTAGTATTCCATTACAAAAAATACTACAATTTCTTAAGGCATTCCCCATTTGGTGAATAACTTTGAGATCCAATTCTTTGACACTACATAAAGAATTGTTATATTTTTTTTACATGTAGATACTTTCCTACTGTCTTGGATATCCTTGAGATACAGATCAAGTAATGTTGTTGCTGGATCAAAAATTATACTCAGTTTGATTGCCCATCTGGATACATATCCAGATTTCTCCCCAGAATAGTTCTATTAGTTCACAGCTCCACTAACAAAGTATTAGTACCCAGTTTTACCACATCTTCTCCAATAGTTATTATTTTCCTTTTTTTGTCATATTAGCTGGTATGAAAGATTTGATGGGGTGCCTTAAGGTTTTTTTTTTAATTTGCATTTCATTAACTAATAGTGATTCAGAGAATGTTTTCAGTTAATTAAAGGTTGTTTTAATTTCTTCATCTGAGAATTGCCTATTCAGATCCTTTGATCACTTGTCTATTGGGAAATGCTCTGTGTTTGTGTATGTTTGAGAAATGAGACCTTTGTCAGAGACACTTGTATAATTCCCAACCTCTCCATCCACCTAGCTTACTGTTTACCTTTTAATCTTGGTTGTATTGTTTTTGTTTGTGCAAAAAAATTGTTAATATAATGTAGTCAAAGTTATCTATTTTATTACTTGTAATGTTCTCTGTGTCTTATTTAGACATAAATTCTTCTCTTATCCATTTATCTCTCCTAATATGTTTATGGTATCATGCTTCATTTATAAATCATGCATCCGTTTTGACTCTCCATCTCTTTGTAATCCCCCCTCTTTAATTATCCCTGAAAAACTGAAGTTTATTTTATTATTCAACTACTTCCTTACGTACTTAGCCCTCACTTATGTCTACATCCTAGACTACTTCAATATATAATTTCAGACATTTCCACAGAAAACTTTCTGTGTATTTGTTTATTTATGTGTATTCTACCACGCTTTCCCAGGTGAACGAAGAGTGAGTGAAGTTCATACAATAATGATTTCCCATTTCTTTCTCCAAATTTGCATACTCTTTCTTGGTACCATATTTCAGAGAAATAGCAAGTCTTGATATTTTCCCCCTTATTTCTTCCTTATTATTTTCTTCTTCCCCATACCCTTTCCTCCCTCTCTCAAGACCTTCAATACAGAATAAGTCACTTCTGAGAATTTTCAACATTAGTTTCCGGAAGGGACACTTTTCATTTGATACAGTGGCTTGAGTGCTAGGCCTGAAATAAGGAAGAATAACCAAGTTAAAATTTAGCTTCAGACATTTACTAGCTCTGTGTTGCTAGGAAAGTTATGTAACTACTACCAGCTTAGTTTCTTCATTTGTAAAATTGAGATAATAGCTGCTACTTTTAAGGGTAGTTGTGAGATTGAAATGATATAATATTTCTTAAAGTACTTAACACAATGCTTGGCATGTAATAGGTACTTATTAAATCTTTGTTTTCATCTGAACTCATTTTTCAGCCTCTTGTAATTCATCAAATATATTTATCTTTCTTGGTTTCTTTTGACACATATATTGGTATTTCATAGTTTCTCTTGGTTTATTCTTTTTATTAGGAATGCTTGAAATATATGTTGGCCAAGAAAAAGTTTATGATTGTATACATTTATTTTAAAATTTTAATTTATTGTTATTTTTACTTCTTTGTATCATTATCAAATAACTATATATTATAAACATATGCATATATTATTATAATTACATAAATAATATTATTTTATTAATTTGATAATTATTTTTGACCCTTAGTTTTTGTTTACAAAAAGCAAAAAAGTATCTGATTTTTAGAATTTTATACTATAATTTTTTCTTCTTTATATTATTAGTTGTCAAATTGTGTGTACTTTTGGTCATGGTACTAATATTTTTCTTTTTTAAGTTGCTTGGAACATATCATATTTGTTGATACCCAGATTTTGCAGATAAGAGAACTGAGTCTTTGGGAATTTAAATGACTTGCCCTTAGTCACAAATCTGAATTGGAACTTGGGTCTTTCCAATAAAAGTTCACCATTTTAGCCCCTTTACCACTGTCTGACTGCAGGTTCTTAAGGTAATAAGTTCCTTGATTTCAATGAAGTGGTGTATGCCAAATTGATGAACTTGACCAGAAGACATTACTGTGAATACCAACTGTAAAATACCTAAATTATAATATAATGATCAAAATATTCAAAACCTCTGAGTCTCAATTTCTTTTTCTGTAATTTGGAAATAATATAACTCCTTAAGCATTTATTGGGAGCATATTTTTTGGAAATTTAATATGCCATATGAATTTAAACTATATTGTTATCTTTGGTACTCCTATAGTGCACTCAGTCCTTTCTTTTGGGAACATGATTTAGAAATTCCTTTCTGATCTCCCATTACCATCTTCTTTCTCTTTATATTTATTTATCTCAGCATATGCTATATTTTCACAGTAGGCCTAGCTTTTTGAAAGCAGGGGATACTTTGTTGTCCTATTTAGCACCTAGCAGAGTTTTATTTTTATATTTGCATATTGATGCTTAATAAATGTTTCAAACTCATTTTTTTAATTGGTAGATATATGGTCCAATGAATGGATCAACAAAAATACCGGGAAGCAGGAGGTAGTATGTATTCAGATGTCAATTACTTCTCCAAATGGCAATGTGACTTCATAAACTAAGAATTATACATATAATAATAAAAGTAATTCTTTTAGAGGATTGTTGTTAGGAACAAATCAGATAATGTATGTAAAGTACTAGGTAAACAGTAAAGTTCTATATATAGGCTAGCAATCATTACTATTTTAAAGTTGACTAAGCCACCTAGCTGCCTCCTCCTTAGACTTTAAAAAAACTTTATCAACTTTAGATTTATTTACTATAAGAAATTCTGGATGCAGAAATTCACTAAAGCAGATTGTCATGTTTCTCTTCAAATTTATCCTATGATAGTCTCAAAAATATTCCTGGAGGCACTAGAGATTAAGGGAATTGACCATTGTCATACAGACAGAAATGAAATCTTGAATCTGGTCTTTTGGATTCCAACTTCCCTTTTCATTATGCTATGCAGACTCATTTATTTTTTCCTGCTTATTATACATGTTTTATTTATATCTACTTCCCCTAGAGATTATTTTTTTAAAACAAAAATGTATTTCTGGGTTTCTTCCTCTTCCTTTCCCTTTTAATAAGGTTCCATAAAATTACATATACATATATATGTATTTATATGTGTATATAAATTCAACAAATGTTTGGAAAGCTTATGTGTAAGTTTTAACCATTTAATTTCTCATACTGCTTACCAAATATTTGCTGAAGTTTTGAAGAGACAAAGGTAGGATGTGAGGTGGGGGGAGTGACAATCAAATAATGATGGGTGGGTTATCTTAATGATTAGGAATTTGACAGCTGACAAATTACCATTCCACGTAAAAGACTAATTTCAATCTGAAATTAAACCCTGGGATAAATGATGGTAGTCCTTCTACTCCTTTTTAAATTATGTGGTACAAACATACTAATCGACCAGTGGATACCAGCACAATGATCAGAAAGTAACCCACTAAAGAGTTTTCTATTTGCCTTTCTAACAAATTAAAAATCAATCGTTAAGTAAAAAAAAAAAAAGATTAGTAAGCATTTATTGTCACTGCATCTTTTTCTAGTAATATTTCAGGTAGGTTGTCAACAAATAGAGTTGGCATCATGGGTATTTTCTATTTCTAATTCTTGACATTTGTCTATATTTTGACATTTACTACAGATGTAGAAAACATATTGAAGAGCTTTTTCTCAAATAATCAAGTTAAAAATTGAAGTTGTCACTCTGAATGGAATGGTGTAGTAGAAAGCTTTTGTAGAATTGCTGAAAACAGAAAGGTTTTGGTTCAAATTATACTTCTGCTACTACCCAGCTGTGTGGCTTCTTTTATCTGGCATTTATATAATGCTTGAAGGCTCAAAAAGCATTTTCCATACATTATAAGTTGTCCTCATAAAAAGACTATGCGAGGGATGACGTGGCAATTTTATTCCTACTTTCCAGATAAAGAAACCAAGGCTTTGAGAAAGTAAGACTTTTGGTTTCAGAGTTGGGAGGCTTGTATTGAGATGCAAGGAAGATCACAGATTTCATTTCTTTTCCTTAGCTATTAGTAACAAATACTCTCTAAGTAGTTGGTTATGTTCTAATTCTAAGATCATTGCAGATATCTAAAAATAACCCCGAGAAGCCTACATATCTAAGAGGTGTGTAGAGTAATATAATATTGCTGGCAGTTCTATGAAGAATATCCTGACTATCTCTCTGGTCCCTGATGAGCTTGTGGAAAACTTCACTTTTCCATCCAAAAAAATTGAAGTCAGTCAATATGATAGCCTGGCTGCAAAGCTATTTTTTAACATAATTTTAATAGATCTACAATTGACTTTCTATTGTTTTAATTAAAGGGGAGATGAGTTGTAATCTATTGGCTCTTTTCTCATTTTTACATCTTATGGGTCCTTACGCATTGTAGTAATTTAAGGAGGTAGAAGAAACCAAGAAAAGGGAGAAGAGAATTGGCCTCAGGGGCTCAATAATGTTATGCCCTTATGCTCTTCACATTTTTGGACTCAGAAGGCTGGACAGGACAGCCTCTCAAAACTCACTTGTATTTTCTGAGAAAGAACAATTAGAAATACAAAGTAATAGTAAAGTTAGATTTATTTTGTTGATAGCTTGAGAAAGAAATGGAAAACTTCCAATAATTGCCTAAAAAACCCAAATGGGGTCACTAAAAATTCTACATATCTGGAAAGACTAAACAAGAAGTGCATGAAAACTCCAAACCCTTCTTAATCAGTCTGCAAAGTTTAAATGGACATTAGGTATTATTAGTAAGTGATTGCTCACTTAGTGTTCAATCTTCACATATTGGAATGTCTCACATTTAGGGAGGGGGCAAACTCGACACATGACAGAAAAAATCCATTGTGATGCCTAGAGTCAAAAGAAATGTTGGATCCCACATCCTTCTGACTGAGTCTAGGGCTGGGTTGTTATTTGTAAAATGCTGGGATCAGATGATATAATCTCTACCATCTCTTTCACCCTTGAATCCTCTACTATCCATTGACTGAAATTATATAATGATTTACTCAAATTATAACCAAGTTTTAACTCTTTCTAATGCCAGATGTTCTAAATTGCTCAAATATTTCTGATGCAATATGAATGAAAAGAGTATGAGCCAAACATCAGGGACCCCTTATTTTATTAACTGCAATAACATGGTGTTATTACCTGCTTGTGAAATAAATTTTCCACGAATCAATGAAAACAGAAGCACATTTCATTAATTCCTGAATTTCCCTAAATAGCAAGGTGTTTAGATATTTTTAACTTTTTAAAAATCCCAAGATATTTTATTTTCCCAATTACATTTAATAATACTTTTCAATGTATTTTCCAAAATTATGAGATCCAAAGATTTCTCTCTTTCCCTTCTCTCCTTCCACTTGGAGATGGTAAGCAATTTAATCTGGGTCATATATATCCTGCAAAACACACTTCCATATTGGTCATTGTTGTAAGAGTACACTTAAACAAAACCAAGCCCCACCCCCCCGATAAAACTGTAAATAAACTGATGTGAAAGATAGTGTGCTTTGAACGGTTTCCAACTCCAGTAGTTCTCTGGAGGTGGATATTATTCTCTGTCATAAATCCTTCAGAATTGTCCCAGATCACTGTATTACTGAGAGTAGCCAAGTTTTCACAGTTGATATTCATGCAATATTGCTGTTACTATGTACAATATTCAACTTATTCTGCTTATTTTGCTATGTATCAGTTCAAAGCTCTTTCCAGGTTTTTCTGAAATCATCCTGCCTATAATTTTGTATATCAATGTTTAGATACTGACGTATGTGTCGGGAGTTGGGATGAAAAGGATAAATCTACAGGTCTGGCAATTCCTATAATTGAAACATAAAATAGATGATATATTTCTTCAGTTTGATTCATCTCTGACAAGGATTATTTGCCTAATCCAAGGGTTTTGCAATCTAGGGGGTCTAAGATGAGAATATGATCAGATGAATTATTGTACACATACCGATATGTTCGGATTAGTCTACAGTTTCTCTGTATCCTAATCACTGAGTTGAAAAAAAAGTATATTTATTTTCTATATCCATCATTTTTTTGTGTTTAGAATTGGAAAATAGAATTGATATTGGCAGAACTCTGACCCAGACTCTGGGTCATGTGGATAGGGAGCTGGCCCAGTAAGAAAAGAGGATCTAGTTTGAAATCCTACTTTTAACACATATTAGCTCTGTAATGATGAACAACCCAAGAAAGAATTCAGCCTTCTAGACATGAATCCAAGATTCTAAGTTACAAATAAGTTATCTTTCTGTATAATTGGAAGAAATTTTCCCACTGTAGTTTTCCCATCTGAAGAAACATAAATCTGGATCCTCTTCACCAAAAACACCCAAAACATGAAAATTATTTTCCCTGAAATGCATAACTTAATCACTACAGTATGACAATACTACCAATAACATATTAATTTCTATTTTTACATAAATTTAAAATTTATAAGGTAGTTTACATTTATTTTTTATATATTTATGGAATTTCTGCTGTTGATGACTCCATTTAATATGAGAAGGTTTTTTATATTTATTTTGTACTAAAATCTGACCTTTTATATTAAAGGGTTGGAGAAACAATCTGTTTTTTTCCCCATAAAATAGAATTTTTTAATACCCCTTGAAAAGATTTTAGAAATTCTCAATATCAGAAAGTTTAGGAAATGATCTTCTAAAAGATTTAAATAAAGTATTAGCAGAAATAGAAGCCTATTAGACAGAGAAAAACAATGGAGGATAAGGTGTCACTCTGAAAGGCAGGGAGGCATGGGTTCAAATTCTGTTTTTGGTGAACTGGATTGATGATCATAAGAAAATCACTTAAATTAAGTACATCAGGCAACTTCTTAGTATTTGTTTACTAAATCATAGAAGGGTAGCTATTTATGTTGGTGATGGATTTGGCTCTTAGCATATTGTGTGTCACATTGTGGTACTTAATAAATGCTTTTGTTATTATTACTATAATTATGACAGCATTTGAACAGAAGACTAATTAATAAATACTTGTTTTTACTGTTATTATTTTGAGCACAACATATATCACATAATAGATGTTTAATAAATATTTATTGCTGTTGCTAATAAGGACTTCAAACACTGGGAGGGCAAGAATCAAATTTCTTAATGTATTTGCGCAACCATTGGGGTCAAATTTCTTTATTCTTGTCTTTTGACATTGACAATAACCACCAAACTTCTACTCCTTGAGACATAAGTCACATTTGTTTAGTAATAATAAACTGTGCTAACAGAATCTGTTGGCATGTTCTGGTGTCTATAAGCTCAGTCAATACTAAAAGCTGTGTGCTTTATGCTGCTATAACTGTACTCAGAATAAAACTTGTTCTTGTGAAAATATGAATGACTTTAATTTGAAGGCTTATCAAACAGAGATTTTTATCCTGACTTTGGAGGAAAATCTAGACAAAATTAGGTGCTGTCATTCCTTTACAGTAGTGTCTGTTAATAGTATAATAGATATAATTGGAATGTAATCTGCTACTCAGTGACCCAAGAAGGACAGAAAGTCATAGGACTTTCTCTTTGCCTCCCTGGAAAAGAAGAGAATCAGATAAATATTCTTCATGGATAATGAGAGGGGACAAGAGGCAGTGCAGAGGAAGCAAAGAAAACATTTTTCATGCCCTCCATAAAAGTACAGAAAACTTGTTTTCAGTCATACTTTGAGTAATGCTATTTCATGTAATGATAATGATGTTAACAATAATAATTTTATCATTACAGCAACCCTGGGAGATGAGAATTATGTTGTCCCATTTCACAGATGAGGAAATTGAGGCAAATAGAATTTAAATGATTTGCTTAGGGTCACACAGCCAATAAGAGAATGAAGAAGCATCCAAACTAAATTACTCCTGACTGAAAGTTTAGCACTCTATCCAGTGTGCCAAGTGTTTGCCACTAGGTGGTTTTGCTATTTAACTTCTCCCTTAATGTTAAGGTAGTTTCTTTCTATCATCTACATTCTAAGGTTGGTAATTCTTTAAAATCAATCAAACTATTTTCCCTCTTTCCAAATTAAATTAATTAGTTGTTTTTTGGTTTTTTGTCAATGGCATCCTACCCCATTCTTAACTAAAAGCCACTGTCTCAATGCATGAATCTTTAAGGCTCAGTCTTTACAGACACCCAATTTCCTGGCTGGACCCTCACACAGAAGAGATGACTTTTCCTACTCCTCTCAACCATTTAAAATGCCTCAAATGCAATACAGTATTTCTCATTATGTTTTATATTGCCAAGGATTCTTGAGCAAAGCAGATTTGTATCAAGTTACCACTTCATTATTTTTATTTTGAACTCATGCTGCATTCTTGAGTCATATAAATGAATATTGCTTGTTACCATTAAAAAATGAGTTGCCATGAATTAACTTTAAGAAATATGTTCAGATATTTTTATCAGCCATCCAATCAATAGCTTGGGTGAATGTTTAAATTGCATATGAATGAACAAGGGGAATTTTGGTTTAGATAGCAGACAGGTAGCACTAAATCATTCACAATACAGAACTGAAATCAAACTTATTGCTCAGTTGATTCTGCAGATGTTCAGGTCAATAAATCAATTTCAAAGCACTTACAGACAAGTAATGGAGTGCATATAATGGAGGACTAGACTAGTGAATGGTTTCAAGAACACTAGCTATTCGACATGGAGAATCAAAAACATTTTCGAGCTACTCAAGTGGGAATATTAACTTATTGAAGAGAACAGAAATGATGTGCGATAACAAAGTCCTTGTACCTGGGCAAATAAAGAAATGTGAAATGTAAAATATTTACAATATAGACAGACTTTCAAAATAATTCAAATAGCTGAGCAGAATGAATTGGTCTTCCATGGGTTGGTTGGGTTTCTTTTTGAAAGAAATTAACACCTATCTTCTCTTGCTAATATGTATTTCAGAACATCAGACTTATACAGGACTTCAATGGCCATCTAATCAAATCTACAATTGAATAAAAATGATCTCTTTAATATATCAAACTGTCTTAGAGACTTTTACTGAAGACCTCCACTAAGGTAAAACTCAGAGGGATTGAGAGTGATTGGTGGCTGAAGATAGATAGATAGATAGATAGATAGATAGATAGATAGATAGATAGAAATATAGATAGATAAGAGTATTTGTTAAGTGTTATTGTGTTCCTAGAACTCTTAAATGCTGGAGATAAAAATGTAAGTTAACAGAAGAGCACCATCAGTTGCTTTTGAATTCATTTAATTTTTTTCAGATTACATGTCAACATGATTTGTCAGTATTCATTTTCTGGTGTTTTGAAATCCATGCTCGCTTTCTCCCTCTTGCCAGATAATATGATATAGGTGGTATATATATCATCACATAATACACATTTCCACATTTATCATATTGTTAAAGGAGACAGTGTTTTCCATAGAGAAAAAAATCATGAAGGAAATAAGTAAAGAATACTTCAATTTGGATTTGGATTTCACCTGTTCTTTCTGTGGTAGTAGACAGTCTTTCTTTCATAAGTCTTTTGGGATTGCTTGAGATCCTTGCCTTGTTGATAATAGTTGTCATTTACAGTTGATCATCGTACATTATTTTGGTTACTATGTACAATATTCTCTTGGTTCTACTCACTTCATTTTGCATCACTTAATATGAGCCTTTTCAGGTTTTCTATTTTTTTTGGGGGTAATCATCTGTTTGTCATTTCTTATGGTTGAATTGTATTCCATTACAGGCATATACCACAGCTTATTCAGTCATTCCCAATTTATGGACATGCCTTCAGTTTCTAGTCCTTTGCCACCACAATAAGAACTGCTATAAATATTTTTGTACAGATGGGTTCTTTTCCGCTAGCCTTCATTTCTTTGTGATACAAACCTCATAGTAGTGTTGTTAGATCTAATGATATGGGTAGATTTTGACTTTTGGGGGATGTTTCCAAATTGTTCTCCTGAATGGTTGTATCAGTTTGTAGCTCCATCAGCAGTGTATTGGTGTCCTGATTTTTCCACATTCCTTTCAACATTAGTAATTTTTTTTTTGTAATTTTAGGCAGTCATAAGTGAGAGGTGGTAGTTCAGAGTTATATTTTAATTTGAATTTCTCTAATCAAGAGTGAGTTGGGGCATTTTTAAAATCACTAAAGATAATTTTAATTTCTTCATTAGAATTTTCTATTCATAACCTTTGACCATTTTTCAGTTGGATAATATTCTGTATTCTGATTAATTTGAATCAGTTTTTTATATATTTGAGAGACAATGTGTTTGTCAGAGAAATTCAATTTAAAGATTTTCCTCCAGTTTGTTGTTTACCTTATGATCTTGGTTGCATTGTTTTTATTTGTGCAGATGCTCTTAAATTTTATCTAGTCAAAACTATATATATTTACATCTCATAATGTTCTCTGTCTTTTTCCATTACTCGTCGATCTGATGTGTAAACTATTTCATGCTCTCCCAATATGTTTATGGTATCACTCTTTATTTCTAAATCATGTATCCATTTTGAATTTACCTTGGTACATGTTGTGAAGTATTGGTCTGTGCCTGATTTCTGTCATAGTAATTTAATATTCCCAGCAGATTTTATTGGTCATATATGGGGTTCTTCCAAAAGCTTTGATATTTGGGCTTTTAAATACTATGTTACAATGGTCCTTTACTACTATGTATTGGATGTCTAATCTATTCAATTCATCCTTCACTCTATTTCTTAGTCAATACCAGATTGTTTTGATTGCTGTCTCTTTACAATATATTTTAGATCCAGTAAAGCTACACTACCTCCATTCATATGTTTTTCTTTAATCCCTTGATATTTTAAGTCTTTTTTTTTACTTCTAGATGGATTTGGTAGTTATTTTTTCTAACTCTGTGAGATATATTTTGGGTATTTTGATTGGCATGACACTGAATAAGTAAGTTAATTTAGGCAGAATTTTCAGTTTTATAATGTCAGCAATTAATGTTTTTCCAATTGAGATTTTCACTTTCGAGGAGTTTACATTCTAATGGGAAAAGACAGCAAATGAATAAGACTTGTACAAGGGTGAAGGAACACACATGAGTTGGAATAGTGTGTAGTTGGCTAGAAAGTTGTAAACATGCCTGGTTCTCATTATACTTAGGGGCAATATCCCTATTAGGAATTGGTCACCAAGAGATGGAGTCCAAGATTACTGATGGAAGTGATGAAGATCATTGCCCCAGTGTAAGTATGATGAGGAAATGACCAGTTTCTGTGGGAAAATATGCTCTGGACAAAATAATATGAAAATTCATGTATCAGGGTTTGGGAAGTAGGACTGGACAGAACATGAAGGAGAATAAAATTTTACTGTAGGTTGAGATGAGGATGATGTTTAGCATGTAAAAGACCAAGGCAAGGAAATAGCTCATTTTATTTTTTCAAACTCTATCTTTCATATTTTTTCTTGTATCAAGCAGAAAGTATCTTCATAAAAAATTTTAGCACCATTTCTAGGTCTACACTGCCAGGAAAATAGAATAAATCTATTTGTTCATATGACAGTTTTTTCTAATTCTTTTTTTAATTTAGCTGATTAATTAAGAAACTTTTCCCCACAGTTACATGATTCATGTTCTTTCCTTCCCCTCTCTCCATCCCCCTCCCATAGCCAATACACAATTCCACTGGGTTTTACATGTTTCATTGATCAAGACCTATTTCCATATTATTGATATTTGTACTAGGGTGATCATCTAGAGTCTACATCCCCAAAATACTCCCATTAACTCATGTGATCAAGCAGTTGTTTTTCTTCTGTGTTTCTGCTCCCACAGTTCTTCCTCTGAATGTGGATAGCATTTTTCTCATAAGTCCCTCAGAAATGTCATGGATCATTGCATTGCTGCTAGTAGAGAAGTCCATGACATTCTATTTTACCACAGTGTATCCATCTCTGTGTATAAAGCTCTCCTGGTTCTGCTCCTTACAGTTTTTCTAATTCTTAAAGAGTTTCCTTCTATGTCACATAGCTCTCTCCACCATTCCCTACAGTACTCTGAACTAACTGCTCCCCCAAAATACTTTCTGTCCCATTAGTCTGTTTTGTCATAATCATAAACTTTTTCTAGGTTCCCAGACTCATCTGGTATTGAAGGGTAATTTCACTCTCGATTCAGTCGATCATTCATAATACATTTGTTAAGTATCTGCTATGTGCTAAGCATTATGCTAATTACTTGAGATATAAAAAAGGTAAAAAGATAGTTCTTCTCCTCCAGGAACTCACAGAAATATGCAAGTAGATGATGGTATTTTAGTTAAGACTAAATAGCAACTTCATATTTTCATTTTCATCTTTTAAACTACTTAGGAACACAATATACTGTAGTTTCTTGACCTCCTCAAATTCCACAATCCTCTGTTTCTTAAAGGGTTGGGTGATTTTACTTATTTTGCAGTATTTATTTAAGCATGCCTGAACTCATTTGCTAAATGTGGAAGCCATAGTTCCTTTAACTGTTACTGTTTTTCTTGTTGTTTTATTTGCATATGTTTAAGATCAATGAATTTTTTTCTACCCAAAACCTTTGGTATTTTTCAATTTCTCCCTCCTCCCTTATTTTCCTCACCCCTCACTTCCTAAATCCATCCCTTCTCATTGAGATTTCCTTCAGAACTGAATATCAAAGCATCTTAGCTGCCTCCCACATTGGACGATTCAAATTTCACTAACCAAGGTCTCTGTCTCATTTGAATTTTGGGTAGTCAAAACTGACCCAGAATTAGTACTATACTTTTCTCCTTAGGATTGGTGGAGTGCTGTACCTCCTCGCCTACCAAACCCAATATACCAAAACCATTTGTGTATACACACGATATTCTGTCCTGCTATCCGGTCTTACTCCCTCTATTCCTCAATTCTCTGACCCTGCTGTGGCAGTACAGAGATTATTTCAGAGCTTTGCAGCATTAGTGTTACCAGGTCATTTCCCTGCCAGGCTTTTTACTCCTGTGGCCAAATTATCTGTCAAGCTGGGAAAAACTTCTATAGCCTGGAGTCAAATTTTCCATAACTCTATTAAAATGGAGGTACACCTTGACTTAAGGGTTGGCTTTCATATGTCTCTGTCATGGAATTGGGTCTGCTAGTAGCCTTTTTGCCAGTAGTTTGGAAAATGGTATGTGTGTGGGTGCTGAGTGAACTCAAGTTCATTAATCAATTTATTTTTTTAACCTTCTTTTGGATTTTATTTATCCTAGACTAATGATGGTGAACCTATGGCACAGGTGCCAAAGATGGGATACAGAGCAATCTCTGTGGGCACATGGCTGTCCCCTCTCTCCCCAGAGTTTGTTACTAGGAAGCCAGAGGGACTCAGGTGGAGGTGCTCCCTTCTCCAGTTCTACCATGACTTTAGACATTTTTTTCCACATCACCCACACCTCTGCCCAGTATCCCAATGGGACATCAAAGGGGGTAAGGTGAATGACTCACAGGTGGCAAAGCTAGAGTGGAGCAGAGCACTTGGGCCAGTCCCCTACCCCTCCCTACACTTGCTGATGACATTCCTCACTTCATTCACCCCTCTGACCAACAGACCAATGGGAGTGCTTCCTCCTTCCCTTGTGTGGGATAAGGGTGGGGAGAGGGTGTATCCACCACTCAGTGGGGGGAGGAGTACAGCATGTCATCTCTGGGAGGGGTGAGCAAGGCACTTGGTCTGGGGCATGGGATGGGGCAGGACCTGGGACTCCATCACTGTCATAAACCAATGAGAAGGATGAAACTTCATTACCTCTGGCATCCAATTTTCCATTTGGAGAGTTTTTAGAGGACTTGGAATTTGGAGAAAATGTATAGTCATCCGTTTTGTTACTTATATGACTCCAAATGACATCTTCACACCATTGTGCTTGGTGACCTGTTTTCCTCAGATTCTCAAGACTAACAAGACTTATTATGCCATCTTTTCCAATACCAGCCTTTAGTTCTCTCTCTCATTTTATCCTCAATGTGATTTAAAAAAATGTTTTCCAGATTACATATCAATATAATTTTTAATTATTCATTTTCTGAAATTTGAAATCAATGAAATCTCTCCCTCCCACTCTTCTCTCCTCTTCAAAAAGGGAAGTAATAGTAATATGATTTAGGTTGTACATATATTATCATATACATATTTCCATGTTCCTAATGTTGTGAAAGAAAACACAAATTGCTTACACTAGGAAAAAATTCATTGAGTATATAAAGTGAAGAATGGTTTGTATAAATTTGTATTTGAAGTCCATCTGTTCCTACTTCAGAGATGGATAAGTTTTTATTTTTAATGAGTCCCTTGGAGTTGACAATGATCCTTTCATTGTTAATAATTAAGTCATTCACAGTTGATCATCATATATTATTATTCTTATTGTGTACAATTTTCTCTTGGTTGTTCTCACTTCTCTTTGCATCACTTCATATAAGCCTTTCCAGTTTTTTCTGTGATCATCTTATTTGACATTTATTATGACAAAATATTATTCTATTAAAAGCATATACTGCAACTTGTTCAGCCATTTGCAAATTAATGAATGTCTCTTAAATTTCCAGCTCTTTGCCACCACAAAAATGGCTGATATAAATATTTTTGTACAGGTAGATTCTTTTTGACTATCTTTAATCTCTTTGTTCCCAATGTGATTTTTGCCTTGGGTACCAAAATGATAATGCAATTTTAAGATAATAGACTTAGGGCTTTGAAGTACCTTGTAGCTCAATGAGTCTAACCCCTTCATTTGACAGATGTAGAAACTAAATCTTGAAGAATTTAGTTCTTTGCAGGTAGCCACACTGATGAATAATGGCTCAAACAAGATTTAATTCCTCGTCTGGTCTAGTGTTCTCTATATTATACAAATATGTTGTCATAAACCTTTGCTATAGGGAATATCCAAGGGTCCATTTAATGTGATTTTTTTTTACTTTTCTGAAATGATGCTAAATTAGGAGGAAGAGAGCATAGCCTTGGAACAGAATGAGGTAAAAATGAGTTAGTTCTGAAAGTACAATTGGGATCACAAAAGGTTGCCTTTTGAGTATTATTGGACAGCTTAGAATGTTTGCAAATCCTAGATATGTACAAGAACCTAGAAATATTTTCCAGGAGGGCAGAGATCATTTGATCTTTGGTATGTATTTCTCCAAAATCTAGTGTCTCACACAGTTCTTTATTAATTTCCCTCCAACGCTGCTTCCTTACCACTTTTCCACCTAGATCTCTGATTTCATCAGCAAAGGGAGCTCAAGGATAAGGAAGCATCCTTAACCAACGTAGACCAGCAATTGTTTAGCAAAATACAAACAGGATATCTTAGCTCACTTAGATATTAAGAGACTTTTCTAAGGCAACTCAGTCAGTATATGGTAGAGTGGATCCACATAATCCTAACTCCAAAGACAATTCACTGTCATGATACACTGCCACACTACATTGTGCATCTTAGCTGCTAAGTAGTTGTTGAATTGTGTCAAACAGTAATTTACATAGTAGATGATGGTTGGTCAATCTTTCAATATTTATTCATGCTTGGCCTCCAACTTACTAAAATGTACACATTTCTCCTGAAAGTATAGTTCAACTATGGCATAAATAATTCAGAATTTCAAATTTAATATTAAATTTGCCATGTGAAACTAATTTCTTCATAAATAATTTTGGTTTTTAAGCTTGAAGTAGAGTTTTGGTTTCTTTTTTCCCCTCTGTGCCATGTTAAAAAAAGGAAGAAAACAAAAACAAAAGTTCTACATTGTATTCTCATTTCACACATGAGGTTTTTTTTGGGGGTACAGGGCATCTGATTTCATTGATACATGAAATTCTTGATAAGCAAACCCTCTACAAGTGCAAATCCATATCATTTTCAAATTTAGTCTTATAGCATTTCCTGGAGGATCAAGAAGTGATTTTCCCTGGGTATTGTTGTTGCTAAGTGTCAGTAGTAGTCCTTGAATATAAGTCTTTTGAAGAAGTCAGATTGGATAGGTTTATTAAAATAAATACATTCAGAAGCATTTTCAAGACCTAATATTTGAATCATATTTTTAGGGAATCTTGAGGATTAAAACATTAAAGGCTTCATACTCTCTGGGTGTTCATAATGTGATTGTTGAACAAATGAACACAAAAAGCAGAGAACATTATGAACTGTATTATATAAAGCATAAAATATATAGCATAGATCATTTTCCTACTTGAAATAATAGTTTAGATAGGAGTATTGATATTTTTCCATATTTTAAAATATTTCCTTGAAACAGCCCTCTTTATGATGACTTTACTTGTATTCATTCCAAAGGTTTAGAGGTTGAGGATCTACTGGAGCATATCTTTGCTATGACCCTCCTAATCCCAAGAGGTTTGCTGCCTCTAACATAACTTCAACATTTTTTAAGGCAGGCTAAAGACTTATTTGTTTCAACTAGCTTTTCATAATTACTCAAGCTGCTAATTTTATTATTCTACAAAGTGTCTTGGGAAACATTGCATGAAGGGCATGATGGAACTGTAGCATTGATTGATTGGTTGTTTCCTGCTTTGCATAATTTCCCATGATACAAATCAGTTAAAAAAAAACTTTGATTGGAGATAATAATAGATAAGTGGATTACATAAGGTTTATACTTAATTGCTTAAAAAAGGAATCCATACAAATCAAAATAAGACATGTAACATTTTGGCTTATTAAGTCTCACTGATTTAAAATGATATTTATAAATGGGACTTAGAAGAAGGACATATTATGAGTTAAGAATTTTATTTTTGATCATAATTTTCACTTGTTTCCTTTTTTGTGACTATCTTGACATTTGTCCCACATCCTTGACAATTTAAGTACCTTTTTTTATGAGAGAGGATAACTCCCGAAAAATGCCAGGCAGCTATTGAAATATATAAAGATTCTTTACCACTATGAATTCTATCATTACTATTTTTTTCCCTAAGCAAAGAATTAAAATAAAGTTGACCACTAGAGGTCCTCTCCAGCCTAAGTCATTTCTAATTCCTGATGTTTGAGCAAATCCATTAAATTCCCAATTTCTTTCCTATTTATAATTATTAACAAAAATTTTCTTTACCAATATTCATGGTTTTAGTGTTGCTGAGATATAGACATTCAACCTTTTTGTGACCTGCTTGTCTCTTTTATTCCTATATCATAATGTAATATCATTATAATATCAACATGCATATTTTCTTGAAATTAGTTTATGGTTTGGTGCACAAAAATGATGAAAGTTCCACAAGAGCAAAGGAAAAATTCTGATATGTTCCTTATTACATCCAAAAAGCTTTCAGAAGCTCCTAAAGAAAATTGTTATTATTATTGGCAAACACACACACATACACAGACACACCTGAGATTGCTCTAGGCAGACTTTTCAAATGTTCTTCTTCTGTTATGTCTTAACTCATAAATTAAAGAACCGAGGAAGGCTTCATAATACAATAACTTTTTGTCTCTAGGCTTTAAACCCACACTTTGTTACATGGAAAACTAGTCAGTGACCAATGAACAGGGCCAATGCTGGAGGAAAGTCAGGTAAGCATCAGTTTCTAGTATTGCCTCTGGTGAGGACAGAAGACATCTGATTTGTGAAATAACCCTGGGAATTTAGATCAATTCTTTGATGGAGGTCAGAGATTCCTGGAAGCCAAATCAAGGGAAAAAATCATCAATAAAATCTACCATTCCAAAAGGATGCCAAATTGAAAATACCGATAAGGGAAAAGGATAAGTACACCAAATAAAGCTGTTGATGGATTCTCCTATTCCCCTAAGAAATGAAATTATAAGTGCAAGAGTCACTGGATCCACAGGCTTTTGAAAAGAAAAACTCAACAGATATTGTATTCATAGTCAATACTGTGAAAAAGGAAGGGATATATATATATATATGTGTGTGTGTGTGTGTGTGTGTGTGTGTACACATATATATTGCTTTAATTCATATAATACAAAACAATAAACATTTATTAAGTCCCTCAAATGTGCTAGTCTTTGTTGATATTAAGTCCTAACTGAATGTCCTGCTGCTTAAAATGCATAAATTTTGATTTCTCATTCATTATAATCACTTATTTCCATTAATATAAAGAGAATAACATTTAGGATTTATATAACAGTAGCCTAAGAAAGAAGTACGGCATATCATGAAAAAGCTAACTTTCAAGTCTCAAGACACTAGTTTTAACCTTTTCTCTTAAATATACTGGCTGTATGGATAAGGGTAAGTAACTTACCCTCTTGGAGCCTCTTAGAAATTATAAAAAGTTATGAGTTTAAGAGTAGTTGCTGAATCTGCATTTTATTACAAATAACTGCTCTCACCAATAGAAACATAGACATGGATCAAAGAAAAAGAAAAGGAAAAAAGAAAAACAAGGAAAAATGATGATGTAAAATGTTTAGATAGAAGAATTAGAAAATGAAAATGTTAGTTGTCAGTTGGACTCACAGATAACTAACATTTTCATTTTCTAATTCTGACTGACCCCAGAGTAAGGTGTTAGTCTGACTGACTGGGTTCAACCCAAGAGACAATGAGACCAGTGTAACGTAGCAAAGCTTTATTAGAGGAAAAAAGGGCAGGGGGGAATGAAGGAAATGAGGTGGTAAGGGGGAGCCCGATGCCAGTAGATGGCAACTGTATCCCACATGGGTGGGGGAATCATGAGATCTTATAGTATTAGCGAGTGGGATGTTGTTGGCAACTGTCAACCATGGTGACTGTTGTGTGTTGGCCTATTGCCTAGCTGGGTTTTTTTTTTTGTTTCCTGTTACTTAGCTGGAGTTTCCAGGTTTATCATTATCTAGTTCAGTATTTATATCTATAAAAACAACAATAATAACAAAACTAATTCATTCTAGAAATCATCTTTGTTGCACATTCACACCTAAGGAAGAAGTGAAACTGAATATTTCTTATATTTATAACAAACAAGAACCAAATGATTAAAAAAAATAAATAAAATATCTTGTCTTCTAACACCATGGTCAGTAAAGTGTGTGTACAATAAAAACTGGAACAAGAATAAAAACTCGACATTAATGTGTAGCAAGTGGAGTAATGTGAGTACAGAAGCAGGAATACACAACGAAGGTTAAATAACTTCAACCTATCCATTGTGAAGCTCTAATAATATATGTCCTGACCTGGGCTAGATATCAGACACATGAGAAGAGTCGAAAGGAATTTATTCATACTAGTCCAAGTGGCTGGCTTGCTAGATGGAATTTGCATCTAAGGGAATTCAAAAGACAACGTTGACAGATGGGACTTTCACTATATATTGCTTTTGGTCAGACTCATTAGAGAGCTGAAAGAGACATAAGGCTATGGACTAAATCCCCAAAAGAGCCGTTACCCATCCCCTGTAGGGAATTAGAAATATAACCAATTCTATATAGGAAACAGAGGATTCTCAAAGAATCTCAGCACACAATCAGCAGGTGGCAGCATAGTAGAGAAAGCTGTCCATGAGAAATGATCAATATTATCCAAAGGAAATAGATCAGCAAATACTGGTTTCAGAGCATTCAAGGTATATCAACTGGTCTACATCCTTGAGCCATAAGTTGGTCAGGTTATGTGCAATCTACAGATGTTCTAAGAAAGTTTTGTTTATCCTTTGATGATAAAGAGATCGATGAAAGATTGACTGGTAAATGGATAAATAGAGAGTGATAGAGAGACAGAGAAATAGATCATCTTTTAACCATTTAATGTATCCTAGATACTGTGCTAAGTTCTGGAGATACAAGTATAAGAAAGCAAGAGTTGACTCTCAAGCAGCATACACAATAACACGATATTTAACACAACATTCAATATGTTGATAAGGTGAATCATAACTGAAAACTGGGAACTGGGGAGGAATATACATAGATGAGTTCAAGGCTGAGGGTGAAGATATAGAATTGTGTGGAGAATAATGGACTAGGAGGGGGTGGCAATTTTTTTGTTATTTATCTTTTTATTGTTTACTTAATTTTTTTCCTTGAGTTACTGCTTTCTGGTTTCCTTTATTAAAAGAAATATTGAATTTAGACTTGCCAGTTACAGTTTTGAATATTTTAAGTTCTTATGTCAAACTTTTACTCTATGGGCATAGCTTTTTCAGAAAATTCAAATTTTATTGGGACCTGCCTACATTTGGATGATCCTTATATATTCCCTTTCATCACTCAAGGTCATTTTGACACTATATAGGTAAATATTGTTTCCTTCCTAACAAAGGTTTGATTGTCCTTTTATTTATCCTAAAATTGACATTTTAATATGATCTATCAAATGCCAAATTTGACTTGTAAAATATTTCAGACAGATAAATTTTCCCAATGTCTGCCTTCCTTCATGAACTTTAATATTTCCTTTTCCTTAGCTCTCAAGGCTGAGAAAATTTTTGTTCTGCAAATAGATTCACAATCTGCATCCCCTGAAATACTGATTCCACAAAAAAAAAACAACAAAAAAAACAAAGCTTCAGAAAACATTACAAATATGGTCTTAGAAAATCTACTTCATTATGTCCTCAGCCTTTCTTCCATTTCTTTGAGTTCATCAAGTTTTGGGTCAATTTGTTAGAAATAAATCACTGGTACAGCTGACTGCTGCTCAGTGCATGATCTTTGTATGGGTGAATAGTGAATAAAAATTCTTACTCTATATATCAATTTATGGGCCTAGTGGTTAAATAAACTTGCCAAACTATCTTATTCTTCCTAGATGAAAGATTTAAAAAATGTTTTTTAAAAAACAAAAAATTTGCTAAATTTATTATGCCTCATTGTTAGCATAAATTATTTTGTAAAAAAGTTAGAGGGTCAAATATGTTGGCATTAGCATTTAATAAAATTATTACAAAGGAATAGACTAATCAAATGTGAATTCCCAAGTTCATGAAATAGAAGATCAAAGGATAGAAGGTCATTTTTATTTACTTAGTGGAAAGAAATTAGAGAAAGAAAGGATGTGTTACTTCATATCATTGGAAGAAGCTGTCAAGCATCTTCATCAATCACCACCAATGTCATGATCCTTCTGTTTTTTCTTTTCCTTCCTTCCTTCCTTCCTTCCTTCCTTCCTTCCTTCCTTCCTTCCTTCCTGCCTGCCTTCCTTCCTTCCTGCCTGCCTGCCTTCCTTCCTGCCTGCCTGCCTTCCTTCCTCCCTCCCTTCTGCAGTTTCTCCTTAAAATTCACTTTCTAAAATCCTTCAGGATTTATGAGATCTTTGTGAACTATCAGCTACAAGTACAATACCCTGCACTCTACTTACGTTGAATGATTTTTTAACTTACTACTGTTTCACTTAATGACAAAGGTAGCTAAGAGCCATATCCTTTATGTGGAATTAGACAAAAAAAAAAGAAATTAAAATAATCATTGTTAAAAATAACAATGTAGCTATTATTTTCATTAATTGGGGTTATCCCAGAGGTTCATCTACATTTTCTTCTAACTGGTACATAATTCAAATGAAGTTCATTAAAATGTAGTCTGTTTATTATGTACTTCTAGGAAAAGGAGCATGAATGCAAACATTAGTCAGCCATGCCATAATATAATTGTGAAATATGCTACTACATTTTCATTGCAATGCTATAATAATCCCAAATTTAATATCTCATAATGCATTTATCTGTTTTTTTTCTTTCATGTAAAAAAATTTAGGACTCAATTTAAAATGATGTGAATCACCTGATCATTTCCTTGGCTTATTGTCTTAAGCTTTTTCAAAGGAGAGAATGCTTCTCCTCACTGAACCTATATGTTATAAAATGATTTTTCAAAAATAGGTTTCAAGTTATTATGTCAATACAATTTTCAACAATTGTTTTTTGACATTTTGTGATCTGTGTTCTCTCCTTCCCTTTACCATTTCCCCTCTCTAAAACAGCTGGTATTATAATATAGGTTTCACATGAGTTATATCATAGAAAACATATTGTTTCAATCATCATGTTGTTGAAGAAGACATATATTGCTCAGACTAAAGAAAAATTCATGGAGGAAATAAAGTGAAGAACGGTATGCTGAGCTGCATTCAGATTCTCCCAGATTCTTCTATGGTCAAAGGTAGCCTTTTTTATCATGTTTTTTTGAGTTGTCCTGGATCCTTGCATTGTTTGTGGTAGTAAAACCAAATGTTTTGGTAGTGGTTTGCATGTCCCCAAATCATTTCACATACATAATTATATTTGATCCTGAAGATAGAGCCATTGAAATAATTTGAGAAAATATGGTTTCCATTGTACAGCTAGAGCAACTGAAGTATGTCTATAACTCCAGGACATCTTGATGTTACCAATATATAAATTAATATCCATTTATATCCATGAATATAATGTGTATATACACATCCATGTTCATGTTTATTGTATGTATATATAGAAAAACAGGCATGTAAATACATAAAATTTATTTTTATATACTTAATTTTATATATTTATATACAAATACATTTCTATCTTATAACATTACATATATGTAAATATATATATAAATAGATACACACATATATGTGTGTATAACTAAATCTGAGATTATTACTATATAGAATACTAGGGAAGAATCCCTCTAGTCGTCCAGCTTGGCATATTCTCTGTCACTTGGAGTCATAAACTGTTGGCCAAGAGCATGAAGGTTTTAAATAACTTGCTGAAAATCCCACTGCTAGTATTTGTCAGAGGTAAAATTTTAATCAAAGACTGCCTTCAAGCTCACATGTTTATTAGCTATGTCTCTCTCTCTCCCCTCAGCTCTCCTTCTCTCTCTCTCTCTTACACACAAATATATGTGTGAGCATTTGTTCATTCTTCATTTTATTTTTTTAAACCCTTACCTTCTGTCTTAGAATCAATACTGTTTATTGGTAAAGCAGAAGAGCAGTAAGGACTAGACAATGGTGATTAAGTGACTTGCCCAAGATCACATAACTATGAAGTGTCTGAGGCCAAATTTGAACTCAGGACCTCCCATCTCCAGGCCTGGATCTCAGATCACTAAATAGCCTGGCTGTCCTCATCCTTCATTTTCAAAGTAGACCCATGAACCAAAATCACAAGGTTATGTCTTGACTTGGGGATAAGTTGGAATGAAAGGAGTTGCACAGTCACCAGCTTCCCTCTCTCATCCATAATAATGGAAGTTCAGTGATAAAAACAAAAGTTAGAGTGGCTGGTGATGGCCTGGGATGTGATGGATAATCTTGGCATCTTTGATGTCTGAAAAAATTCTGGCTAATCTCCATAACCTGCTTCAGCCACCTCCATGGTCATCTTCACCAAGAGAAGTGACAGGAGAAAATGACTTCTTCCATAACTTTTTCAGTGACTATAAAGTCAACTGAAAAAGGCATTGTGGAACACCTAGAAATTGGTCAGACACTGAAGATGTCAAGATCATCCACTACATCCTGAGTCATCATGAGTGCCTGCGTTCACACACGTGCACACACACATGCATGCACACATACAAATAAACAACACAGATGTTTGAATTTCATAATGATTACCTCAGTGATCTACAACTTCAATGGCAATAGGAACACCAAATAATATGCTACCCCAGAGGTGATGGATATGTCTTTGGTGGGGCTGGGGTGGAGGAAGGTTCCTTTTTGAATCATTTCAATGATTTTTTTTTGTTTTTCCCCTCCAATATGCTTTTCAGTATGATGTGTATTTCATGAATTTATTATGAATATGATAATCATTTCCCAAGAATCCCAAGCACTGTACCTTTGGGGAAATAAAGAGGAGGAAAGGGGAGAGATAAAGGCTCTCTCCTGTTGTGAAAATTCATTAGGCACAGAGCAAAGACTTATAAAACAGACCATTCATTTTAAAGTTTACATGCTGGTTACCAGGAGAGGGGAAAAATCAACCCTATGCATTAAACAGCAAAGGGAAACACAGAACAGACGCTTCTTTTCAAGCACCAGGAAGCTTGTTTTCAATCCTGACACTGAACGAATGAATAGCCAACTTTCATTGCCATTGTAATCCTCCTTGCTACCCTAACAATTAGGTTTTCAGATGCATGCTGGTGTTCAGACCTGAAATCAAAAACTTCAACTACTTTTTAAAAAAAATATATTTCATTTCTCTACTAGTATGTAGGAGGCCATTTTAAATGAGGCCAATCAACAACCAATCTCAACCATGAGCAGGCCTATGTTTGACTAACATTTTGATAACCACTCCCCACCCCAAGACAAACACCTAATTCAATTCAATTCAACTCAGTTAAAGTCAATTCAACTGAGATTAATTGAATGGACAACAAGCTCAAGATAACTGTATAGTATTGCTGGGAATACATAGATGGACAATTACATGGTGTCTTTACATTCAAAGTTTTGCAAATGGTGTGGTAGCACATATACAAATGGGAGGTAAGGAGTGACAGTAATAGAGGACTGGACCCAGAGTCAGGAAGACTGATCTTCCTGAGTTCAAATCTGGCCTCAGACACTGACTATGTGACTCTGGGCAAATCATCTAACTCTGTTTGCCTCAGTTTCCTTATGTGCAAAATGATGTGGTGAGGGAAATGACAAACCATTCCAATACCTTTGCCAAGAATACCCCAAATGCTATCACAGAGAATCAGGCAGAACTAAAACAATGGAAGAACCACAACATATAATTAATAGCTATTAGACTTTGAGGCTTTAGAATTTACATAAAGCCATGAACTCATCTTTCTCTATAAGTCATAATGAGCAAGATATCTGTCCATTAATGCAGATCACAACAGTCCCAAGTCCTCCTGCTTCCTACTCATATCCCCTTGTCTATTCTTCCTATTTACGTTGGATCTGCCTCTTCCTTCATTCCTCCCTAAAATGAAAAAATTCTCCGGCTCTTTCATTATTTCAGCATTGCCTATGCCGCTCACCAGATGTCCATCCACTGTTCCTGACTATCACTACATAAGTACCCACCTCCAGACACGTATCTTGTGGATAATATCACTAATCTCTTTCTAAGCATAAGCCATACATATGCTGCATGTCCATCTGGAAGCATCATATAACCATCATCTCATTCCTTTCAAGTTACCTATAAAAGCACAGAATCATTAACTGCTTAGAGTTGGAAGTGAACTCATTGAGCAGAAGGTCCAACTCCAATGTAATATCATGAATATCTTCTATCTATCTATCTGACTATCTATATGCTTATCTATCTATTGATCAATCCATTCACTCATCTCTCTCCATCCATTCTATCTATCTATCTATCTATCACATCCCTGGTTCATCAAAACTTTCCCTGTATCCGTTTCAATATATCTTAGGTGAGCATAAGAAATTAAGTGGGAATTTTGGTGGGTTCTGCTGAATTTGCAGATGACACAGAAAAAGTTAAGAAACTATAGTCTATTACCAAACACAATACAAATTTTGCATTAAGATAAACCCTATAAAACAAAAAGAAAGTATTCAAACTTCTTCATTGTTATGAAAGGAGAACCAAATATTTTATGTGCATTTATCAGATCATGGGGCACTGGACCACTATCTTTGAGATATATAAAGGACACCTGTATATTATGATATTTTCATTTAGATATTCATACATATATATACAGTATATGTGCATACATGTATGTAATTGTGTATATATGCACATATCTGTGTATGTGAGGAATAAATATATAGGCATACATGTCTATATTTAGCCGTTGTGAGAGGGTAGCCATTGGGTCATCGACCCATGGTGAACCAGGGCTTTGCTCACCCAGCATGTGAAGACTGCTTTGGCTGAACAGACAGAAGAAACCAATAAAAAGGTTCAATGGCTGAGAGGGCGACGCAGCAAAGCACTGTGGAGTGCTTAGGGCGTGTTGTAGCACAAAGGACAACACGACCATCCAATGCAGCTGAGGAAGTCTTCAGACGTAACAATTTTTCGTGCCACTGGACCCAGGCTTCCAACGCCGAGAGAGTGGGACTGCCACTGTACATCGGCTTTTCCACTTAAATCTCTTTCACGCACAAGTATCTTTGTGCACACTCATCTTTGTGCACATGTGTATATTGTATGTATCAATATGTATATATGTGTATATAATACATATAAATTATATGTTATACAATATACAAAGAATATATTTGTATACATAGATCTATTTGTATATAAAATACACAAATGCATGCACATGCACATACATGTATATATTTATACACATGTATATCTATATACAGGTATATATATGTGTATATAATGTAATATAATATTCTCCTTCTGAAGAACACTCTTTTGCTCATATCAGATCCAGACTTGCCTTTCTAAAATGTCCCTTTTGGATCAAAAAGAACATGTCTAGCTCTTCTTCATCATGATGGTCTTTAAAACACTTGAATATATACATCATTGACATTTTGAGTTTTCTCTTCTGTGGATTAAACATCTCTAGTACTTGCAAGCCATTCTCATAAGCCTTTTCTGGCACAGTCTCAAGAATATTCATAATTATGACTGCCACCTCTGGTCACTTACTAGATTATTAATTTCTTTTCTAAACATGCTGACAACATTCAGCAATAAGCCATCCCATCCTCCACTCTTTAGGCAAGTAGCAAGGTCTTCTATAGTCTAAACCAGCAGTGGTTGGCCACCAGCAATGTCCCACACTGGCCAGGTGAATAGCTTAATCTCCCACCCTCATTATTCAAGAATACAGAAAACTGTTAACCCCCCATACAAGTAAGCATCAAGGTATCCCACTGGGTAAATCAGCAATGAGGCCCCTCATATCATTCAAGCCAGCAATACCCACCCCCCCAAACCAATGCAAGCCAGCATCTAGACCCCTAAGCACTATACCAGTTAGAACTAAAGCCCCAAGTCCCAGAAAAAAAAGCTTAGGCCAATATCTTCTACAACCCAGGAACAGAGCCCAATTTTAACATAAAATGGAAGTTAGGACTTCAGCGTAAACATGGGGCAAACTAGACATGAATCACTTCCTCTCCCCAGCACTCAACAAAATAGACTACCTCAAAAGATCATAAAAATCATCTTTGGAAGAATGGAGGGACTCTACAGTAGGGCGCAGCACTGAAGGTACGTGGGGTTTAAGCATTTCCACACTATAAGAAGGAGAAAAACCTCGCACCCAAATGTTATCTGAACTACCCTCCCCCACCTCACCTACGGAACTAGAGTCGGGACCAGAGCACCCACCAGAGACAGCAAGTGAGCAAGGGACGTCTCTGTAGTGTGTGGGGGACACACCATGGTTCTTGGGATCTAATTAGGACTGCTAGGGATCTACCCCTGAGAGCAGTTACACAGGATACCCCATGCACACTGGAGAGCACAGACCGCAGGCACTCTTGCAAACTGCGGATGCTGTGGAGGCTCCAGAGCCTGCCTGAGGCAAAAGCCCCCCTCCTCTCTGTAGTGAGTGGGGGGCACACCAGGGTCCTTGGGAACTGACAAGGACTGCCATGGATCTATCCCTGAGAGTGGTTACACAGTAGACCACTGTGCACTGGAGAACACAGACTGCAGGCGCTCTAGCAAACTGTAGAGGCTGCAGAGTTGCCAGAACCTGCTTGAGGCAAAAGCCCCACCATGTAACTCCACAGAAAACCTGCCCATCTCATTCAGATTTCTGAGTAAAGAGGAAAGGGAAAACCACCAAAGGGATGGCTCATATTGTGCCCAAGAGCAATCCTCCAAGAAAAACAGGAAAAAAGTGACTGTTGAAAACTTTTATGGAGGGAAAAACCAGGCTACAGAGGAAAGAGAGGATGAAATTCAAACAAAATCAAAACCTTCCCAAAAAATGGAAATTGTCCACAAGATCTGGAAGAATTCAAATTGGAGCTTATCCAAAACATGGAAGTTTTCTGGCAAGAAAAATGGCAAAAAATTCAGAGAGAACAACAGCCTGGAGAAACAGCTGGAAGCCACAAAAAGAAGGACAGACCAATGTGAAAAGGAAATCCAGTCTTTAAAGACCTGAATTAAGCAACTGGAAGACAATGATCTTGCAAAACAGCAAGAATTAATAAAGCAAAGTAAAAAAAAAATTAACGAATTAGAAGAGAACATAAAATATCTTACTGATAAGGTGACAGACCAGGAAAACCGAAGAAGGAGAGACAATTTGAGAATCATTGGTCTACCTGAAAAACAAAAGATAAACAAAAATCTTGATGCCATACTACAAGAAATAATAGAGGAAAATTGCCCTGAAGCTCTTGAAGAAGGGAGAAAAATAGAAATTGAAAGGATTCACAGAACACCTTCTATACTAAATCTCCAAAAGACAATTCCCAGGAATGTAATTACCAAATTCAAGAGCTTCCAAGCTAAGGAGAAAGTCTTACAAGATGCCAAAAAGAGACAATTCATATACAAAGGAGCACCAATCAGGATCACACAAAAATTGGCAGTTTCCATGCTAAAAGACCAGAAGGCCTGGAGCACGATATTCAGAAAGGCAAGAGAAGTGGGTCTTCAAATCCATCAAAATGGACTATATACTTCCAGGGGAATGTATGGGCATTCAACAAAATAGAAGATTTCCAAATATTTGTAAAGAAAAGACCAGAACTCAGTAGAAAGTTTGACATCCAAACACAAAGAGCAAGAGAAACATGAAAAGGTAAATATGAAAGAAAGAGAAAAGGAGAAAAATGTTCTTTTTTTCTTTCATTCAAACTCTCTTCTATAAGGGATACAATTAGATCAAAGTATATATATATATATATTAATATATGGGGAAAATGTTATGTATAACTCACAAAATTGTATGCATTAATAGAGTATTCAGAAGAACTACTCATCGGGGAAGCTTGGGGCATTAAGATGATTTGGAGAAAAAAAAGAAAGAAAAAGGGAGGGAGTGAATCGATGATGGTAGTAAGATATACTTGAATAAATAGAAATAAATTAAATAGAATAATCTTTGTCACACAAAGATACACATGGGAAGGGGAGGGGAAGAATTATCTTATAAGGAGAGGAAGAGAATGATAATTGGTATTACTGAAACCTTACTCTCAGTGAAATCAACTCTGAGAGGGAAGAGCATTTAGATAGATTGGGATCGTGAATTCTATATTATCCAACAGGGTAAGGGAGAAGGGAAAATTAAGGGGGGTTGGGAGGAGGGAGTAAAAAAGGGAGAGAAGGAGAGGGGGGAGAGAAATTAACAGACCCCCCATAAAAACAAGAAGGGAACAAAAAGGAAGGGGCAAGAAAGGGAAGCATAGCAAGGGAGGGGACTAGGGTGACTGATTTAAAGTTAAACACTGGTTTCAAAGGTTATAGCAAAAGAAGAAAGGTCAGAATTAGGGGAGGGTATCAAAATGTTGGGGAATTCACAAGTGACAATCATAGCTTTGAACGTGAATGGGATGAACTCACCCATAAAACATAGATGAATAGCAGAATGGATTAGAATCCAAAACCCTACCAAATGTTGTCTTCAATAAACATACGTGAGGTGAGTAGATACTCACAAAGTCAGAATTAAAGGTTGGAGTAAGACCTATTGGGCCTCAACTGGCAGAAAGAAGGCAGTAGTTGCAATCATGATATCTGACAAAGCCAAATCAAAAATAGACCTGATTAAAAGGGATAAGGAAGGTAAATACATCGTGATAAAAAGGAGTATAGATAACGAGGAAATATCACTAATCAATATGTATGCACCAAATGGTATAGCACCCAAATTTCTAATGGAGAAACTAGGAGAATTGAAGGAGGAAATAGATAGTAAAACTATACAAGTGGGAGATATGAACTAACCACTATCAAATTTAGATAAATCAAAAGATGTGAATGAAATCTTAGAAAAATGAAGGTTAATAGAAATGAAGAAAAATAAATAGGGACAAAAAGGAATACACCTTCTTTTCAGCAGCACATGCCACATTCACAAAAATTGACCATACATTAGGTGATAAAAACATGGCATAGAAATGAGAAAAGCAGAAATAATAAATGCAACCTTTTCAGGTTATAAGGCAATAAAAATAATGACCAGTAAGGGTACATGGAGAGCAAAATTATCAAATTGGAAATTAAATAATATGATACTCCAAAATCAGTTAGTTATAGAAGAAATCAAAGAAACAATTAAATTTTTTGAAGAAAATGACAATGGTGAGACATCCTTCCAAACCTTATGGGATGCAGCCAAAGCAGTATTCAGAGGAAAATTTATATCCCTGAGTGCATATATTAAGAAATCAAGGAGGACAGAGATCAATGAATTGGACATGCAAATCAAAAAACTTGAAAGCGAACAAATTAAAAACACCCCAAAGAAAACCAAATTAGAAATCCTAAAAATTAATGGAGAACTTAATAAAATCGAAAGTGATAGAACTATTGCACTAATAAATAAGACTAGAAGCTGGTACTTTGAAAAAAAAACAAAATACATAAAGTACTTATTAATCTAATTTAAAAGAGGAAAGAAGAAAAGCAGATTAACAGTATCATAGATAAAAAAGGTAGGACCTTACTTTCAATGAATAGGAAATTAAGGCAATCATTAAAAACTTCTTTGCCAAATTATATGGCAATAAATATGACAACCTAGCTGATATGAATGAATATTTACAAAAATATAAATTGCTTAGATTAACAGAAGAAGAAATATAATTCTTAAATAATCCTATATAAGAAAAAGAAATCCAACAGGCCATCAAAGTACTCCCTAAGAAAAAATCCCCAGTGCCTGATAGATTCACAAGTGAATTCTATCATTCAAAGAACAGCTAATCCCAATACTATAAAACTATTTGACATAATAAGCAAAGAGGGAGTGCTACCAAATTCCTTTTATGACACAAATATGGTACTGATTCTAAAGCCAGGCAGCTCAAAAACAGAGAAAGAAAACTACAGACCAATCTCCCTAATGAACATAGATACAAAAATCTTAAATAGGATACTAGCAAAAAGACTCCAGCAAGTGATCAGGAGGGCCATTCACTATGATCAAGTAGGATTTATACCAGGAATGCAAGGATGGTTCACTATTAGGAAAAGCATCCACATAATTGACCATATCAACAAGCAACCCAATAAAAATCACATGGTTATCTCAATAGATGTAGAAAAAGCCTTTGATAAAATACAACACCCATTCCAATTAAAAACACTAGAAAAAACATAGGAATAGAAGGGTCTTTCCTAAAAATAATAAACAGTATATATCTAAAACCATCAGCCAACATGATCTGCAATGGGGATAAACTAGATGCATTACCAATAATATCAGGAGTGAAATAAAGATGCCCATTATCACCTCTATTATTTAACATTGTACTAGAAACACTAGCAGTGTTTTTTTTTCTTTAGAGAAGAAAAAGAAATTGAATGTATTAAAATAGGCAAGGAGGAAACCAAGCTGTCACTCTTTGTAGATGATATGATGGTCTACTTAAAGAATCCTAGAGAATCAACAAAAAAGCGAGTGGAAATAATCAACAACTTTAGCAAAGTAGCAGGATACTAAATAAACCCACATAAGTCATCAGCATTTCTATATATCTCCAACACATCTCAGCAGCAAAAATTAGAAAGAGAAATTTCATTCAAAATCACCTTAGACACTATAAGATACTTAGGAATCTATCTGATGAGACAAAGACTGGAACTATTTGGACACAACTACAAAACACTCTCCACACAACTAAAACTAGACTTGAGCGATTAGAAAAACTTTAAGTGCTCGTGGGTAGTATGAGCTAATATAATAAAAATGACCATCCTACCCAAACTTATCTATCAATTTAGTGCCATACCCATTGAATTTCCAAAAAAAACATTTTTTACTGAATTAGAAAAAAAATAACAAAATTCATTTGGAATAACAAAGGATCAAGGATATCCAGGGAAATAATGAAAAAAAAAATACAAAGGAAGGTGGCCTTGCAGTCCCAGATCTCAAACTATATTATAAAATAGTGGTCATCAAAACAATTTGGTACTGACTAAGCGACAGAAAGGAGGATCAGTAGAATAGACTTGGGGTAAGTGACCTCAGCAAGACAATATATGACAAACCCAAATTACCCCAGCTTTTGGGACAAAAATCCACTATTTGATAAAAACTGCTGGGAAAATTGGAAGATAGTGTGGGAGAGATTAGGTTTGGATCAACACCTCATGCCCTACACCAAGATAAACTCAGAATGGGTGAATGACATGAAGATAAAGAAGGAAACTATAAGTAAATTAGTTGAACACAGAATAGTATACATGTCAGACTTTTGGGACAGGAAAGATTTTAAAACCAAGCAAGACTTAGAAAGAGTCATAAAATGTAAAATTAATAATTTTGACTACATCAAATTAAAAAGTTTTTGTACAAACAAAGCCAATGTAACAAAAACGAGAAGGGAAGCACCAAATTGGGAAACAATCTTCATAACAAAGGCCTAATTACTCACATTTAAAAAGAGCTAAATCAATTGTACAAAAAATCAAGCCAATCTCCAATTGATAAATGGGCTAGGGAGATGAACAGGCAGTTCTCAGCCAAAGAAATCAAAACTATTAATAAGCACATGAAAAAGTATTCTAAATCTCTTGTAATCAGAGAAATGCAAATCAAAACAACTCTGACGTATGACCTCACACCTAGCAGATTGGTTAATATGACAGCAAAGGAAAGTAATGAATGCTGGAGGGGATGTGGCAAAGTTGGGACATTAATTCATTGCTGGTGGAGTTGTGAATTGATCCAACCATTCTGGAGGGCAATGTGGAACTATGCCCAAAATGTGATAAAAGATTGTCTTCCCTTTGATCTAGCCATAGCACTGCTGGGTTTGTACCCCAAAGAGATAATAAGGAAAAAAGACTTGTACAAATATATTCATAGCTGTGCTCTTTGTGGTGGCCAAAAATTAGAAAATGAGGGAATGCCCTTCAATTGGGGAATGGCTGAACAAATTGTGGTATATGTTGGTGATGGAATACTATTGTGCTCAAAGGAATAATAAAGTGGAGGAATTCCATGGAGACTGGAACAACCTCCAGGAAGTGATGCAGAGCGAAAGAAGCAGAACCAGGAAAACATTGTACACAGAGACTGATATACTGTGGTTCAATTGAATGTAATGGACTTCTCCATTAGTGTCAATGCAATGTCCCTGAACAATCTGCAGGGATCTAGGAGAAAAAACACTACCCACAAGCAGAGGACAAATAGTAGGAGTAAAAACACCGAGGAAAGGTAACTACTTGACTACAAGGGTTGAGGGGATATGATCGAGGAGAGATTCTAAATGAACACCCCAATGCAAATACCAACAACATGGAAATGGGTTCGGATCAAGGACACATGTGATACCCAGAGAAATCACGCATCAGCTATGGGAGGGGTGGCTGGAGTTGGGGGGGGGGAGAAAATGATCTTTGTTTCCAATGAATAATGTTTGAAAATGACCAAATAAAATATTGTTTAAAAGGAAAAAAATAAAGTGGAAGTTAGATGATTTTGGAAAAATGAGGGACAAAAATGTCTAAATGTATAATCTTATTATGGCCACAGGAAGGATCAAGGCAGAAAATTTGAAGAAAATAGCATTTAAATAGCTATATGTGAAACATCAAAGAAACGTGTCAGTTGTTGTCAGAACTTAAATAATGCCTAGAAGTAATGAAAAAGGACTTTTAAAATTAAATAAGTGAGGAGGGAAATTGGGAAATCAAAGAAAATCATGAAATGATAGTCTATAGCTTCTCAATAGAAGCCCCCAAATTGGAAAGAATATACAAAGTTCACCAAATAAAACAAGTCCTTAAAAATTATTGGCCAAATAGAAAAATAGAGGTATAAAAACTCCTTAAAAAGTAGAACTGGAAAAATGGAAAAAGAAGAAAAAAAATCTCAATACAGAAAATATATTTTTTTTAATTTAGACTTGGACAAGTGGAAGACATTGAGTCCATAAGACAGGAAGAAATATTCAAACAATAAAATTGTGCATACATTTGGACCCCCAAACTGATAACTAGTTCTGTACCCCAAAGAGATCAAAGATGAGGGGAAAGTACTTGTAAAAAGAATGTTTATTATATCTTTTTTAAGGGTCTCAACAAACAAGAAACTAAAGGGTTGTCCACCAATTGGGGAATGATGGGACAGTTTGTAGCACATGATTATAATGTATTATTATTGTGCCATTAGCAATGACAAACTAGATGATCACAAAAACAAACAAACAAATTTGGAAAGATATAGGGAATGATGCAAAGTGAAGTGAGCAAAACCCAAAGAAATTTGTAAACATTAAGAGCAATAATGTATTATGATCAATTGTGAATGACCGATTACCCGAAATGTAAGGATCCAGGAAAAATGAAGGAGTTGAATGCACATCATAGCATACCATTCTTGACTTAATTTCTCTATGATTTTTTTGCTAGTATAATCTATATGTATCTCATTTCACAACATTATAAACATGGAAATATGTATCACATGATAATACAAGTACAATCTTTTGCATAAAATTGCCTGCTTGGGTAGGAAGGAAAAATGGAAAAGAAAGAATGATCACAGAATATCAGAAAATCATTCTAAAATAAATCAACATGTAAAAATAAAGACAAACAAAATTAAAAAAAATTAAAATAGAAAAAAACATGAAATTTCTCATTGGAAAAAAATCTAACTTGGAAAATAAATCAAAGAGAATACTTTAAGAATTATCATGCTACTTTAAAGTTATCATGACAAAGAATATGGACATCTTATTTCAAGAAAATATCAATGAAAACTTCCCTGTTATCCAAGAATTAGGAGATGAGATAGAAACTGAAAGAATATACTAATCATCTCTAGAAGGAGATCACAAAATGGAAAAAAAAATCCCAGGAATATTATAGTCAATTTCTAGCATTCCAAGTCTAGGGAGAAAATACTAAAAGCAGACAGAAAGAAATAATTCAAATATTGTGGACCTACAACTAAGATTACACACAATTTTGAAGCTTCTACATTAAAGGATCAGAAGGTTTGGAATATGATATTCTGAAAGATAAAGGAGACAGGATCACAACCAAGAATTCAATCCAGTGAAAATGCATATAATCCATCAGGATATAAAAACTGATGTTTAATGAAATTGAGACCTTTTAAACATTCCTAATGAAATATCAGAGCTATGTAGAAAATTTGACATTTAAAGAGGAGAATCAAAATAAACAGAAGGATAAAAAGAAAGAAATGATTCATAAAGATAAGCTTTATTCTTATATAAGAAGATGATGCTTACAACTCAAAGCACTTTTTTTAATATTATGAATATTAGAAGACAAAGGGCCATAGAAGATGTGGAATCATGTTGAGTTTGATAGGATAATATAAAAATAAAATTAACAGATATGAAAAAGTACTGCCCTGGTGAAGAAGTAAGGGATACATGGAAGGAGATGAATTATCTCAACTAGAAGAGGCATGAAAGAGATTTAAAGGTGGGGGTGATGGGCAACACTTTAATCTTATTCTCATCAGATATGACTCAAAGGGAAATACATATACAGTCATTTGCATATAGAAATCCATCTCGCAGTATAGGGAAGCAAAAAAAGATAAGATAATAAAAGGGATTTATAGGAGGAAAACGTATTAAGAGACATAGTGTTCAAAAGTAAACCATTTGTGAGAAGGGTTTGGGTGAAAGGAAAGGAAAAATGAAACAGGAATAAAATACTATAGAGGAAAATAAACAATTATCATAACTATAAATGTGAATAGGATGGATTTATCCTTAAAAATGGAAGCAGAAAACAGAGTGGATAAAAAAATGAAAATCCTATAATATGCTGTTTACAATAAATACATTTGAAGCAGTGAGACAGACACAGAATAAAGGTAAAAGGCTAGAGCAGAATCCATTATGCTTCAGCTGAAATAAACACACAAACAAAAATAGGAATAGCAATCATAATCTCACATAAACCTAAAATGAAAATAGGAACAATTAAAAAAGATACAGCAGGAAATTATATCTTGCCAAAAGGTACCACAGACAATGAAATACTATCAATAGTAAACATATATTCACCAAATGGTTTAGCATCGAAGTTTTAATGGAGAATTTAAATGACTTACAGATTGAAATAGGCAGTAAAAATGGTACTATTGAAGAACCCCAACTTTCTTTCCTGCTAAAATGATAAACCTAATGGAAAAAATAAACAAGAAAGAAGTTAAAGAGGTGATTAGAATTTAAGGAAAGTTAGATATACCATACCTGTAGAGAAAAAATAATAGAAAATAGAAAGGAATTCTCAGCATAAAACCTCAGAAAAGCATTCAGAAAAGCCAAAAATTAAGTTCATCCTCAGGTAATAATGCAATGAAATTACATTCAGTAAAGGACCACAGAAAGATTAAAAATTAACTGAAACTAAATAATGTACTTATGAGAAAAATTGAGTCAAAGATCAAATCATAAAAAACCAATCAATAATTCCATTGAAGAGAATGACAACAATGAGGCAACACAAAATTTATGAAATATAGCCAAATTAATGCTTAAAGAAAAATTTATATCTCTAAACACTTAGATCAATAAACTAGAGAAATAACAGTTTAATTAATTTGGGCATACAACTAAAAAAATCCTAGAAAAGAAACACATGAAAAATTTCAATTGAACATCAAATTAAAAGTTTGGAAAATCAAAGCTGAAATCATTAAATTTGATAGTGAGAAAATAATTGCACTAATAAATAAAACAAAAAGGTTTTTATGAAGAAGAAATAAAATATATAAACCATTGGCTAATTTGACTTAAAAGAGAAAGAAATTCAAATTATCAGTATCAAAAATAAAAAAATGACCTCACCACCACTGTACAAGAAATGAAAGTGATTAGTAGGAGTATTTTTGCTCAATTATATAACAACAAATCTAAACATCTGAATTAAATTGATAAATATTTACAAAAATATAAATATCCTAGATTAACAGAAGAGGAAATAGAATATTTAAACAACCCCTTCATAAAAAAAAATAGATTGAAGAAGCCATTAATTGATTCCTCAAGAAAAAATTTTCAAGGCCAGAGAGATTCACAAGTGAATTTTGCCAAACATTTAAAAAACAATTAATGCCAATAATTTATAAAATATAAAATATTTTGAAAATTGGCAAAGTTGTAGTCCTACCAAATTTCTTTAATGACATTAATATGCAACTGTTATCTCCCTCTGGAAGAGGAAATACAGAGAAAGGAAACTATAGGTCATATCATTAATGAATATTGATGGAAAAAAAAAATTAAACACTAGCAAGGAGAATACAGCAATACATCACAAGGATCATTCACTAGACCAGGTAGGACTTATATCAGAAATGGAGGGCTGGTTTAATATTAGGAAAACTATCAGTATTGTTGACCATATTAAAAAAAGCTCAACAGAAATTATATAGTTATCAATAGATGAGAAAAAGCTTTTGACAAAATAAAACACTTCCTATTAAAAGCACTAGAAATCATAGAAAAAGGAAATCTTCCTTAAAATGAAAAGTAGTATCTAAAACAAGCACTATATATGATTGGCACTATCTAGTAACCTTCCTAATGATATTAGGCTAAAACAAGAATGCCCATTTTCACCACTATAGTTCAATATTATGCCAGAAATGCTAACTATAGCAAAAGAGATGAAAAAGGAATTTAAGAATTAGAATGAGAAATGAAGCAAAAAAACTCTTTGATGATAATATAATGGTAAACTTAGCGAATTCTAAGGATTCAAATAAAACATTAGTTGAAATACTTAACTACTTTAGTAAAGCTCCAAGCTATAACATGCATCCAAATAAATCATCAACATGTCTGTGTATTACTAACAACACCTAGCAGCAAGCATAGAAAAATAAATTCCATTTAAATTAACTGTCAATAATATAAAGTACTCTTGATTTTACCTGCCAAGACAAACCCAGGCACTATATGAAGACAATTACAAAACACTTTTAACACAAGTATAAGTCAGATGTACACAATTGGAAAATATTAATTTCTCATGCCTAGGCCACAACAACATAATAAAAATGAAATTATTCCCTACATTAATCTTTTTTTAGTGCCATACAAAAATTATTCTATAGAGCTAGAAAAATAACAGAATTAATCTAGAAGACGAAATGATCAAGAATATCAGGGGCTGAGCAACTTGTGGTATATGATTTTAATGGAATACTATGGTGCCATAATAAACAACTAACAAGATGATTATAAAAAAATCCTTAAAGACATAAGTCTAGCAAAGTGAAGTAGGCAGAACCAGGAGAACCTTGTACACAGTAACAATAATGTATGATGATCAATTCTGAATGACTTAACTATCATCAGCAAATCAAGGATCCAGAACAACTCTAGGGGACTCAAGATGAAAAAGTCTATCCACTGCCAAAGAAGGGATGGAGTCTGAATGCAGATTGAATCATGCCATTCTTCACTTTGTTTCTTCCATGAATTTTTGTTCAGTGTAAGAAATATGTCGTTTCACAGCATGACGAATGGGAAATATTTATTATATGATTACATATATACAATATATATCATATCACCTGCCTTTTTGGGAAGGGTGGGCAAGAGTGAGAAGGAGAGAAGAAAAGGATGAGAAAGATTTTTGGACATCTAATGTGAGAATTTTTTCTCTTGGATAAACATATTCATTATAATTTATTGCACATGCCAAATCACATATAAAGCAGCCCCCAGGAAGGATGGAAACACCCACTGAAACCTACCTAAGTGACTTTCCTTATTAACAGCCCCTTATTGGAATTACTATGATTATTATTTTTACTTTGGCCCAGGAAAAATAGATGAGAGCAACATACTTGCAGTGTTAATACAGATGTCCCACTCTGTCCCTTCAGAATATTACCAGGAGATCCCACTTGCAAAATTAAACCTAGGGATTCTTATATACCCAATTAGATAGGACCCTCTTTTCTAGGCATAAAATCTTCTAGCAAATCTGTGCTCTGAATTCCCCAACCTGTATCTGGGTCATGTTGATTCTACCCTCTGACCATGCACTTAGCAACAATGTTTTGTTGACAATCTCCTTAGGCTTTGTGTCTGTTGTTAGGTTCGATGGAAACATGTATGTTGAAAAAAGGTTGTGTGCCAGAAAAACATGTACTCACTAAAGCTATAAAATAAACCAAACCTTGTGCAATGGCAGAACACTGAGTGACACCTAAGCACAGGTCTGAGCACTAAGTTGTCTCTCATCTCTTATTCACCTGACCCCTCCACATAGATAGAAGGACTGTCTTCTTTGAGAGAGGGCTCAACTCTCAAAAATAATCAAGGAAATCAATGAAAAAATGAGAATGAAAATGGCTGAACAGTACCAGATTTCAAACTATATTACAAAATGATGAACATCTAAGCAATCTTGTACTGGTTAAGAAATAAGAGTGATGGATCAATGGAATAGATAAGGTACACAATACCTAGCAATAAAGGAAAATAGTAATATAGGCCTTAGTCAGAAGACCTAAATTTTGGGATTAAACTCAATATTGGACAAAAACTGTTGGGAAAAACTGGACAATGGTATGGAAGAGCTGGAATAGACTAATATCTCACAGTAATACCAAGATAAAGTACACATGGATATATGATTTAGTCAAAAAGAAATTAAGGGAGTATAGAATAGTTTACCTGTCAGATCTATGGACAAGGGAAAGTTTTATGGCTAAATAGGAGATAGAGAGAATTATTAGGTTGCAAAATAGATAATTGAGTTCATATTAAATTAAAATGTTTTTGTACACAAATTCCAATGTAGTCAGAATTAACTAGAAAGGAGAAAGCAGGGGTGGGTGGGTGGTGGAAAGATTTCAGTGAGTATCTCTTATAAAATGCTAAATTTTTTACATATATAGAGATCTGAGTCAAATTTACAAAGAAATATAAGCTTTTCTCTAATTGATAATCAGACCATATGAACAGTTTTCAAATTAAAAATCTAAGCTATCTATAGTCATAAAAATGTACTAAATCACTCTTGATTAAAGAAACACAAATTAAAATAACTATTAGGTACCACCTCACATCTATCAGATTGGCCAATAAGACAGAAAAGGAAAATAATAAATATTGGAGGGGATGTGGGAAAATTGGGACACTGATGTACTGTTGATGATGGATTTGTGATCTACTCCAACCACTTTAGAGAGCAATTTGAAACTATGCCTAAAGGACTTTAAAACTGGTCATTCCCCTTGAACCAGTAATTTAACTTCTAGTCCTATCTCAAAGAAATGTTTACAAAAAGGTAAAGGATCTCTTTTTACAAAAATATTTATTGCAGCTTTTTATGGTAGCAAAGGAAATAGAGGGAATGCCCTCATTTGAGGAATGGCTGAACAAATTTTGGTATATGAAAGTAATGGAATACTGTTGTGCTATAAGAAATAATGAGCAAAAAATTTCAGGAAAAAAAAAACCCTGGAAAGACTTAAATGAACCAATGCAAATTAATGTGAGCAGAAGCATAAAAACATTGTACTTATGAACAGTAATATTTTTTGCTGACCTGTGAATGACTTGGTTATTCTCTGTAATACAATGAATGAAGACAGTCCCAGATCCTCATTATGAAAAATGCCATCTACATCAAGAAAAAGAACTCATGGTTTCTGAATAAAGACCAAAACATACTATATTTTACTTTCTTTTGGTTTGAGATTTCTTCCACAAAATTATTAATGGGAAAATATTTTACATGATTGCTTATATAAAATCTATATCAAATTGCTTGCCATGTTAGGGAGAGGGGGAAGAGTAGTAGGAACTGAAAGTTTGAGTGTGGAAGGAAGAGAGAATTTGGAACCTGAAAGAAAAATGTTAAAAATGATTTTATATGTAATTGGGGGAAAATAAAATACTAAAAGATATGACACCTAGAATTAAAAATGTATCCAGATGTGGTCTGCCCAAAACAGAGGAACTATCAACTTCCTATTCTGGGAATCTTCATCTTTTATTGAAAAATAAAATTGACTTTTTTTTTTCATATGAACCTTATTTCTTCCATAGCATGCTGTTGACTCACATTGAGCTTTCAGTTCATTAAATGAAGCCTCTATATTGTTTCCAAATGAACTTCTTTCTAAACATTCATCCCTCATCACACTTCTACATGTATACATACGTACACAAGCTTTCATGAATTCATGTTGAAGATTTTAGATGAATCATTTGTAGATTTTTTTAAAAATCAGGTTGAGATCTATTTTCAATTATGTCAAGAACTTTTTTTGGGGGTATCCTAAAAATATCATCCAAGGTGTTAATTATCTCTTTTGTTTTGAGCCATCAGGAAATTTTATAAGGTTACCATGTATGCCTTTATTTGAATCACTGATAAAAATGTTAAATAGCACAATATTAAGCACAGATGCCCAGGAAATTCCCCTGGAGTTTTCTTTTCAAGTTAACATGGAAACATTAATGAATGTTCTTTCAATCTGGATAGCCAAAATTGGTGCTCATTTTATATCACTACGATTCCATCTAATCCACATCTCTTCATCATTTACAAATAATTACCTTAATTAATTAAAAAATAATGCTAAGTTTTGAGAAACTTTTTCTACTTTATTTATTAACTCTATGCCTAAAGAAAATTACTTTAAGCTAGCAGGATCTGTTCTTGATAGTCAGTTTGGTTCTTTGTGATATGAATAGACTTTTCTAAATATTCATTCACTATTATTTTAATAATTTTTAAAAATTCCTAGATGTCAAGGTCAAGATGCATTAGCTTTATGTTTCACAGAATCCATTCTCTCTCCTATTTTTTGGGGAGAAGAAAGTGGGGTGATGAGTTAACACATCCCTTCTCAAGTTCCTTGATAACTCTTTCATTTCTGTCAGTATTTGAAATATCACTCATAGAGGATTAGCAATATATTTCATATACACAAGGCATTTTTCTATACACAAGCATAGAGTTCATCTGTTCCTTCCAACTCAAAGATCATTTTCCTTAATAGAAAAAAATAGCAAAACTAAATGGGAATTGACAACAGTTTAGGTTATTTTCCTTAATAATTATCCCCACTACAACCTTCCAGAGTAGAAGACTTCTCCCTTCTTTCATTCTCATCATTATTCAAGTACATTTTAGTGTACATTCTTTCACTAGCCTCAATTCATTTTGAGGTTAAGCATGCCTGACACTATTCTTGAAAAATATGGCATACTTTAATATTCATTCTATGTTACTTTTTCTTGTTCTAGCACCTGCATGTATATTCATATCTAAATTAGTTGGTGGGTTCTCTGGGAATCTACATTAATGTTTTCAGATGACACTAGTTTTTCTTCCCTATAGCATTTTTCTCCTCAATGTATTTCTGAGACCTTAGTTGAGTTTTATTACAAAATCTGATTTCATCAATTAATGCTTAATTTTTCTTTCAATTCTTTTCAATGTGTTCTCCTAAAATTTACTTCAGTCCTTTTGTCTCCCTCTCCACCCTTAAATTTCCATAGTATGGGAATGGAGGTAGGAGCTATCCATGATGTTTTGTGCTTTTCTCATGTACTCTAGACACTATGAAGTTATCAAAAGAGTATCTGACTTTCCCACTTGTTGTCATTTAATAGTGCCATTTATGCTGACTATTCCATTTCCCTTTATTTAAACATTTATTTGATGCTGTCTAGTTTACTATTTCTCCAGTGTAATTCCTTAATTGTAACAATGTGTAACATGAAAATAATCATCATAAACTTCTCTGTCACACTTCTGAATCATTTTCCTATCTTCAGAGATTGCAGCATAAACATCACTTGAAAATATTCCAATAAATTCAAGGACTAGAGCCAATTTGGACTAGCACCAAGCATAAAGACAAACAAACAGACTTATTTTGTACTAAGGCAGGGATATTTTTAAAATTATATTATATTGTAAGACAAACTACTAATAGCTAGAAGGGTAGAACAAATTTCTTTTAGTATGTGGCATTCATAAGTCATGGCAAGGAGGGGCTTCCAAAATGAGTGCCCATACTCCTGAAAATCATTTGATCTTTCTGTTAAGGTAAACTTAGTTATGGAAATCCATTTAACGGTTAATACGTCTCTTCTAATGAAGGTGCTGATGTGCACAGACATATTGGGAGGTACCATTCTGATCCAAGACAATTTTTCATGTCTTACAAGCTCATATGATTAATGGAAATTCCATCAAGTTGATCAAGGAGATTTCTTCATCACCGCTCCACCTCCAAACAATATCTTCGGACAATTATATGATTATTGTTTGGCCATTTTATTATAGTTTGTGAAGAGGCAAAATAGTGTAATATAAAAGGGGTTGAGCTTGAAACCAGGAAGATGCCTGAGAGTTACTGGTTGGATGGCTCTGGTCTGGTCACTTACAATCTCACTACCCCCACTCCTGCCACCATTGGCATCACTCTCAGACTATAAACAGCAAAAGAAATGCTTGCATTCAATGGTAGAATTTTCCTTTTCTTCGGAGTTCCACGTTCTAAGGAAATCACAAGTTCAATTTGTATACCTAAGGATAAATATTAGGTTTCACACAGAACATGATGAATTATCATTGATAATTGTAACATTAAAGTATGAAAATAATTTAAAAGTAACAAAGTGTTGACTTACTTTGGATTGTTTGGTTTTTTCCTGGTGCTTATAAGGTTAAAATGGAGGGAAAATATAGTGTCCATAAAAAAAGCTATTTTATGTTATTACTGGGACTTCATTGAAAAATAAAATCAAAATACATAGTTAATTTGGTTTTTAGGATAGCCTGGAAAGAGATGTCTTTGAGGACTGTTAGATTTTCATAATGTTAAAGTACACAATTGGTCTCCTATGGCACAAATGGCAGAGTAGGAGGCAGTTTAGAGGAAGCTTAATTGGATGTGACATCAGGAAGACATTTACAGTCTATCCTAAAGTAAAATGGACCATGTTAGATGAGATCAAGGCAAAAGGATGTCAAACAAAAGTTGGACAGATGGCCTCTTTCCAAGAATGCTGTGTTTAGAAGACTCCTGATGAAAATTGATCTAGATCACCTTCAAGGTCCCTTTTAATTATGAGATTATTTTAGTTTCTGAATCTAAGTCTTCAGTAGAAAGCAAACGTTTGAACTACCACTAATGACTTTAAGGAACAGAAAAATTAATTCGACAATGATAAAGTCCTGAAAATTACTGAAGCAGCTCATTATATTAAAGGTCTAATTTGATCTCTGTATGAAACAGAATTTTTAGCACTTCACTTTTTTTAAAGTGTTATCCCAAACCTCAACCCTGGAAGTTGTAAACTCAGTAATATGTACTTATATAGCAACAGGATATTGACTTATGAACTCCTCCTGTATGGCAAATAAGACAAAATGTGACCCCAATTCCTACCTATGCATGTAAATTTCTAGAATTTACATATTGATATAGGCCACTCTCATAAATTAAGTTGGAAAATGAGACAACACTTGGCAACAAAAACAGCAGGAGTTAGGCACACAGCCGAGGAGTTTGTTAAGCTACAAATGATGAAATCTGCCTTTATATTCTAGCTACTACCTAAAACAGGAAAACATACAAATTATGCTTGTATCTATTTTTAAAACTAGTTTTAAATGTTTTTTATGTCTTTTAACATATAATTTTAATTTTTCAATAAATTCCTGTCCCTTCTGTTTATATTGCTATAGTAATTATATGAATTTTTGTCCACATGCTGACTTTAAGCTGTCTTCCTTTACTTCTCTGTATTCATAGTATTCATTATTTTAAATAAATATTCTCATATATCTTGCTAAATCTATCTTAACTATCTGTAAATCTGAAAAATAATTTTTAAGTTTTGTGTTCCAAATTATCTTCCTCTTTTTTCCTTAAGGTAAATAAATTGATATTAAATATACATATGAAATCATACAAATTATATTTCCAAAAGTTACATTTCAAAAGAAAGAATAGACAAAAATAAAACAAGAAAAATAAAAAAGTAAAAATAATTCCTTCAATGTGCAATTACAGTTCATCAGTTCTCTCCCTTGAGGTGGCTAATTTTCAGGATGGATTTTTGGAATTGCCTTGAAGCATCATTTTGATCAGAGAAGCTAAATCTTTCACTATTGATCATACTTACAAAAATGCTATTGCTATATATGATGATCTGATTCTGTTTAATCCACTTCACATCAATTCATATAAATCATTCCAGGGTTTTCTGAAACCCTCCTTCTTGTCATTTCTTATAGGGCAATAATATTCTATTACAATGATATATACAACTTGTTCAGCAATTCACCACTTAGTGGGAATTCCCTTGATTTTCACTTATCTCAATTCTTTGCCAGCCCCAAAGAGTTGTTATTTCTTAACAAATAGATCCCTTTCTCTCTCTTTTAAATCTCTGGGTTACAGACCTTTTTTTTTTTTTGCTGGGATGATAGGTAAGCAGGGTTTTATAATTATCTGGGCGTGGTTACAAATTGTTCTCAAGAGTCGTTGGACTGGTTGATGGGTTCACTAAGAGTGAATTAGTAACTCAATTTTCCCACATTGTCCCAGAATTTACCATATAACTTTTCTGTTATTTTAGCCCCTCTGATTTGGATATTTCAGAGCTTCTTTTCACTTATATGTCTCTAAATTAGTAGAGATTTAGAATTTTTTCATGAGACTAATGATAACTTTCATTTCTTCTTCTGAAAACTTCCTATTCCAATCTTTTGACCATATATCATTTACTAACTAGGGAATGGCTTTCTAAAAATGAAATTAACTCAGTTCTGCTTCAAACACATATACATATACACTTTTGGCCTTTATCAGAGAAGCTTGCTGTAGAAAAAAGTTCCAGGTTTCCTCTTTTCCTTCTAATTTTTCTATATTAGTTGTTTTATTTAAATAAAATTTCAATTTCGTGTCACCAGAATTATCTATCTTGCTTCCTATGATCCTATCTCTTACTTAGTCATAAACTGTTCTTATATCCATAAAAATCTGGCAGTTACATTTTTCTATTCTCCTCTAATTTACTTATATGACCATTAATCCCATCTTCACAACATCTAAATTTTGTATCTATTTTGACCTGGGAGTTTATATACAGTGTGCACTGATAGTCTATGCCTACTTTCTATCTAATTGCATTCCAAATATCCTAGAAAATTTTGCCATCTACTGAGTTCTTACCTCCAAAGCTTGAATATTTTGGTTTAGCAAACATTAGATTATCATGGTTATTTACTTCTATAAATCATTTACCTAATCTTTTCCCACTGATTCACCATACTATTTCTTAGGCAGTGACAAGATATATTCATGATTTTCACTTTGCAATATAGCATGGCATCTAGAAGTTCTAGAACATCTTCCTTCACATTTTTTCCATTGACTTTTTTGATGTTCTTGAGCTGTTGTTCTTTGACCTTCTTCCAAAAAAATTTTATTTTTTTCTAGCTCAAAATCATTATTTGGTAATTTGACTCACATGGCATTAATTAATTAATTTAGGCAGAACTGGAGATTTTATTAAATTTTCTTAAGCTACTGATAAACAATATTTTTCTTATTGTTTAGATATGTCTTTATTCATGTGAAAATATATATTTTTTCACTTCTGTTCATATAATCCCTGGATTTCTCTTGGCAAGTAAATGCCCAAGTACTTAAATGAAGTTATTTTAAATGGAACTTCTCTGTCTCTTGCTGCTAGACTTTATTGATAGTATATGGCAGTACTGATGATTTATTTGGGTTCATATTACATTTTGCAATTTTATTGAAGTTAACTGTTTCAAATAGTTGTTTTTAGCCAATTCTCTAAGTATACCATCATATCAATTTCAAGGATTCACATCAAGTGGTTTTGTTTTCCCTTTACCTGTTTTTATTCCTTCAATTTCCTTTTCTTCTCTTACTATATAATTGCATTTTGGGGGCCTAAATATTAGACCTGGAGTCAGGAAGACCCAAGTTCAAATCTGGCCTCAGATACTTACTAGATGAATGTCCCTGGTTAAATCATTTTACCACTTCATGCCTTAATCCACTAGAGAATGGCAAACCTCTCCAATATAATTGTCAAAAAAAAAACACTCCATGAAAAGCATTGATATACTATGGTCCACAGGGATATATATAGTTGGCCATGATTGAATGACTATACGGCAAGCATTTCTAATACAATATTAGATAATAGTAGTGTTAATGGACATCCTTAATGTGGGTATTTGGATTTTTGTAATTGTTCATCAATTTTGCTGAGATAATCAATTTTTGTGGTATATAATTGGAGAAAATCATGCCTAGTAATTCCCTTCATGTCATTTTCATTGACAGTACATTTATAATTTGTCATGTTTAATGCTTGTAATTTGTTTATTTCTTTCTTTTTAAATCCAATTAAGACATAATTCAACTATTTTCTTTACAAAACCAGTTCCTACTTTTATTTATTAGTTTAATGTTTATTTTAAATTTATTATTATTTACTTTGATTTTTGGTGTTTTATTAGGAATTTAAAATTGATTCTTTTTCTAGTTTTTACATTCCTAGTTCATTGATCTTTCTAATTTCAACTTTTAGTTCAATTCATTGTCATTTATATGCCACAAATGTTTGGTCATTTGCTCATAAGTGGGCATCTATTTTATTTCCAATTCTTTTCTATTACTGCAAAACATGGCACTATAAATATTTTACTTTAAATATGAGATTTTACTTCTATCTTTTGCTTATTTCATGGTACATCAAGCATTAGGATCTTTGAGTTAAAGAATAAGCATTTTAAACTAATTTTTCATAATTTCAAATTGTTTTGCAGAATTATTTGACCAGTTCAATATACCACTGTGCCCACATTGATTATTTTTATCCAATGTGATCTTTTTCCAATTGTTGGGTATTAGGAATATATATATATATATATATATATATACACATATATATTGTTGAAAAGGGTTTTAACCCTTATTGATTAGTGGTATAAGTGCTAATAGAGTCACTTGTGTCACAGGTTCTTAAGGTTAACCATTGAGGAAATGGTTGCTCAAACAGCTGAAGGAAACTCCTGCTCAGGCCAGTTACATAAAATTATTTATTATAACCATAAATAATTGTATAAAAGGTAAAATAAAAGAAGAATGAGTATTCACAAGAGATTTGCCTATTAACTAATCAATTCTATATAAATTTCAACCAATCTTTCTCTCACAGGAATGTTTCTTGATCACTAATAGGGATCTTGCTTATTCTACATTAGTTAGCCAAATTATAAATTCTAGTTTACTAAACCTATTGCCAAAATTATCAACTTAAAAATTATATCAATCTGCCAAACTTCCTTACCTTCTGTCAAAGATCAACTGTCTGTCTGAGTCACCAGCTGTTTCTCCCAGCAGCTGCCCTCTAGCAGCCCCCAGAGGAGAGCTGGAGAGCTGCTCAGTAACTCTCCTTCTTTCCAATCTAACCAGTTTTTAACTCCTTCAGATTCCAGATGTTGTAAATCTTCCACAACCTTTCCAAGGCAGATGAGAGAGGAAGTCAGGGGCAACCAACCTCCAAGTCTCTGTCTCAGAAGTGGGGTGATGGTTTCTAAAATGATGCTTCTAAGACACATTCCAAAATTCTCTATCTATGACCTAGTCAAGGTTCTATGGTAAATCTTAAAGTACCCCAGGAAATCTCAAATCCCTTTTATAAATTTTACATCTGACTATACTCCATTCTTAACTAAATACTCCTACACTACAATTATCAATACAATATATATATAACACATGTATATGTAAATATATATATATATATAGAGAGAGAGTGAAGATTAAATTAACTCTATCCTGCCCATTCTTAGATTTAATCACCAAAAGTGTATATACCACATTCACATTTGTTTGGGGGAGGTCTGTGACCCATGTGTGTGATAGCAAGTGATAAATCAGAATCGACTAACTGCCCTCTGGGCAGTCCTAAGCAAAGCTTTAGGTGTAATTGGTACATGTGAAATGGAAGAAAGTTACAGGAAGTGACAAAAAGGAATGATCTTTAAAAATGCCAAGAACTTCCTGTGAGCTCTCTTCTCATTCTCTTTAGTCTTCAACTTGACTTTGGAGGAGCTCAGGCTAGAGATCTTGTACTGCTTCCCTTTGGACTGACACATGGTGAGTGAAAAAGGCTGACTCCTTTCCTGGATTTTCTGAAGGGACTAGCCTCAGGAGAGACCTACCCTCTTGAGAGAGGCTCCATGCATCCCCAAATCCTCAGCTCAAGGCTGAGGCAGCTCTGCCTATGGGCTAATTAACCCTATCCAGGGTTGAGCCAGGGGCTGAGCAAAATACTTAGTGCTTAGGCTAAATATCTTACCCTATCCTCTCTCTGATTTTCGTACTTTCACCCTTTCTATATTTTATATATAAATTGCTTAAATAAATCCCTTTGGAATTAATTAAAATTCCTGGTGACCCTACTTTTGAATGATTCAGTCCAACCTTTTATATTAACCCCTCACATTTTCTGCCCACTATATCTGACTGACCATGAGGTTGTGATGAATACCCTCAATTTTCCTAACTTTTCCTGACTTTTCCTTTACTTTTGTTACTATCCCTAACTCAGCTTTTAATAGCTTGTTTTGAATCTACATTTCACAGCTGCAAAAGGTAAGTTCAATTTTTTTCTTTTCCCCTTAGAAATAAATATAACACAGCCATTTTTAATTTGAGGGACAGGACAGGACTCAGAGCCTTCACCTGGGGAATTGTTCCCAAATCACCCCTCTTGCAAATCACTCAGTTAGCTGACCTTCAGGTTTTCACTTGTGGGAGATTCTATCTTTCAGCTTCCTTGCCAGCAGTGGGCTAGCTGGTTTGCCTCACTGGCAGCAAGAAAGCTGCTTTGTTTCTTAACTATCTGTTAGGGCCAAAAACTAGGGAAAAGCTTTCATTCCCTCTCAAAGGGGAAAATAGTCCTGCTCTTCCCCAACAGAATTTCATCTCACAGTCAAAAATCCCTGAGAAAACAAAACTAAATAAACTACAGTTGGTTTTCTATTAGAGTGATTATTAAGCTCTAAAAATTAACAAAGCTCAATCCACTGAGCCACCCAGCTGTCCCTATTTCTCTTACTTTTAGTGATTATAAGCAATTATTGATAAGGTTGTTACTATTTTGTGAATTTTAAAAGAAATTTAAAGAAATTTGAAACTTTATTACTCTATCATGTCTATGAAAACTATACATAGAAAGTCAGTTTTGAATGAAAAGTTATTGCAACTGAGTGTTTTTTTTTTAAGTCTCTAGGACAAGGACTTGTGATTTCATTGTATATGAAAAATCTTTCCACCAAGGCATGTTATGAGCTATTTATAATTTAGATAAGTAAATCAACTGTCAGACCTCAAGAATCTGTGATATCAGTGCCCATTATGTGTCCCAGACCATTGTCCAAGTTTCAAGGTTGAGATCTGTCACTGAGGGGTTAGATGCTAGAATAGATGAATGTCACCTTTCTCTCTATGGTCAAAACCAACTACTATCTAACTGCCACTCAATAGCAGGGATGTTCAGGAGTCACTGGAGGGGTAGCACCCCATAGACAACCTTCTCTGCTTTCACATTAATTCCTGTAGCTATTGTTTAAGGAAACAAATCCTGTGGAGCTCAGAAATAAATGTTTTTGCAGGGACTGAAACCTGTACCTCTTATGTAATAATAACTACTGAAGAACTAGAGAATAAAGGTCTTCTTCCCAAAGTCCTGACCTAGGAAATAATTCAACACCAGAAATGAATAAGCTTTAATCAGTGAAAATAGCATAAATATATATTCATTGTGGCCTTCTTTATTATTAAAACCTATGGACTCTTTCTTTTTGCTGTAAAACGGAAACTTCCTATATGTATTTTCTTTGCCAGGAGAGGTTGAGTTCCTTAAAAACTGAAAGGCAAGTAGGTGATTTAGTGGATATATTTCTCTGCTTGGAGATAAGAAGATCTGAATTCAAATCAAGCATCAGACACTAATTCTGTGACCATGGGCAAGTCACAACTCTCAGTTTCCACACCTGTAAATTGAGCTGGAATTGGCAGTGGCAAAATAATTGAATATCTTTGTCAAGAAAAACCTTGAATGGGGACCCAAAGAGTTGTACAAGACTGAAATGACTGATCAACAACAAAGACCTGAAAATATTTTTCTCTCTTAATAACCTCAGTGCTTAGCATATTGCTTTGCACAGAGTAAGAATTTAATAAATGCTTTTCATTGATTTATTTATGCATTTATATATGTATTCATTATTTATTCATTCACTTATACAAAATATAACACATCTATGGTGTCCATTCTATAGGAGTCTTCTTTATGTCTTCTCAGGAATGTGTATCAGGTGGTATACCCAACTACCCAACATTCTCTGTCTTCCTCTGTTTCTTCTGCCATGAAAATATTGCCAGGTGAACATATAAGCTGTTCATATTTTTTCTTGCTTACCAACATATGTGTAATTTCCTTCTTCAAATATCTGAGGGTGACAAATTTTTTTAAAAAAGATAGCTATTATAAACTTTAATTAGAAATAATTGAAATAAATACCTTAGGTCTTATAGTGAAGAAACCTAATTAAACACTTCATAATCAAATTAATACTTCAATAATCTGTGATTTTACCCTATTCTTCATAAAGAAAATTATGGCCATAATTAAGGAGGGAGATTAGTTAGTTTTTTTCATTTCCATTAGAAGAACCATTATATTTAATCCGATAAAACAACCATGATCATTTCATAATGGCAATCAAAATTCTTTGCATTTTTCAGAAACAGTCTATAATTTATGGAACATAGTCTAATATTATCTCAGCTATCATCAACATCTTTTCTTTGGGATTTTCTACAGAGCAATGTTTCCCTTTGATCCATTCCTCAACTGCCTGTTTCCTCTGATCGAGACCCCAGGGTTTCCCAAGAAAGTCTCAAGTTAGCTTCCCTGCTTTTGCCTTCTGCCTTTGTCCCTGCATCATCCCTGAGTCAGCCTTCTTAACTGTGATTTCCTCACTCCTGAGGAATCCCAGTGTGCCCTGAATCATCCTAAACCTCAGGTTTGTGGGGTCTTTGTTCATGCTAGGTGTTTTTTAACTATTTTTGAAACTGTTCTGAAGACAGACTTATTTTGAATTACAATTTATTTTCTTCCATCCAAGCTCCTCTGTATTATACCTTTGCCTCCACCAATGTATTATCAAGTGGACCACCTGGGTTTCTTGGGACCCAACATCAAAACCTATGACAAGGTTGGGCATCAGGGAAGACTGATCAGTCAGATCACATCCCTTTCTCAATGTATTTCTTTCTAATCATTTATAAATATCTTCTTTACTTCAATCATCAATGAATAATGAATATTCTCCCACTCCCTCTCCTTAACTCAGGTCTTCCAGATTTCATTGAACAAAATCTATTCACTATCCTCCAATGCCTTGTTCTTTTGTTCTTGGGTTCTCAACCTGACCCAACTTCTTTACAATCTTACTAAAGATCTATAGACATCATTTATTATTCTCTATGGAATGGCTATCTACATAAATAACATGATTTCATTTTAAACTTTTCCTTTCTTCTGCCTTCTGTTTGTTATCGTGTACTCACTGAGACCTGGCTCTACTCTGATTACATGGAATCCTTTACTACACTTTCAAATATTGGTTACATAGTCTACTTTCACAATAAGATAAATATCAAAATATTCATTGAATGATAACATATGTATAACTTATATCATATTACTTGCCATCTTCATGAGGGAGGGAGAGAAAGAAGTAGAGAATATAGACTGCAAAATATTAGAAAATGATTATTAAAATTGTATTTACATATAATTAAGACTTTAAAAAAGTATTGGCCACACAATAAATCATGTCCTTTCCCATTCATTACTCTTAGTGGGAGAATTGGAATACTTTCTTATCACCATATCCACACTCTCCCTCTATTACTTTGTAACTCTTCTTCAAATTCCATTCAATCTATATTTATCTCACAATGGATACTCTAGATTCTGTTATCTATCAACTCATTGTATACTCTCCTTCCTACCTCAGAGTGTATAAAGGAATTTCTTCCACATCACAACTTTCCTAATTGAGATTTTGATACATTACAAGTCAGAATAAGAAATTAATTGGGGAATTTTGGGAATTTTGTGGAATCTACAGATAAAATGCAAAGGCCAGCAGATGACACAGAAAAAGGTTAGAAACTCAGAAATATGTAAAATATATGTAGAACATTTTATTATATTAACATATTTTATATTTTAATACCACTAATGTGCATAATTTATTTTTAAAGTTAAATTTAAAAAGTTAAAATCTAGACTAAGAGTCAAGATGGCCAACTGGAAGCAGTGAAAGTTAAGTCCTCTGTTTAAACCTTTCCACACCAATCAAAAACAAAATGCTCCAAGGGGGAGACAAAACCAAATTTTACAATAGGAGAGTCAGAGGATCCTCCTGCTCAATTTAACTTAAATGGTATGCAGAGAAGGTTGAAATCTCAGGTTTAAGGAAAATAAAGAAGGAAGGAATGAGGACCCTTCCCCCACCTACTCTGCTGAGGCTCCAGTGGTTACTAGGATCTCAGGATGAGGGCTCCAGCCCTGAAGGAGTGCCTTACTACCACATGTACTCAAGGCTCATGGCTCTGACCACAGCTGGCAGGGAGGCAGTTGGAGGAGAGGGACAGAGAGGTGGGCAGCCTGATTACAGTCTTCAGACTACACTCTTCCATTTTGGACCTCTGCCTGTGAAAGTTTTGGCCTCAGGGCACATCCAACTCTGAAGATCAGCTTGGCCTGGCTTAATTCCATCTATCAATAGTGCAGGAAAGAAGGTTTCAGAGGGCAAGGAATCTTAATATGTAACACATGCCCCCCCCCCCCACCTACTGCACTGAGACCTGTGGTAAGAATCTGGCTGACTGGGATCCTAGGGCAAAGGCTACAACCACAACAAAGAATCTTGGTACCACCACAGGAAGCTCAGGACTCTGACTTGGCAGCTGGCAGGGAGCAGGTTGGCAGAAAGGGGTAGAAAAGAGGATGAAGGTAACTACTTTTAGCCTCCACACCTTTATCTTCAACTTCAGCTTCTACAGGCAGTTGGGGAAGATCTGGTCTCCAGGGTCATTAATATAACAGGTCACCTCCATCAGCCTAATTTAGTTAATCAGCAGAGCAGAGAAGAATCCCCTCAGGACAGAATAGCCCAAACCCACAGACCCAGAAAATAAACAGAGGAACAAAATTACAGCCAATGACAAGGAGTGGGAAGGGGAGGAAAATATATGAGTAAGCAACAGAAAAAGAAAAAAGAAATAACAATCAATAATTTCTATCCAGGTAATGAACAAACAAACAAACAAAAAAAAAAAACAAATGAAACAGAGGAGGACCAAGGTAAACCAAGCAAAAACTCAAGAACTTCAGCAAATTGGACACAAGCTTTGGAAGAACTCAAAACACAATGCAAAAAACAATTAAGGGAGTCTGAAGACAGTTGGGAAAAAATCTTAAAAACAAAATAGGTCATCTGAAAATAAAGGCACATGAACTAAAACAAAAAAAAAATAGTGTCTTTAAAGCTAAATTGAGAAGTTTGAATATGAGGCAAAGAAAGTAAATGATGACCTTTAAAGAAAAACAGATCAAAAGGAAGATGACCAAGAATCCAGTGATAAAAATTCAGTCTTTAAAAATTAGAATCAAACAACTAGAAGCAAATGAATTCACAAGGCAGCTAGAGTCTAAAAAATAAAATCAAAAGAATGAAAAACTTGAGGAAAATATGAAATACCTCATTGATAAAATAACAGATCTGGAAAATAGAACCAGAAGAGACAATTTAAAAATTATTTAACTACTGGAAAATCATGAAAAAAGGAAAAGCCTGGACATCATTTTACAGAAAATTATCCAAGAAAACTGCCCCAACATTCTTGAACAAGAGGGTAAAATGGAGATTGAAAGAATACACAGATCATGTCCTGTATTAAATCCTCAATTGACAATGCCCAGGAATGTTATACACAAGTCCAAGAACTACTACACCAAGGAAAAGATACTACAAACTGCTAAAAAGAAACCACTTCAGATATCATGGAGCCACAGTTAGGATAATGCAGTAAGGACCTCGATGCATCCTCACTGAAGGCATGGAATATGATATTCCAGAAAACAAGGGAACTGGGTCTACAACAATGAATCAACTACCCAGCAAAATTAACTATATTCATGCAGGAAAAAGTATGGTCATTTACCAAAACAGAAGACTGTCAAGCATTCCTAAAGAAAAGACCTGACTTGAACAGAAAAATTGAGACCCAAACACAGAGCTCAAGAGAATCACTAAAAGGTAATTAAGAAAGGGGAAAAAACATGCAATTTTTAAAAGGGATACAAAAAGTTCAAATCATTTATGTTCCTATAAGAAAAGATGATATTAGTAACTCTTAAAAATTGTTATTATCATCATGGTAGCTAGTAGAAGTATACTTAGAGGTTACAGTGACAAACTGTATAGGATGATATATCAATAAATATATAAAAAAACTATGGGTAAAAAGGATAATAGTAAGAGAAATGGGAAAAGTGGTAAAAATATTTTTCATAAAGAAGCACATGGGGGGAGAGAGGGAGAAGACCAATACAATGTTTTGATGAAAGAGGTTGGAGACAGGTAATAATTAAATATTATGCACATTGAAATTGAATCAGAAAGGAAAGAACAATCAGATCCAATAAGGCAGAGAATTGTAGTATACCCTTTGGAGAAGTTGAAGTGTAATAAATGGACTATTGGGGAGGGGAGAAATACAAGGGGAGTTTGGGCATCATTTAAAAGACACTATAAATAATAGGGGAATAAGTAAGAGGGAAGGGGGTAGAAAGGGGAGTAACATTAAGGAGGGGAAAGGGAGAAGACTGACTAAAATCAAAAAGTTGGAGGGGAGGGTAAGAGGGATAAGATAAAAGGAGAATCAAAAGAAGTAAAAATGAAGGGGACTACATAGAAAGTAATCATAACTGTGAATGGGAATGGGATGAACTCACCAATAAAAAGGAAGCAGATAGCAGAATGGATTAAAAACCTGAGTCCTACCATATATTGTCTACAAGAAACACACTTGAGGCAAGTAGACATACACAAGGTAGAGTTAAGAGGGTGGAGCAGAATTTACTCATCTGTAATTGAGACAAAGAAGGCAGGAGTAGCAAGTATGATCTCAGATAAAGCTAAAGCAAAATAGATCTCATTAAAAGAGATAAGGAAGGTAATTACATCTTGATGAAAGGCAGTATAAATAATGAATATCAATACTTAAGATACATGCAACAAATGGCACAGCATTAACCCTATACCAAGATAAATTCAGAATGGGCAAATGACTTAAGTATAAAGAAGGAAATTATAAGTAAATTAGATGCATGTAGAAGAGTTTACCTGTCAGATCTATGGGAAAGAATTTAAGAAGAAACAAGAGATAAGTGAATATTACAAAATGTAAAATGAATGATTTTTATTACATTAAATTGAAAAGTGTTTGTATAAATAAAACCAGTGTAACCAACATTAGAAGGAAAGCAACAAATTTGGAAAAAAAATATTCATAGGCTGGTATGACAGTAAAGGAAATTTATAAATGTTGGAGGGGATGTGGCAAAATTGGGACACTAAATGGAGTTGTGAATTGATCCAATCATTTTGGAAGGCAATTTGAAACTATGCCCAAAGGGTTTTAAAAGACTTCTTGTCTTTTGATCTAGCCATACCACTGCCAGGTTTGTACTCCAAATTGATAATATGGAAAAATACATGTACAAAAATATTCATAGTCTAGTTCTTTGTGGTGGCAATAACCTGGAAAATGAGGGGGTGTTCATGGATTGGGGAATGGCTGAATAAATTGCGGTATCTGTTGGTAATGGAATACTATTGTGCTGAAAGGAATAATGAACTGGATAAATTCAATATGAACTTGGGGGAAGACCCCCAGGAAATGATTCAGAGAGAAAGGAGCAGAACCAGGAGAACATTATGCACAGAGACTAATATACTGTGGCACAATTGAATGTAATGGACTTCTCTACTAGCAGCAATGTAATGATCCAGGACAATTCTGAAGGACTTATGAGAAAGAATGCTATCCACATCTAGAGGAAGAACTGTGGGAGTAGAAACATAAAAGAAAATCCTATGATTGATCACATGGTTTGATGGGGATATGATTGAGGATGATGAATTTAAATGAACACTTGCAAATATTAATAATATGGAAATAGATTTTGAACAATGATACATGTAAAACCCAGTGGAATTGCTTTTGGGCCCCAGGAGGGGTGAGATAGGAGGAGAGGGAAAGAACATGAATCAAGTAACCATGGAAAACATTCTAAATTAATTAATTAAAGAATGAAAAAATAAAAAGTTAAAATTTATGAAAAGACCAGGAAAATCAGTAAATGACACAAAAAGGCTAGAAATGTAGAGATATCTTATTAGACTTAATAGAACCTATGGCCAAATAACCCAATTTTTACAATAAGTTACTCTGAGTACCTTATAAAAGAAAAAGAAAAAAATCAGGTTTCTTCTCTGATATGAAGGGAGGGCCCAAAATTATTCAGATTTTCCAAATCATGTGGACTCAGTATCCTGAACCCCTACTATGTAGAAAGGATACCTGTAGTGCCTAGATAAAAGTCTTTCCTTCATCTTCAACTCCTGCCCTTATACTAGGGGACTTTGACAGAAATTGATCTGCCTCAAACAAACTTCCTAATTGATTTTATTTCCCTCACAAGACAATCCATCTCTTGACTCTATTTTTTACTGATTGTCTCTTGGCAAGGATGGTTTTCTTCAGTTGATAACATAGTGTAGTGTGAAGAGGGCTGACTTTAAAGCAAAGAACCTGAGTTTGCATCATGACTCTTAAGTAATTCTCTGAATGACTTCAGTCAAGTTTCTTTATATTTCTTGATCTTAAATTGTTCATTTGTAAAATAATAGAAAGTACTAACATCTTTAATCCCTCTTTCTTTTCTCTCACATGAAGTACTTAAAAAATAAACAGATTATAAGGTAATACATTTAGAGCTTTAATAACATAATTCTTTTGGGTAAGGGCCAAGGATAAGTTGTATATTATTGAAATTAACCCATCTGCATTTTAAGATAACAGTGTTTTTATGATAATTAGAGGAATATTCATTAAGTGTAGAATTCTAGATAAAATTTATTTTAGTTGTAATAGATGTCTAACTTGATGGATGGCAAAGATAAATAAGTAAATATTATAATTTTAAAGATGTCTACTATACTAAAGAAAGTAAAATTAATTTCATTTAGTTACTGTCTCCCTATCTCAAGGAACTTGAAAGTTTAATGACTAATTATGGTTAAGCATAAAGGAGGAAGAAAGGAAAGTATTATTAAGCACCTGATGTGTGCTAGACCTGTGCTCATAATATTTTTTTTCCCTAAAACCCTTAATGTCTGTCTTAGAATAAATATTAAGTATCAGTTCCAAGGCAGGAGAGTGGTAAAGGTTAAGAAATTGGGGTTAAGTGACTTGCTCAATGTCACACAGCTAAGAAGTATCAGAGGCCATATTTGAACACAGGACCTGTAATCTCTATGTGTGGCTCTCTATCCCTAAAGCATTTAAAGTATTATATTATTTGGCCTTCACAACAATACTCACTTCCATTTTGCATTTGATGAAACTGAGAGTTTGCCTTCCTGAAACCAAGTTCAGCATTATATCCCCTCCACCACCTAAACTTTAACTGTTTTGTTCCCAATTTACCCTGTTGCCCATCATTATGAAGTTGGTCTTAGTCCCTTGGCTCCCATTCTGGTCATCTTTAGTGTAAATATCTGATTGGTTTTAGTGTTCTATAGGAATTCAGGAATCCAACCACCTCAGCCTCTTCAGTAGCAGGATCAATAATTCTCAGTCACAGTACCTGGAATCCTGTGACTATTCAATCCTTGGCTATAGTAATATCTTATTATAATTAAAATGGTCAAAATTACTAAGAAACCTCTATGGAATTGAAATCTTGCAGAGTAAAATTTTATGGATTACTCATCAGTTGATATATGTCCAGAAATGATATCATTATAATTATGGATATAGGCACACTTTATTTCTGTGCTCATACATTATATATCCCATTCAAGTCTCCATATGATATATAGTTTGTTGTTCCTCATTTCTGAAATATACTTCTTCATTTCTGTTTCTTTCAATTCTTAACTTACTGCAGTCATGTTCAGGCATCATTTCCTATGTGAATCATTTCAAGATACACATGATTGCTAGCTTCCTTTCTCTCCTAGAATAACCCATTTTTACATATGTATTAGAGGGTTGGTTTGGGTATAATGGAGAAAGTTGATAATAAATGCCCAGAAGGTAGAAGGAGGGTGAGATGGATTCTCCCTTTCAGTCTTCTTCAAATGTCTCCCTACTACCCCTTCCTTTACTCCCCTCTAATAATTGATTTTAATGTGTGAACCTCTTCCCATGGGGAAAGAGAGAGAAATCAGCTCTCTCCCTCTTCCACTATGACAAGGAAGTCAATTTAGGATAACTAATGACTTTATGCTAACAATTGTGGTTAGGGGTAAATAAGAAAGATGACTGAAGGTTAGGGTCTATAGAAAAGAGGATAAAGGAAGTCCTGTCTGTCTAAAATATCCCTTTCCCTCCCTCCAAAGTTGAGACTCGGCTTGTCAGCCTGATCTCTGAAAGGTTCAGGTTTGTGACCCCTGGTCTTTTTACAGCAGAGCCAATGTCCAGACCCAGGGTGTCACAGGAGCTGTGTGAGATCTTGTTATGCTATTTCTTATTCTTCTCAGGTTTCTGCCACACTTTTTGGTATCTTTGGGGGGAAATGGTGAATTCATTTCAATGTGGGGTTTTGTATAGTTCAGGATACAGTCTCTGATCAAACTGTCACCTTTGCTCTCTCAAGATAGAGAGAGGGATCTTGGATCCTCTCCTTGGGATCTCTTCTTCCCTCAAGATTCCAAGCCTCCTCAACCATCCCTCACTGTGGATGGAAACCTTTGCATTTTTTCCAGGCTCTGTCATTCAAAGGCTCTGGATTATTCCTCTATCAAAATATGAACTTACATTATTGAATCTCACAGTAAAGTATAAAATCCTATTACCTATGGGTATTTTGATGATGATAATAACAGTGAAAAACATTATTATTTTTGTATCCTAAATTCCTAGCAGAGTGCTTTGTATACAGTGAGAACTTAATGAAAATTTCTTGAAATTAACTGAGGATGAGCCTTTGAATTACTTATCTATTCGAACATCATGTGCCCCAAAAGTATGAACTTTTTTCTATGGTCATAGCTTTGGAATTGAGAGAGAGCTTAAAAATCATCTATTCCCTTACCCTTATTTTACAGATAAGGAAACTATGATCTAGAGAGGGGAAAGTTACAAACCCACAGTTCCTTTGGCAGTTATTGACCCGGTATCAAACCCTGGTCTTCAGGCTCAAAATCTGTTACTTTTCATCTTTTGCCATAATGCATAATGGCAAATGGAATGAAATAAGTATTCACGTTTCAAGAAATGTATTGGCCATTGTGAATTCACTGACAGGACACATATATGAGTTCCTTAGCTAAATTATTGAATTTTACACAGTATTAAAAATGGTCTGATTCATAAACCAAACTTTAAGCCTCATTTATCTCTTTCAGTATATTCTTGTATGTGTTTTTGATTAATAATTTTATTAGAAGCATTCAATATAGATAATGCAAAATTAAATGGATTTTCCAGAATTCATTATAGGCATTAAAATAAATCAGACTATTAAGTGAAGGAAAAAGTAAAATCTGAGAAGGCAATGTAATTCTACATAACTGCATGACAAAGTCAATTAATCACGTAAGGCGGAATTGAAAGCTTTTCTATATAACTGTAGAGAAAGAGGGAGACAAAACTCCACCCAACACCTTGTCTTGATTATGACATCCTCCAAAGAAGAGATCAATCAGGAAGTATTGGCCTATATTGAATATGATATTAAAATGGGGAGGGAGAGGATTTCCTTTTTTCTTCCCAGTTCCTCTCTGACTGAACTTTAGATTTGCTTCATCAGTTAGAAATGAGATAAAAAAGAGAACAAAGGTGAAAAATATTGACCAAAGTAATTAATGATTGCATAGGGAAAAATAGGGGAAATGAAAATTTAGGCTCCAATGAATGATTAATAGTAGAATTGAATGGAAAATTCATACTCTGAGAAGCAGTATAACAGTATGTAGTTGATGTTTTGTGACAAAAAAACATGGTTTAAATCCTACTTCTGACTCACAATAGTAACTCAACACCTAAGCAAATCATTTAGATTAGTACTCTATGGAACTGTTTAAGAGTCCAAGATATAGAAGATTTTCTTACTTGCTTTAGGTGAGAGAGTTTCCCACCTAGAATTCTGTCTACTGATGAAATCAGAGGTTCAGACCCAATACCTAGAGGCAGATTTTCTCTAAATTAATTTTCTTGTTTATTTTTCCCCATATAAATGATTGCTTATTGGCCAAAGACAGTTTGATTCAGAGTATAAAGTATAAGTAAAGTCAAAAGGGTTATAAATAAACCCTTTCTGATTGGCCATGCCTGATACTATATTCCCTTTTCTGTTAATATTGTCCAAAATTGATGCATTAGAAATTGTTTTCAAATTCAAGTTAAAGTAATAATGGAAATAATATTTACTTGACTTTGGTTATTACATTTCATGAGATTCTGACCTTTAAAATTTCCCTTTAAATGAAAAAAATGAAGTCAGAATGACAATTTTCTACAAAACAATAGTTCATTCAATATATATTCAAGAATGTCTGTTTATGTGCTTTTAAAAATCAGAAACCGCACATACTATAAAATCTGTCTGTATGTGGGCTACATTTTCTCCCTTCTTCAATTTTATAATTATTTAATGATTTAATAGATTTTAAGTGTCAATTATAGTGTAATGAATTTGATCATTTCAGAGCAGAAATTATTTAAAGGATAAGTGCTTATTGATGGATTGAACATTCAATCCATCAACAGGCTTGAGAACCTACTATGCATACTAACTAAGGTTTCAAGAGCTCCACAGGGTGTGTATAAATAGCTAAAGTAGTGGCTCTTTCACAAGGAACTCATAACATTTTTCAAGAGAGAAGATTTAACACATAAGAAAGGCATTGACACAAAAGACTAGGAAAAGCTTCTATCTAGTCCAAGGAAAATGATACATGAGGATACAGACACAGAGTTGTGAATTCCAAACTAAAGGAATAACTTGAAGAGAAAAAAAACTGATAAAAAACAGTAACTGGAAATGAAATAGGGTTTACCTCCTAAATCTTGGCCTTTTTTGTTTTTGTTTTTCATGAAGGTGAAACTCATATTTTCATTATTTGAAAATTCCAACATGAGTGATAGTCTTCATTAGTTGCATTGTTTTTCAGCTTCAAGAAGGGAACAGAGAATTTTGTTTAATGGTGGTGAGTAGAACAACAACAAAAAATCCCTTAAAACTCAAACATGACCCTCTTGGCTCTAATCTGAAAATTTCTTCTCAGGTTAGTTTGCTTGAAGACTAAGAGTTATTAAAGGGGTTGAAATGTATTGATTCTATTTCATATATTGTGTTCTAATCAAGTCTATGTAAGACTAGTAAAAGGAAGACAACTTGGAAGTCTTAATCTCTATAAGTAGAGAGGTCACAGAAACAATGGAATAGGTAGCAAAGAACATATTGCAAAAAAAGAACTGGACACAATAAAGTGAAGATAACCAACTGAAGAGTAGTGGAGAAAAGGAAAACTTTTTAATGGGAGATGGAGAACTTTCAGTATGTTCAACTTACAGAGTTGATATATTAGGAGGTCATTTCATCTGAAAGAATGTGCCTCTATATTTTCAATATTCTAAGATGAAAGGATGTCCTCTATTAGATATATTTTAAGCTATGCAAAGAAAAAGTGAAAGTAATAAAATAATTATATGATTTCTTTAAGATTTCAATTCTCTAATGTTCTCTAATTTCCTTAGGAGAAGGGGAATCAGAATTTTTAGAATTTTGAAGTAGTTTTTGACAATTGGAAAAGACAATAATCATGGAAATTTTATGCAGTAGAATTAGACTATATGACTTAGGACATAGAGGCATTTCTGCCATAAAAGAATCCTGCTACTCTCATTAATTTCCACAGTAATTGATATTTATAGAATTAAGAAGACCACAAATGGGCAAGTCATCAAGATATTACAAAAATAATAAAAGAAATTTGGTAGAAGAGAGAAATTAAATAAGGTATTTGAGAAGTTTTCATTCTATGAGAAATACCATGAGATCTAAGGGGAAAAATAAATTGGTGTAGAGACAATGAATATAATGACAATAATTTTCTTTTTAAATTTTATTTTCATTTTCATGAAAAAGACACATCCATATTAGTAACTGTTGTAAGAATACACTTAGACACAATGAAAACCCCAAAATAAAACCATAAATTCACTGATGTGAAACATCACTCCAATAGTTCTTTCTCTGGAGTTGGATAGTATTCTCCATCATAAGTCTTTCAGGATTATTCCAGATCCTTGAATTGCTGAGAATAGTCAAGTTTTTACATTTGATCATCTTAAAATGTTGCTATGAAAAAAATCATAAAAGATAGGGCAGAAGATTAATGAAGAGAACAAGGTTAAGAAACCATTCTCATAAAAATGTGCATAATTTTTTAATGATGCTAGCAAGCAAAGTTGAAGGAGGAGAGAAATTATTCTTTGTATTATCAACTGAAGTAGAAAAAGAAAAAGAATTGTATACCTAAAAGAAAAGAAAGGAAGAAGGAAGGAAGCAACAAAGGAAGAGAGGGACAAAGGGAGGAAGAAAAGGAAAGAAAATAAATTAAGCAAAAAAATAAAAGTAGTGGTTTGACTAATTGAAGGGGATTTAATGGTGTGGATTAAGGGTGTGGAGTAAAGGGTTTGTAGGAACAGAATTCAATTAACAAAGCTAAGGTAGTATAGCAGATGAAATACAGCAAAAGGAAAGGGAAGCTGTGCTATCTAGAAGAAATACCCTAAAGAGAATAAAGACTCCTAGGGAATGGTATGTGCATGAAGATGTCTAGCTCAAAATGGAAAGGATGGAATAATAGTTGAATGTAGTTAAATGGAGAAAGGAGCTCTATCAGTAACATCAGTGGAAGAAACTGGATGTCCTGCAATCAAGAGAGATTTGATTTGTCCACTCTACATGTATACCCTGGCCACATGATTCCATTTTATGCCTCCCAGCTATTCATATTATCTTGTCTCATACATATTCCTTTATAGTGTTACTTCTCACTTTCGTATCAACAACTTATAGGAAACTATAAACCCATGTGTATGAAGTTTCTTCCTCAGCATTTATTTTACTATGCTTTTTCATTGAAATTTCTTTTGTTTGAACTGATGTGTCCTCTGTTTAGATGAATAACTATGAACATTTGGGGTAGGGCTTATGATCTGTGATTTTCAATGGACACGAATCCATTAATTGGCTGGAATATGGGATAGTTTTCTGTCTCCATGTATGAAGAAAGCCTAGAATATTACTCCTCTAAAATGATAACTATTTCTATAGGAACAAAATAAAACATTTAGTAGCAAATTTTCCCCAAAATATTATTTCTGGTTTTGGTTTACATTTTCATTTTCTTTTTCTGTCTGAATTTTTGAGAGTTTCTTATTTATCCACAATCATTCAAGAGTTTTTGAGTAGAATTATATTTGACATAGCAATGGATGAATAGTAAGTGGAAAGAAGTAAAAATATTTTTGGACAAGTTGTTGTTTAGTTAGAGGACAATAGTTCTATGAACTTCAGTGATAGATGCTTCAATTCATTCCTCTCCCAATAAAACAAAATGTCAAAGCTGCCAAAAGATAGGAGAAGAGTCGTGAGAATCCATGCCTCTAAACTGAGTAAGCAGGTTCTGGGGCTTTTGTGGAGGATAGAAAAAAATTATCACTAAACTGCCCAATAATAACTTTAAAGCATCAGAAATATATTTTAATTTTAATCAAAAGAGTAATTAGAAATTAACTTATTAGAGGAAATATATATTATTATAGAATATAGTTATGGAAGTTAAAAGTTATCTATTTCACCTCTCTCATATAAAAAGAGATAAAAGATGAGGAGATTGAGGCCTAGATAGTTTTAAGCCTTTCTTGTTATACATGAAATTGCTAGTAGTAGAGGCAGATCAGGGCCTGGAATCAAGAAGATATGAGTTCAAATACAGCTTCAGACTCTAGCTGTGTGACTTTGAATAATTCGTTTAAACTTCTTTCCTCAACTGTAAAATCAGGATAATAATAGCTCCTATATTACAAGTTTGTTGTGAGGATCAGATGTTATAATACATTTAAAATACTTAGTACCTCACACCTATCAGATTCACTAAGATGACAGATGAAAATGACAAATACTACAGAGGATATGGAAAAAGAGATACCCTTATTTATTTTTGTTAGAATTTTGACTTAATCCAATCATTCTGAAGAGCTGTTTGGAACTATTCCCAAAAGATATAAAATTGTACATACCTGTTGATTCAGCAATATGACCACTAGATCTATATGACAAAATGATCAATCAGTGGATTGAGAACCAGGCCTAGAGATGGGAGGTCCTAGGTTCAAATCTGGCCTCAGCCACTTCCTATCTGTGTGACCCTGGGCAAGTCACTTGACCCCCATTGCCTAACCCTTACCACTCTTCTGCCTTGGAGCCAATACACAGTATTGACTCCAAGACGGAAGGTAAGGGTTTAAAAAAAAAAGGGAATAATATATACAAAAATATAGCAACTCTTTTTGGGATAGCAAAGAATTGGAAACTAAAGGATTGCCTATCAAAGGGAAAATATCTGAACAAGCATGAATATGGGGAAGAATCTTTTTCTATAAGAAAGTATTAAAGAGATGGTTTCAGAGAAACCTGGGAAGATTTAAATGAACTAATATGGGAATAATTTTCACTGTAATTCAAATATCATAAAGGTAATCAACTATGAAAGACTGAACAGCTCTGATCAATAGAACGCTCCACCACAAATCTGAAGGACTAATGGTTAAAATGCTATCTAGCTTCAGACAGATAACTAATGGATATTTCTGTGCAGATTGAAATATTTTTGTGTTGTCTTTTTTTAAATAGTTAATGCAGAAATATGTTTTTGATGACTTCTGTTTAATGGACATTGTTATTCTTGCCTTATCAAAAGTTAGGGACAGAGTGGAGGGAGTGAGATAATTTTGACTTGAAATAAATGATATTGAATAATAATAAAAAAGGAAGTACTCAAACTAGTTCCTGGCATTTAGTAGTTGCTATTTAAATGCTTGGCTGTTTCCCCACACCATGATAAGTGCTGGAACATACAGAAACAAACTTCATTCAATCAATAATTAATGAACAACCAATTATTATGTCAAGATTGAAAATAAAAAAGCAAAAAAAAAAATCCCTGTTCTAAAGAAACTTATCCCCTAATAGTGAGTGACAATTTGGACTTTTTCAAGGCAGAAAATGTTAGTACATTTCTAAGTTTGAAATGTCACTTTGGGCTCCTCTTTAAATTTGTGTTACTATTATTTCATGTTCTGAAGAGACTATAAAATTAACTACTGAGCAGGAGGTGTGACAAATGCACTTTTCTCTATCTTTGAGACGTTTGATTCTGCCTTAGGTAAAAACCTTTTATCTGTCTAGGTTGCACTGGCTTCCATGGTATTTGAGATATATGTAAGGTTTGTAGCAAAATTTCAGATCAAGAAAGAAATGTGGGAAATTATATTCAGGTCATATGAAGCTCATAAGCTCCTTATAGTTTTCATTTGAAATGAAAATGATAGTTGTGTGTAAGGAATTATCTATCATCCTTATTCATTTCAAATTATGAAAAATCAGTGTGATAGGTTTCATTAAGAGTTTGTTGTTTATTTAATTTATGAACATGCAGTCTCCAACTTTTTTATGAACAGTTTATATTTCAATGGTCCATTGTTTAGAATTCAGAATAATTTCCCTCTCCCAAAAAGCAATATCCTACAAGATTTTTGAGTAGGTTCTTTGGTCAACTTACTTTAGTAAGGTAAAATAAGCCTGCTTTAGCCCATCAGGATCATAAAGGAAAGAAAATTGTTTATTTTTAAATTAATTTCTTAATTTTTTTCTTGATTATATGTTGATAAAATTTGTAGTGATCATTTTTTGACATTTTTCAATCCATGTTTTCTTCTTCCCTCCCACTCCTCCCCTCTTCCCCTCAAAAGCAAGCAATATGATATGGGTCATACATGTATTATTATACAATACATATTTCCATGTTTACCATGCTCTGAAAGAAAATGCATATCAATTACACTAGTGAAAAATTCATGGAGGAAATAAAGGGAAAAATGATACATTTCAATCTGTTTTCAGATTCTACTGGTTCCTTCTATGTCAATGGATAAAGTTTTTGTTTTTCTTGTCATTAGTCCCTTGTAGTTAACCTAAATCCTTTCATTGCTGATACTAGTTGTCATTCAGAGCTGATCATTGTATTTGATTGCAGTTAGTGTGTACAGCATTCGCCTGGTCCTGCTTACTTCATTTTGCATCACATCAGATGGTTTTTTTTTCAGATTTCATTATTATTTTTGTAATGATCTTGTTTCTCAGTTCTTATGGCAGAATAGCTTATCATTACAATAGTATACCACAGCTTGTTCAGTCATTCCCTACTTGATGGGCAGGCCTTCATTTTCCATTTCTTTGTCACCACAAAAATAGCTGTTAAAATATTTTTGTACAAGTGGGTCCTTTTCCTGTATCTTTACTCTTTTTGGGATACAGACCTATTAGTGTTATAACTGGATCAAAGATGAAGCACAGTTTTATGGCTCTTTAGTAATGGTTCCAGATTGCTCTCCAGAACTATTGCATCAGTTTACAACTCCATCATATCCCCTCCAATATTTATCATTTTTATTTTTTGTCATGTTAGCCATTCTGATAGGTTGAAGTGGGGCCTCAGAATTGTTGCATTTCTCTAATCAATAGTGACTGTCAACACCTTTTTTTTATATGGCTAAAGATAATTTTAATTTCATCATCTGAGAAACTGAAAATATTTCAATGACACCATTATAAAGTGTAGCATTGTTTTTATACCAAAATTTCATTATCTTTTCAACAAGTAATATTTGATCACTTTTAATATTCAAAGTAGGGCAATAGGAAACAAATTATCCTTGGAATCTTGCAGTGAAGAGTAAGTGTGGGATTGGGTGAATGGGAGAAGATTAGGTAGAAGCTAATGAAGAATATAGTGAAAATGAGTAAGGTGAATGACTTAAACTGGTAAATAATAAAGGTAATGAATACCTCAATAAGCATCAGAACCAGGGGGCAGCTAGATAGCTCAGTGGATTGAGAGCCAGGCCTAGAAAGGGGAGGTCCTGTGTTCAAATCTTACCTCAGACACTTCCCAGCTGTGTGACTCTGGGCAAGTCACTTAATCCCCATTGCATAGCCCTTACTACTCTTCTATCTTAGAACCAATACACAGTATTGAATCTAAGGCATAAGGTAAGGGTTTTTAAAAAATGAGCATCCGAACCAGAAAAATATACTCTTATGGTATGTAACAATATGAAACTTTTGCAAGAGCATTTTCCTTCAGTCTCCCTGCTCCATATATTTTAAAGTAGAACAATTCACCATATTATAAGAAAATTATTGGAAAATTATTTTTCAATGAATTTAAGGCATCACACAATTTCAGAGTTTGAAGGAAATTTGGGGTCAATCAATCCAGACAAATTTTGGAAAAAGAAGTCAATCTACAACCAACCTGACAAATATTTATATAGATTTTGTTTGAAGAATTCCAATGAAGAGAAAGCCATTTCTCCTAAGGCAGCCTATGCCAACACATCACACACTCTTAATGAATTTGTTTGGATTATATGAATTCCCCTATTGAATATCAGTTGATAACCGATATTCAATTGGACTTAAATAGCTGTTAGAAGCAGATATTGTTGAAGTTACATAAGAATAGTTGGTCTAATTCACCCTCTATTAAGTCCACTGCAAAAAAAGAAAAAAAAACAACAAAGTAAACAACAAACAAGAATGCTACAATGGGCATACTTGCATATAAGAATTTATAGAGTACTTATCAATTTAAAAGACCTATGTGGTAAGGTGTCAACTCACATCTTGATCACTGGGAATTCTGTTCTTAATTCAGGAATCCTTATGAAATTCTCTTTAGTTATTATAGTTCAGCTGTCTGCTGGCCTCTGAAGGTCAACGTCCTTGTGCAATCTTGAAGTTACCTGTAATAAAGGTGTCTAGTTTGTCTTTAGTGCTTATATTGGGCACTATCATCAGCACCGCCAATACGTGGGACAATGAATGAATGATAAGCTACCTCTGGACAGCCCAAAGTCTTCAAGCATTTTTAAATTCACAAGGCCATTTTACTCATGAGGTCAACACTGCTTTGTCTTGCCTACAATCATAATTGAAAGAAGTGCTACATTGCAGTTGGAGGTTTGTGAAAATAAAGATTTTTTATGGCACCCATATACTTGTACAGATTCCTCATTTTGTTTTGTTATTTCATTGTTTTAGCCATTTCTAACTCTTGATGGCCCCATTTGGAGTTGTCCTGTCAAAGATACTGGGATGGTTTGTCACTTACATCTCTAACTTATGTTACAGATGAGAAAACCTAGGCAGAGTTAAGTGATTTGTTCAGCTAGTATTTGAGATTGGATATTATCTCAGGTCTTTCTGGCTCTAGGACTTGTCCACTATCCACTGTACCATCTATTTTATACATCAAGAAATCAAGGCAGGGCATTGTTAAATGACTTGTTTCCCATAGTTAGAAGTATCTGAGACAGGATTTTTACCCAGGTCTTCTGATCCCAAATCAAGCATGTTATCCATTATATCATTCTATACCTGTGAACACACACATTCATTGATATTGTAGTAACTTCTATCTAAACAGAGGGTTGTTGTTTAAGAATTTAGCATTGCATAACAACTACAGTATCATTGGGAAGTTTATTTATTTTAAAAACTATTTCCTCAGTTTAAATGTAGACTACACAATTGCATCTATTCGACCTCTTACATTCCTCATCCCCCAATCAGCTCACAGCTTGGCTTTCTGCCATGTGATGCTTTCCAAGCACAAGCAGCTGGAGCATTAAAAAAAAGACTAGAAATGATAAATGGGGTAGAAACTGCATAAGGTCTTTGTAAAGTTTAATGAAAGATTTATCTCTTGAGGGTAATGTTCCTCTTTCTTTTACTGAAATGAGAGTTTGATAACCTCTCATTGTGCATTTGATAAATTATACCTTACAGTCCTAACTAAAATGACTAAGTTGAGAATATTTTTTAAAGGCTAAGTCAAGTTCTAGTTATCATGGAGTCTTTTAACACTTAGATTCTAGAATCTACATAACTAGCAAAAATCTGCAGCATTTTTTGTCACCACACTAAGAAAATTTCTGATTCAGCATTGGAATAATCACAAAGAAAATAATGTGAATTTCCCACCAGCATCAGGAAGAAAATGACCCTTATTCATTTGCATTAAATATATGATCAAATCTAAAACAAAATGGGATATTTTTACTTGATATGATCAAAGATATGTCTTTTTCTTGTCTATTTATATTTATTTTGCTTTCTTTCTGGACCTGTGGTAGACCTCTCACTAAAGAGAAAGTATGATACTGGAGAAAAAGCAAGAGACTTTAAATTAGAGCACTTAAGTCAATTTCCAACTCTACTACTTGCCTTTGTGACCATCACCTATTGGTCTTTTCTCATCTGTAAGATGACAGATTTAATTTAGGCATTCTCTAAGGTTCTTCCAACTTCAAAGCAATGATCTGGTAATTCATCCTGTGGATAACTCCCTAACTTCATGGAATTCCCTTCCACCTGTATCTCCTCAGAAATATACTGTCTTAGAGAGTTGCTTGTGTGTTATGAAAAGTTAAATGGCATTTCATGGACTTAGAAAATAAAAATCAGATGTAGGTTTTATACTCAAGTTTGACCCTCTACTCCCTAAAACACATAATTTCTCTAATTACTAGTTAATCATATTATTTAGCCATGGGAATTTTTTTTAATCAACTGAAGTCCTCTACTTATGCTTCATCTTAGACAGAAACTAGCTCTCAGTTCTTGAAAAGAAAACTCTTGCAGTTCAACATCTCTGCCAAGCAGGAAAAGTTTTTTATTGTAAATTTGTCCTGAATATGTCTTTCTTATATATAATTGTTTGCATGTTACTTCCTCCATACAATTGTGAGCCCATGAAAAAAAGAATATTTTCCCCTTTTGGGGGTATCTTTTGTGATTAGCACAGTTCCCAACACATAGTAAACATTTAATAATTCTTGTTGACTGAATGTTGATGGAATGATAAAGGAATGTATTAGAAGGTCCTCATCATGGGAATGATTAACATGGCTATTTCAATCACAGTAATTCTCTAAGACTTCTGGTAATAACAATTATAATATCAGCAGACATTTATAGCTAACTTGCAAGCTGCAAAGGGCTTTCTTTGTATGTGTAGAACACTCATTTCTACAACTGTTTCTCACACTGATAATCTGAGTACCTAGAGATAGGCTGATGATATTTTATCCAACTCCCATGAGCCCCTTATCAGTAAAGTAAATCTGTGCCAATTTCAATTGTATGAATGATGAAGCAGATTAAAAATTAGGAACATTGCTCAAGGAGACAAAAACAGTGTCAAAGGGGAATATCAGACTACACTATAACATTACTATTCATTCTGATGATGGAGGCAGGAATTAAACAGAGAACTCATGGGTCCTTGATGTATAGAGAGGTATTTCATTGATCATTTAAACAATTAAAATGGCTTCATACCATAAACATTCTTTCAAAAATTAAGAATTATTTTTAAAAGCCCACACTTCCCCCTTACTCCACTCTTCCTCCTATCCCTCTGAATAAAATTATTCTAGTTTAATCATTATAAAATACATAGGAGTTTTCTGAGGATCAAAACAATAGATCTCAAATCTATATATCTATTTACCATGACTTTCCCAGGGTACAGCTGAGCCCAAAATGACAGTACCATGTTTATATTACAGCTGCTTGTCAGTGTTGTTCTAACTGTTCCAAAAGAGTTGCATTGTCTGTCTTTGGTGGACTACACAAATGTGTTATTATTTCTTGCAGAGCCAGAAGGGAAGATTCAAGCCGATTAGCCTAATTCCATGAGGATAATATCTGCAAATTCAACCATATGTCCTTAAATGAAATCTATTTGTTTCTGCCATATGAACACTGTTCATGCATGCTAAAATTAGTCGTCCTTGCCACAAAATTCCTGGGCAGCCCATTTATGAAAGACTTTCACTTAAAATCCTTACCAGAATGCATTGTATTGACTAGCTTGTGGGACCCAAGATAGATTGAGAAAATGTATCATCTGTATTTGCAGTTACTAAAAAAAAAGTACTCAACAGCATTTCACTCTTCTCCAAGGCAAGAAAATCTTGAAGCACAATCCTTTCCAGTCTTGCTATCCCTGAAAATATAACAATAAAGAAAGACCCTCTGGGGGTTTAGTAAGATTTAACCTTTTTAAAATATTAATTGGAGAGGAGGAGGAAGAAGAGGAGGAAGAGGAGAAAAAGAAGAAGACAATTCTTTATACTTAATAACTCATTACAAACACTGTCCTTGAGCCTCTGTTCATGTCTCCTATTTCTTTTATATTACTTGTTTGCTGGAAAGAAACAAGTCAGTTGTCTTGGTGGAAAATAAAGTAGTAAATTTCAAATATTATGCAAATATTTTTAATAAGGTGGCTACTTGTTATTGTATTCTAGGGAGGTTGGTGTGGTAGAATGAAGATTACCAGCTAATAAATGATAGGCTCATAAGATGATAAAACTGGAGTGAAAAAGGACATTAAGGACCATCTACAACAACCCTCTCATTTTACACATTAGAAAACAGACCTAGTTAGGGGATTTTCAAAGGTAATTTAAGTATAAAGTCAGTGAGATGGGATTTGAACTTAAGTCTGACCCTAAAGCCAGAGTTTTCTCCCCTGGGATAGACTGTGGTTCCGAATGCTGTAAAATATTGTTAATGAAAAAGCAGGAAAATAATTATTTTCTTGATTCCAGACATATGACTATCCCCTAGACTAGAAAACAAACTATGGAATCTTGGAGAATTGATCATTTAGGAGGAAAGAATTATCATCTAAAGAATTTTCAGAAATCTCCTAGCCTAATTTCTTCACTTTTAGGTGAGTAAATTGAGATTCAAAATAGAAAGTGACTTACCCAAGGTCAAATAGCTAATAAGTAGAGGAGCCAAGATTTGAACCCAGGATTGCTTTGGTACCAGATCAAATGCCCTTGCTGGTACACCAGTAGAGAGGTGGTAGAAAGGAGAGGAAATAAGTATTATTTGGCTTGAGTCTGCAACAGCCAAAATGTCTTGAGTATATGAATATGGATCCTAATTGCAAATCAAGGAACAATAATGTCCCACTGGTACATTGAACAGAAAATATCCTTAAAATGTCTTTCTTCCTATATTTTCTCTCTTTAATAGTAATTCTCTGGTCCTTACTACTAGAACAAAAAGTATATTATAATTTCATCTCTCTCCCAAAAGCTCTTGAGTACTGTCAGAAGGATAAAATGTCTCTTTTCCATGTCTTGCAATTTCACATGTCCAAGGACTCCAATTCCATTTAACCACTCACCAGTTAAATTATTTTTAACAAAAAAAAATTACTTCAAAGGTATAGACAGAAAGAAAACAAGTCTTTTCCCCAAAATCTTTGTAATCCCTCCTAATAACATCTTGAATTATGACAGGGATGAGAGGTACTGGGTAGGTCCAAATCTTAGCTCAGTTGCTAAGTAGAATTTTTAGTTTATATTTTCCAGATTATATGTTGATACAATTTTAATAATTGTTTTCTGAAAGTTTACAATCTATGTTCCTTCCCTTCCTACCTACCCAAGATGGCAGGCTATATAATATTGGTTGTACATGTATTATCACACAATATGCATTTCAATGTTCATCATGTTTTGAAAGAAGATACATATTGCTTACACAAGAGAAAAATTAATGAAAGAAATAAAGTGAACATTGCTACGCTTCAATTTGCATTCAGATTCTGTCAATTCCTTCTACGGCAGTAGAGACTTGCTAAATAACATTAATCTTACCTAATTCCAAATCTACCATAATCCCTAACAGAGTACCCTACCACAATTCAAACTTGGGAAATGCCAATTAAAATGAGTAAAATGACTGAAGCTTCTTGGCCTCTACGTTCAAAACCATGACAAGGTCAAATTTGTACTTTAGAAAAATGATTTGGCAGCCACTTTAGAGCATTGCTTTCAATGTCAAATAGAATTGGGGGACACTAAATCATATATCAGGATCCTTTAGAACAGCTTATTGACTTAAAAAAAGTAACACATTGGGCACAAATGATACTGAAAGCAAGAACTCAACCTTGGAAGCAATTGTAAGAGCCCAGGCAATGTCTTGGAAGCTATGTGAGAAAAAAAATAAAAATATAAAAATTGTTGCAAGGGTCAAATTAAAAGCACTTGGCAGCAGCACTTACTGGCTATGGCGGAGGGGGGAAATATGATGAATCATGGATAATTTCAGAATACTCTATCTGCTGACTTCATCTGTGTCTTATGTACTCAGAGGTTTTATCTATATGTAATCAAACTTCAAGTGATGTAATATGAATGACACTGGCCATCTGGACTTTGGACAGCTCCTGATGCTTAGATCTGATTTATTTCACCAGTCTAGAAGACTGACAGGCTTTAAATTTTTTCCATCTACATGTATAGGCAGAGCCTTAAGAATTGGAGTGGAGCTGTAGACTGGCAGAAAATAGAGACCTTTGTTTTGGGGAGGGACACTTTGCTGTCAGATTCTACTATATAAGTGGGTGAAGAGGAGCATTCTAGATTTTCAGATCTATATTTCAGTTTTTTTTTATCTTTCTTATTTTCATTGTCAATCTCAGAGGTTCAAGAGACATACAAAAGGCAAGCAATTTCTGGTGAGTGACATTAAAAAATATTGCAGATCTAAGGAATGTGGCCAAAAATTCAATATACTGATAATTCTGTATAATCAGGATCACTCCTGTGATTTCTGGTTAGAATATTATGTGCTATTTAGTTTATTGAAGCAAGACCCAGTGCTATTATATTAATTCAGTTTATACAGAGAGTGTAGAATTTATTTGAAATACCTACTGTGTATATTTTCTTTCACTGTGTCTAACCTTGTAGAATATCTATATACTGTAGATATATAAATGTCAAGCTCTCACTGTGAAGCAGCATGGTTCATGGAACCATTAGGAAGAGATATGCTGTTGTGCTTCAACTTTTTTATTGTAATGCTCCAGACAGCGCAGCTCTTCAAATTGCCAGGGAAAAAGTGATATTTTTTTTTCTTGAAAATAGAGATTTGAAATGATTCATTTATGATGATCTATGTACATAAAGCTACTTATTCACCAAAGGCATAAAATATGTGTGTACTCTTGCTTAAGTTTTCCGAGCTGGTAGAAGTCATTAAGAATGTTCTTTAAAAAAGAATGTGGTCTAATATTGGAGAAAAATTATCTTCCATTTACTGTTATTGCTTTGGGAGAGAGGGTGTTGGTTGGCTCAGTGGATAGAGCAAGAGACTGGGAGTCAGGAAGATGTTGTCAAATACTCCCTCATATACTTGCTAAATGTGTGAACCTGTGCAAGTCATTTAAACTCTCTAAGCCTCAGTTACCTCAACTTTATAAAAAAGGACATTAAGGTCTCCTACCTACCAGTGTTGTGGAGATCAGATGTAATATTTAGAAAGTGCTTAACATAGTGCCTAGTACATAGTGGGTGCTTCATAAATGCTTATCTCAGATATTAGGCAACCTCTCATCTTTAGGTGCCTTATTCAAGGAGTTGAAAAAATAAATATCTCTTATTCCTTAGACTGCCTCAGACACTAAATAGGCTTTTGAGACTATTCAAATCACTTAAGTTTCCTAAATTTCAATATACTCATCCATAAAATGGGATTAAAGATAACAGCAGCTTCTTGGAATTGATGTGAAGGTCAAATTAGATATGACATGTAACATATTTTGTAAAATTTGGTGTTATATAAATATATTATTATTATCAATTATTTAATTGATATAGACCATTCAGACTTTGCTTAAAAGGGAAAATACTTTTAACATGTATTTGCATACATAAACATAGATTTCAATCTATCAGCATGCCCACATAGGCACAAAATGGGTTTGTGCTATCCAAAAGCAATGAAGAAATATATTTTGATTTAAATTAAATTAAATTAAATGGGCTAATGCTTATTTAAAAATATTCATCATTTAAGATAGAATAAAATATGTCTTTAAAGAGAAATAGATTCATTCAATTGGAAAGGGAGATAATAGAGCTAGTTCATCCAAAGCAGAATAGGCTATCTCGGGAGATAGTGACTTCCCCTCACCTGACATCTTCAAGCAAATACTTAGGAACTAGTTTTCCTATCTAGTTCATGAGTTTCTTATTCAGTGAGAACAGGGATAACAGATGAACAGTGTCCACTGATACACATCTAGTTTCATAGATTTTATTGAAGACCCCCAGTGTGTTAAGTGTACACACTGTGGAAGAGTTTCACTAGGGTAGATTAAAAAAAATTGTTCAAGATTAGAAGGCATCACAGAGGTGACACATTTAATGAGATCAGAGATCCACTGAGGCATCAAAGTATGACAGTGTATCCATATCTACATTATCTATCTATCTATCTATCTATCTTTTTATCTATCATCTATCGATCTTACTAACTCACTTATAGTCAGGCACATATCAAAAAAGCTGATATCTAATGAGGTTTCCAAAATTACGTTCTATAAAATTTTTACCTGTAGAATTTATGTGTAATTTCATTTGTAATTAACTTAATTTCTAAATAAAATATGTTCTTTCTAAAGTCATCTTCTATTTTCAGATTTTTATTCATTTTAAGTTTTAAAATATGATTAGGATCATTTTTCAACAAAAGTTTCAAAATGTATTTCAAACTTTTACAGATCCTCACTTCAAAATGCTATGAATAACTGCCCATTTGCGGATATTGGGTCGGGGTCTCCATAGTGCAGTTTTTCAGAAATCAGCAAGATGTTAAGTTGTATATTAATAATGATATTCTGCAGTTGCCTAGTATCCTTCATTTGAGGGTCTCCAAAAGTTTCATTTAATACTAAGTAATTAAATCTTATAGCACTCTTGAGTGACAAGTCTAATTACACCAATTTCAAGAAAGGGGTAATCCTAAAGACTTTTAAATGGCATGCCCAAGGTTACTCAGAGAATTCAAAGCAAAATTAGTAATCACATCCAGAAGGTCATTTTGCCATACTTCCCACAATGGAAATATCCAATAGGGAAATTAATTGAAGATTTGGGGTTTGGAGTAAGTTTCTTGGCAGCAGGATAAAACTTAATGTCACCACTAGCTGTCCAGCCCCTCTATAAATAGGAGTGATCATACTTAACTAATATATTTCATTTGAGGTAAGCTTAGCAAAACCATGCAGATGCTTGATGACAACAATTAGAAATTTTTAGAATATTGAAGAAAACACCCAGATGGGAATAAAAGACATGAGGAGAATTTATGAACTGTATTTCAGCAAGCATTCTCTTTCTTTAACATGTGTAAAAGGATGTTCAAACTTTGGCATAAATAATTTAATGTTAATCTTAAACTTCTTCAGGGTGAAATGTGAGATTATTTTCTTTCCCTTAATTCATTGTGTCACATTTAGCAATGTAAATTATATGTTGGGGTCCAGTTATTTCATTTGAAGAATAAAATGATTTAACTAAGTGTCCATTAAAACTATCAAGTTCCATAAGTCATCAAATTTCATATACCTAAAAGTCTATGAGATCTCTTTGCTGTTTATTTATTTTCCCTGAATGCAGATGGCTTAATTTTAAACCATAGAAAAGAAGATTTATAATTGCCTATAGGCAAGCAGGTGACGTGTAACACATGAAACTGAATTTTTAATTTTGCTTCATATTGAAAAATGGTATCAACACATATATTAGAATCTCAATTAAAATACACCAGCATAGAGAAAGGAGAGGAGTGAATGAAAACAGAAAGAAATGAGACAGCATAATTGTTATTTTAAAAGATTCTCATTTCACTAGGATAAAACCTAGCCAATTTTAAAAAATAATGAACTACAAATTAGCTGATAACTATGACCCAACAAATCAAACTATTAATAATTTGGAATTATTTTTTAAAATATTCAAACAAGCCAATTGTTTGCATTCATCTAATAAAATAATTCACCAATGATATCTATTACATGATTACTGCAATATAACTGTAATATGAGGGCAGGGAGAGAATGGAGTCTTTCCTTCCTGCTGGGTCAGGACCAGAATGAGGTAAAGATGGAGTTGAGTCAAGTAGAGAGAGAGAGGGGATGGATTGTCTTCCCTCTCAGCTCTCCCTGACAAACCAGACTCTAGTTGCATTACAAGACCTTAACTTCTGTTCCCTCAGAGACTAAACAAGTCTGATACAGTTATCTTCCCTCTCCCTGGAGAGAGAGATTTCACTTCCCTCCCCCCAACTTCCAGTTTCTCTCTCTAGATATGATGGAATTAGTCACTTGTTCCTATTAAAACGTTTTTTTTTAAACCCTTACCTTCCATCTTGGAGTCAATAGGCAAAAGAGTGGTAAGGGCTAGACAATGGGGGTAAAGTGACTTGCCCAGTGTCACACAGGTGGGAAGTGTCTGAGGCCAGATTTGAACCTAGGACCTGGCTCTCAATCCAATGAGCTACCCAGCTGCCCCCAAAACTGTTTTATTCTAAGGGAACAAGGCAGGGGACAGGGCTGATGCATTTAGGAATGAGGCAGAAGGGAAGAGGGAGCAGGGGGTCCCTAGAATAACTGAAACCCCTTCTCCCAAAAGTCTGGCAGGTCAGACCCCCTGGGGTCAGTTAGAAGAAGTCCTGGCTCTCACTGCCTTGGCAACTGTAACCAGTCCAGGACTTTAGGGGATCAGGAGGAAATCTTTCTTCTAGTGAACAGCTTCCAGGTGAAGTCCTATTCATTAAATTGTCTTCTTGGAGTATTGGGTCAAGTTTTCAAGGAAGGAAATAAGTGCTGGTTCAGAGATCTGCCCAGTCCACTTTCCTGGTAGCTTCTCAAAGAGGGATAAACAAACAAACAAACAAACAAAACTTTCCAACTGTTCAGACTGGCTCACTTCCTCTCCTTTGCCCAGAATTCTCCCTCCTTCCTGCCCTTCCCCCATTCCTGCAGAATTCTCCAGCTTGCCAGATCTGCTCCTCTCTGTTCTGCTGTCAGATTAAGTCCAATTTCTTTCTTACACTAATATATTAATTTTCATGCTACATACAATGTTTATGATATCAATTTAAAACAATGTAATATATGATTCAATTTAGTAATTGAAAGTAATTTTACTCATTTTTGATACAATATTAAATTGTTCCATTTTACTGTGATTTCCATTTCATTTCAACCCTTTTGGAAAGAGCCTAATCACTGGGAATGTTTAGTCTCTTAACAAATGCATCAATAGTGGCCAAACTTAAAGATATTCAATAAATTCTGTAAATAAGAGACTCCAATGCCAAGCACCTTATTGAATATCCTGTGCACCGGAATATCAGAGAAATAAAGAATGTTGAACAAAAAGTGAGGAAACTTAATTTTCCCCTTCTTATTGCTGTGTGCAAACTAGTTGTGTCACTATTCCAAGTACGTAACACCTGTTTGCCTACATAGATGTCATATCTCTAAAGTAATAGTTTTAATTTTGATAAACTCTAATGATCCAAGTTCCATAATATGTGTTTCTTTGTGTTGGTTTCTTATAACAAGGTGGGCACTTTAATTAGTTATGCAGTTTACTGTCCTTTGAAGTCATAAAGTCCTATGTTTTTATTTTAATTTATAACTTATTTTTTGCCACATTACACATCAATGCAATTTCTTAACATTAAATTTCTTAGATTTTGCAAACCATGCTCTCTTCCTCCCAGCTCCCCACCTCCCTAATAAGGCAGGTAATCTGGTAGAAATTGATACATGTATTATCACAATACATATTCCATGTTTTTCATTTTGTGAAAGAAAACTCATATTGCTTACAGTAGAAAAAATTCATAGAGGAAATAAAGTAAAGATTTATATGTTTCTATTTGAATTTGGACTCCATTTGTTCCTCCAATGGTGGTGAATATCCTTTTTTTTTGTCCTGAGGCTCCTGGAGCTGTCTTGGATTCTTATCTTCTTGATAATAGCTAAATCATTCACATTTGATCATCATACACTATTGTTACTGTGTACAGCATTCTCCTGGTTCTGCTCACTTCACTTTGTATCACTTCATAGAAGTCTTCTAGGGTTAATTTTTGTGATCATCTTGTTTATCATTTCTTATGGCACAACACTATTCCATAGAGGGTACTATATTTAAGACAGTCATACAAATCAACTATGCAAATATTTTTTAATGTCCCAACTTTTTAATTTGGTCACATTGTACAATAAAGAAGTAGTATATTCTTTACCATTTACCTAGATTTAATAATTTCGCTTTACATGATATTTTGAAGCTTACTTTATGGTTATTTGAATGTTAAGTCTCTTTGGGCCTTAGTTTCCTCATCTGTTACATGATAAATTAAGATAGATCTGTTACATGAGAGATTTCAGATGTAAATCCATCTGGCCTTGCTGTTTATATATGTGGTATTGTACTAATGGTCTGTTAATTTCCCCTTGTTTCAGTTTCTTTAAGTTTTATATTTCTAATTTTATCAATCTTAATATATCATATTTTCTAAAATTTTATACTTTATATTCTCAGTTTTGATAACATAATTATGATATTATTCATAAAAATAATTATATAGGATTATAATAATTGTTATTGTAATTCTAATTTGTTTGGTTTAGATTAACTTCTGGGGATCAATAGATACCTATCAGTGCCTGACACATTTTTTTAAACCCTTACCTTCCATCTTTGAATTAATAATGAGTATTGGTTCCAAAGCAGAAGAATGGTAAGGGCTAGGCAATGGAGGTTAAGTGACTTGCCTAGGGTCACACAGCTAGGAAGTGTCTGAGGTCAAATTTGAATCTAGGACCTTCTGTCTCTAGGCTTGGCTCCCAATCCACTGAGTCACCTATCTGCACTCCCCAATACACAACTTTTAGTTTTAGAGTTATTTGGGGTCAAATTTGGGTGACTTGCACAAGTGCATACAGTCAGTATGTGTCAGAAATGGAATTTAATGTATTGCCTCTATAATCTAATAATTTCCTCTATTAGTTTTTCTTCATTTATATTCTCATCTTTCTAATGATTATTCCTCCTTCTAATTAGATTTCTTCATGGTTTCACATTTTCATTGATTTTCGAAAATATATTGATTTTAAACAATTATGAAATAGCACAAATATTTTCTTTCTTTCTTTCTTTCTTTCTTTCTTTCTTTCTTTCTTTCTTTCTTTCTTTCTTTCTTTCTTTCTTTCTTTCTTTCTTTCTTTCTTTCTTTCTTTCTTTCTTTCTTTCTTTCTTTCTTTCTTTCTTTCTTTCTTTCTTTCTTTCTTTCTTTCTTTCTTTCTTTCTTTCTTTCTTTCTTTCTTTCTTTCTTTCTTGGAAATGAAATCTTTATATCCTTCTAATCACCAGAGTTCACAAGTTTTGTGCCACACCCTGTTCTTCCTTCTCCCTCAAGTACTTCTGTATTTTATCAGTTGCTAAGCACTGTCAAAACTACCTCCACAACATCTCATCCATCCTTATTAAGTCCTTAATCATGAATCATTTAAACTGTTATAATAGTCCCTTAAGTGATGTTTCTGCATTCACATGCCACAGTGAAAAAGGTATCCTATTTTCAACACTTAACACTTAAATTACTTCAGAGAAGTCAGTGAAAGATTTTCATGCTCTCTTATCAACATATAAAATGAGAAATTTGGGCATGATACCTGCTGATGACCTTTGATACTATATACCCAGGAACTCAATATCCCTTCTGCCTCTAAATTATATAATTCTAATTGTAATACATAAAAAACACCTGATTTTCTGCATATATTATTGTGATGTATGCATCGTAATATAGCATCATGAGACATGAAAACTAATATTTTCACAGTTCATTTACAAAAATCCCAACCTACGAAGGATTGACAGATTTTCACAAATATATTAAAATTTAAATAATCACAAATGTAGTTATAAAATATTAATCTCAGAAAACGTTCCATAAGTTCTAGTAATTTGAACATTCTAGCTTTATAAACTTCATCCTTATCTCATTTATTCTCTTATTATTTCTGATATTTAAAGCAATCATGATATGACAAAATGATTTTGAAACAGAACAAAGGGCTTCACATTATACTTCTGGCACGTAAAAGCTATTTGGCTAAATTGTTTACTCCTTTGCAAGTTTCTATACTACCTATAAAGTAAGGATAATATTACTACAATAATGAGAATAGATTGCTTCCCCTTGACTTAAGGAGACAAATCCAAATCTGTATGTATGAGTTGTGCAACTCTGGGCAAGTTGTTTAGTTTCTTACCCTAAGTTTTCTCATCTGTAAAACCAGTACAATAATCAAACATGCCTACCAGGAATGATATGATGATAAAATAAGTTAATAATTGTAAAATATTTTGAAAACTTTATAAATCTTTATACCTATTAACTTTTCTTACAATAAGATGAACATAAAGTGCTACATAAACTAGGAAGTTCTATTTGTAAATATTAGGCAATATTATTGTTTTTATTAAATAATATTAGCTCTATTTATTAGCTCCATGTTCAAGGTTAATCTTGTGATTCTTACTTGATATTCTTAGTCGTCTCTCCTAAAAAGAAGCAAAGGGAAATATTTAGCAATATACAATATCCCTTCCCTTCCCTCACTTTGTATCACAAAGTCCCTGTGCTCTTTTAAAAGTTTCATTAACAGGAGAAGAAGGCATTTTAGAAACGATAAAAATAAAGCATTATCTACATATAATAACATTGAACATATTGGCTCCCATCCTTTTATTCCCTTTGCACAATTTTCAGGTCAAATAAGTATTAGCCATGGTTCCATCAATGTAAATAGCCTACATCTCCCTCCACTTTCCATTTATATAACTGCAAGGAAAACCTGCTCAAGGAACTTTAGTTCTGAGACAACACAAGTATAAATTTTTCTAAGAAAGTACTTTCCCCAGTTGCATCAAGAACCTCAAACACATAAATACTTCTTATTTTTTGTTCTTTTCTATTTTTCCTCCTTCTTCCTCACCTTTTCCCTTTCCATCTCCCTCTCCTTCTCTCTCTCTCTCTCTCTCTCTCTCTCTCTCTCTCTCTCTCTCTCTCTCTCTCTCTCTCTCTCTCTCTGTCTTCTCTCTCTCTTTGTTTCTCTTTTATCTTCCTTCCTTCCTTCCTTCCTCCCTCCCTCCCTCCCTCCCTCCCTTCCTTCCTTCCTTCCTTCCTTCCTTCCTTCCTTCCTTCCTTCCTTCCTTCCTTCCTTCCTTCCTTCCTTCCTTCCTTCCTTCCTTCCCATATGAACATTACCAGGAAATAGAAGATCCTAGATTCAAATTTGACCTCAGATATTTCCTATGTAACCCTGGGCAAATAATTTAATTGCATTCACCTAGCCCTTACCATTCTGCTGCCTTGGAACTAATGATTGATTCTAAGACAGAAAGTAGGGGTTACAAAATAGTTAAAGAAGAAAAAAATAGGTAAGTTCTACATGGTAGAGAGACAGTAAAATAAGGACATAAAATTTAAAATTTCAGCACATATTCAAATTACCCCAATATCCATTTTTTAGTGTCCAGATTCTGTCCAAGAAACATTTCTTCTTCTCTAGGTTAATACAACTGTATTGTTCAAAATAAACTAATTTAATAGAGACATTTTTTAGAGTCTAGAAAAGGATCAACCTAAAGTTGATACAGCTCTTTCCTTTAAAAAATATACTTGGGTATTTGTTCCAAGGCAGAAGAATGATAATGTCTAGGCAATTGGAGTCCAGTGATTTGCCCATGGTTACACAACTAGGAAATGTCTGATGTCACATTTGAACCCATCTCCTTTCAAGCCCAGGCCTGGCTCTCTCTGTTTCTTTTTTCCATATAATAGCACTCTAGATGTTCTTGCTACTCAGTTGTTTCAGTCAAGTTCAACTCTGTGACTTCATTGGGAGTTTTCTTGGCAAAGATATTGGAGTAGTTTGTCATTTCCTTCTCCAACTTATTTGACAGATTAAAAACTGATCCAAAAAGTATTTGGTGACTTCCTTAGGTTCACAAGTAAGTGTCTGAGGCCAGATTTAAACTCACATCCAGTTTAGGTATATCAGAATCTTTTAAATCTCTCATCAGTATTATTCATGAGTTTGGAATTTTGTGTAGTAGTCTTTTATTTACTTTTTTAATTATGATTTTCTCATTGTTGTATTATCATGTCCTTATGCATATATGTTGTGGCTTTCCTTTAGGATGAAGTGTGTTCATTGTATTGTTCTATTTGTCTATGTTTCTGTGTCTGATTATTTTTTTAAATTTCACCTTTTCTTTCGTTTTGATTTCCTCTATGTGATAATTTTCTTTATGAGGCTTTATTTCCTCTTTTCTCTTTTTATTGTTATTTTATTGTATATGATAGATTTACTTTGGGAGAAACACATCCAAGTTTGTAGCAGGTTCTGGCTCCAAGAATGGAAGATGCCAACTCCTATCAATCCAGAAGTAAGAAAATAATTTTATTTGAAGAAGTTTATGGTGGTATAATAGCCTAGCAGCTGATGGGATTGTCTTTGGGCTTGTCAGGTAGCCTTAGGGCTAATGGATAAGCCCAGGGACTAGTAGAGTAGCCTCTATGAAACTGATGAAATAGCAGCTTTCCAAGCTGTGAAGCAAGGACTCCAACTGTGGAGTAGCAGCTCTATGTGTGGAGTAACAGCCCCAGCTGTAGATTATCAGCTTCTATGCTCTCTGGATCAAGGTTGTCTACAAAGTAGAAGAGTAGCAGAGCAAACTATGTTTTTGAAGATAGCATCTCAGTTAGAAGCTTTAATTAAAACACTGAAGCCTGTAAAGAAGCCACACACAAATAAAACCTCTTTGACAGATTGGATAAACCAGGTTGAGGTAACCAATAGGCCTATAACTCCTTGGTTAATTAGAGGGATTTATACATACAAACTTTGAAGACTTTCCCCATTGGAATACTCAGGTGAGGACAATTTGTTCCAGTGGTCATGAAGGCAGATGAAGCAGGCACTATGGAATGGATAGAGATTGGTCAGATACAAAGGTCATCTACTTCATCTTGGATGATCACCAATTGTCCTGATTTGTGTCTTGCCATTGGGTTTCAATGACACTGGAAGAATGAGGCTAATAATTTTGTGCATATTTCACTCACTTAAATGAAATCCAGCCATAAATCTGCAATATCATTGGTCCTTTTTGAAAAATAAGAATGAATAGTAGCTGAAATATAGAATGAAGATGAAAGATTATTGAATGGAATATTAAGCCATTATGGGAATTTTTTTACCAATCACAAGAACTATAAGTAGATGCTGGAGGTGAAGAATTACTAAATATCCCTTTCCTACCTTACTTCTACATGGGGGAAACTTATTATCCATCATATTCTTTGTCCATGGGGAAGAGGATTTGAAGAAATAAGGACCTTATATTGATTCTTAAGACCCACTGAGATAGATAACAATAGTCAGTGGGTAGTAGAATAAAGTTGACATTCAATGGAAAATAGGCTGAATAGAGAATTGTAAAATTTAAATCAATATCAACAACTCCAAGTATTAATTTTATAAAGTTTATTAATAATCACTTGAAGTAGAAGGAATAAAAAAGAAGTAGACAAGTATAAAACCTAATTATCTAACAAAAGAAATTACATGAGTAAATTCTCCTACCTTGCTCAAAGCCAGCTTCTCCAGGCCTGATCAGGGGAAGAGAGAGAGGTGGGTTCAACCAGAACTTTATCCTATGTAATTACACATACATTGTTTGTACTCAGCATGAGCATGGAAATGAGATGCTGGGTAAGAGAGTCCTGGGGAGCAAAATTTTATCCATACAAGCCCTCCTATTTCCATTGGGAAACAAACATGTAGAAATCTCCCAGATTTACATATCTAATCTCCCCAATGAATCATTACATATAACCAACTTATATCTCTTACTAGATATCTAACTAGAGGTACATATAATATTGTACATTCTAAGGGGAAATTACAATAATTTGTGGGGGAAAGGGAAATAAAAGAAAAAGAGAACAAAATCAATAATTTCTAGAAACATTGACAAATACCAATTTGGAGGCAATCCCCTTTGGCATAAGATTATACATTCAAAATAAATGTGTTCAACCCCCCATTGTTAAATTCACTACATCCCAAAGTTCATTCTGGATTTTTTAATGCAGTGTATGGTTTTTGCAGGGATTTTCATTGTGCCTTCTCCAAACAATTCACTTTCTTGATTTTGGGGGGTAGCAAGTTTTTTATCCTTAAATTACATAGGGCATAGGGCAGTACAAATGTAAAGAGTGTAACAGGACATATAGCTAATAAACCAAAACACAGTAAATTAGAGTGACATAGTGTAACAGATTATATTAGATTAGATCAATATATGAACTTAAAACCAATATTAAAAATCTTAAAACAAAAAATCAGGAAATACAAAGAGTGAGACTCAATGTCCACAGAAGGTACTCTCTTTCTATGAGAGCAATGAATTGTGAACCTTAAAAATTCTCAGACCCTACTTCATAAGGTTGGATTGTGAACCTTGAAAATTCTCAGACCCTACTTCATAAGGTTGGGTTAAGACCATTCCCCATTTAAAACAATGAAGGAACTTAGATAAGGAATGTGAGACTTCTACTTAGATCAGGAATGTGAAGACCTCTACTCCACCCCTACTTAAGCATACTTTAGGGGAAGATAAAGTTGTAAACTCTTTGATGAACAATGAAAAGTACTTAAACCCATACTTATAATAAGGCAAAAAGTTCTTAAGCTGTGCCTATTTTTAGAATTAATACAAAAGGGTGCTAAGTACCTATAAAAGTCAGGCAACTTGTGAACTTGCAAAAGGCAAAGAGGTGAGAACTTACTCAAGTGTGAATTACTCAAAAGTTTAGACTTTTTAGGTGTGGACTAAGAATGGTCTGTCCTTTGAAAAACGTCTACTGTGATGGGTAGATATAAGAACTTAGGGGAGGTGACATAGGAGAAAATTCCCATTAAATAGGAGCTCAGATAGAGCTGGAGAGACATTTAGATTCAGATTCACATTCAGTTTCAGATTCAGGATTGAGCTGGTGGAGTCAGCTGAGATGAAGCTGGCCTGGTGTTACTAGAATCCTTGCTTGGACAAATCTTGTGGTGAGTGGATAAAGGACTGACTAATCTTTCTCTTAGGGCTTAGGTCTGGGTTGGCTAGGGCTGGCCAGGGCCGGCCTATCCTTTTCTCATTATTTCCTTTTTTCTCTCTTTCTCTCTTTCTTTAATTCCTCATTTGTATGAATTAAATCTCTATGAAACCCAATTGACTTGGGTATATTTCATAATTGGGAATATTTCCCTGGCAACCACCTTATATTTGATTTAAAACAAGATACTGTCTTGAAACCATATTTTCTGCGGTCACAATTTACTCATCCACTCATATCTACTACAATTTATGTCTTCCACTATTTTAATCATTACAGAATCCAAGGGTCCTTTTCTCCAATTTTGCTAGCTGTTCAAGTAGTTAACTGGACTTGGAATGAACCTTCCCAGGCAGGCGGAGTTACCCCAGTGAACTGGAAGTTCTTTATATATACCAGGTCACCTGGGTTTAGGTCAAGGAATGAGAAGTCTATTGGACCTACTTGTTCAGCAGCTCTGGATTCATGGAATTCTCACAATTTGATCTGTAAATCCTGTATGTATGAAGCAATAGAAGTGTCTCTCCCTAGTGATGATTTGTATGCAGTAGAGAAAGGCTTAGCATGCAAAGGGTGATGTCCAAAAAGCATCTCAAATGGTGAGATGTGTATATTTCTCCTGCGTCTGCTACAAAGATAAAATAGGGCCAGGGGGAGAATTTCACATCATTTTAAATGAGTCTCAATGCACAATTTGCCAATAATAGTCTTAAGATCCCTATTCATTCTCTCAACTTGGCCTGAGCTCTGGGGATAGTATTATACATGGAATTTGTGAGTTATCCCCAAACAAGAATATATCTGAGACAAAACCGAATCAATAAAATGAGTTCTCTTGTCTGAATCAATACCTGCAGGCAGGCCAAAGTGAGGAATAATCTCTTTTAAAAGCACCTTGGCAACAAAAGCTGCTGTGGCTCAGGCAGTAGGAAATGCTTCTGTCCATCTGATCAATTGATCCACTATGACTAGATAAAATTTATACTGTCTAGCCTTTGGCATAGTGATAAAGTCAATTTGTAGGTGTTCAAAAGATGTGTAAGCCAGAGGATGCCTACCAAAAACTTTGCCATAAAAAGGCACGCTGATAATATGCTTGACAGATATGGCAGGATTTATACACTGTTGAGCAGTGATGGTCAACCTTTTGAGCTTGATATGTCAAAATTCGCCAAAAAACCAAGCATAACTCGAGTTGTGTGTCACTTCAAGAAAAACATATAATTTTGTAATATTTATAGTTTAAATAACAAAAAATGTATAATTGTAATATATAACTGTATTTAATAAACCAAAAAAAATTATTTAACTTACCTGTTTAATGACTTCTTTGTTCATCTGTCAGTAGGTTTCTTTTGTTGGTCTTGATATTAGTTAATTTGAGTGGGGTGCTGTGAACTAAGATAAGTGAGGGGCAGGGGGAGTTCTTTAACTAACCTGCCTATTAGTGACTTTTTTGCTGCTGAATTTCATTGACTAAATCTTTAGTTGAAGGTTGGTATTTTGTACACTTCAAACCCAAGCAAGCACTACTAACTTCATTTGTCACTTTGTTTCATTTGTTGGTTTTGATATTGTTTAATGCTGAGAATAAAGTCCCCCAAAAGTATGTAGAGGGAAAAATTGTGAGTAAAGCCATTACTATATTTTTGAGGGTGCTAAAAGTGTCTGGTAATTGGTTCCAGGCACTCTTCTGTTGCACATGTGCCAGAGCCCCTCCCATTCTTCTGTCAGCCTGGTCTCACCCCACTGTAACCCTCCCCAGCTGACTGGCCTGGGGGTGTGTCTTGCCAGCCTGCCTTCCCAAGCGTGCTCCTTTCACTCTTGTTTCTCCTCCCTGCTCCTGTAGGAGCCCCACACACTATAGCCACCTGGCACGTGCTGCCCACCTCCAGCCCCGTGCCGCTGTGGCCAATGTGTAGACCAGCCCTCCCCCCAAGGCCAGGCTGGGGTATGGCCACCGCCACAACTGTGGGCACATGGCTCCCTGGGTAGCTCCTGGTCCCTGAAGTGCGCTGAGCTCACATGAGGGTGCATGTCATAAAAAATGGCTACATGTGTCAGTGCTGACACACATGTCATAGGTTTGCTATCACAGATTTAGAGGCTATGGTAGTTATGCCAGGGGCTAGTCATACTCTTTTAACAGAGTCCACAATGCCCTGGGTATCAAAGTGACAATTTTTCTGAACAAATAGGCATATTTGGTAATAAAAACTTCTAGGGCATAGAGGTTTTCCTTCAGATGACACTATATATCATTTATCTATTTTTCCTTAAATTTTTGCTTCCATTTTTCACTTCTTATTCATTATAAGGAAGGAATAAATTTAAGTCATTACTAGATGTCAAAGTTGAGATTAATTCTGGTTTTTCTAAGGCAACTAGCTTCTCTACAGTGTCTGCCCAGTGGTACTCTCTAGAAAGAGGGCCAGTTCCATCTATATGGGCAGAACAATGAACCACAGTTAGGGCTTCAAAGAACTGGAGAACAGAAAGAACTTCTTTAATGATTTCTGTATTTGCAATATATTTTCTGTCTGAGGTCAAAAATCCCCTCTGATACCATAGCATACCAACAACATGATGTATTCCAAAGGCATATCTAGAGTCTATAAATAGTAGCCTTCTTATCTTTGGCAATTATATAGGCATGTTTTAGAGTTATCAATTCTGTACCTTGAACACTTATATTTGAGGGCAGTGAATCTGACCACACAGTGGCAAATAATATAACTACAGCTCCAGTGTAGTGCACGCCATCCCTCATGAAAAAAGAACCGTCAGTGAATAATACTAAGTCTGGGTTGTCTAAAGGAGTGTCCAGGAGATGATCTCAATGCTTTTCAGCCATGGACATTAAAGATTCCCAACTGTGCAAAAATTCTGCTGAAACTTGTAAATCAGGAAGCAAGGTTGCAGGATTAAGAACTGTACAGTGTTTTAAAGTAATATTCTCATTATCTAACAAAGTTACCTCATACCTACTGAGTCTTTGATCAGAAAATGCCTGTGTTCTATGTCTTAGCAATAATACTTTTACTTCATGTGGGCACATTATAGTTAATGGGCATCCCAATACTAAATCATCAGATTTAGTTACCAACAAAGTTATGACCGCTATGACTCTAAGATAGGTTGGTACTTCTGAAGCTGCTAGGTCCATCTGGGCCTAATAATAAGCAATTGTATGCTGAACATGTCCCAAAAGTTGAGTTAAAATACCTGAAGCTACCCCTCTCTGTTTGTGTACATACAAAGTAAATGGCTTTATGTAATCTGAAATGCCTATAGCAGGAGCAGACAGGATAGCCTGTATTAATTTTGAAAGACCTGATGGATGTTCCACCTCTAATTTCAGTGGTTCAGGGTGTGAAGATTAAATTTAACTCTCTTCTGATTGTGAAAATGAAATTAACTCTCCCCTGATTGTGAAGATTAAATTGTAACCCTTGCCCATTTTTGGATTGAATTACCAAAAATGTTAACACCCTAGTTACTAGTTGAGTGGGGAGATCTGCTCATTTTTAGATCTAATCACCAAAAGTGTAAACATCCCACTTAATGATTAAGTGGTAGGTCTGTGACCCATGTGTGCAATAGTAGATGATGAATCAGAGTCGACTGCCTGCCTCCTGGGCAGTCCTAAGCAAAGCTTTTGACTGATTTGTCCATGCAAAAAGTGGAGGAAGACACAGGAAGTGATGCAAAAAAGTGTCTTTAAAATGGAGATACAACTTCCTGAAGGCAGTTTTATTGTCATTTCTTTCTTTCTTTGGAGTGGAGGCTGGTGGAGAATCTGCTGACTGGACCTGTGACATGGTGAAAGGCTGACTCTTTTCATGTTGTATTTTCTGAAGAGACTAGCCTCAGGAGAGACTTCTCCAGGTACTCAGCTTTGCCAAGGTCTAAGGACTAACTCTTCCTTCCTGGGTTGAGCCTGGGGCTGGGAGTAAATTACTTAGTGCTTAGGTTAGATATCTTACCCTATCCTCTCTCTGATTTTCTACTACCATTCCCCCCATATTTTGTAAATAAATCTCTTTGGAATCAATATAAATCCTGGTGACCCTATTCTTAAATAATCTAGTCCAACCCTTTTATATAAACCCCTATTTGCCTCTCACAAAGGACCACATTTTTTGCCAGAGCTATAAAGAGGTTAGTGATTTCCCCATAGCAAAAGTTTCACTGCCTAAAAACCCTGTTTGATTGCCCTCAACTGTTTCTTAGTGGAGGGGTTTCTAAATTTCTGAATATCTTCAATGAGCTTAGGTGAAATGAAGTGAGCACCAGCAGTTAAAATGGACCCTGAATATTCCACTTTGAGAAGATATCACTGAACCTCTGCCTTAGAGATCTTGTGACCTCTTTTATGTAGCTCTAAAAGGAGATGTTTGCTATCTTCCTAGTATACTGTGGCATTTGATGAGACCAAGAGTAAATCATATAAAAACTGCATCAAACAGCTCTCCTTAAACCTAATATTTTCCAAATCCTGTCTTAAAATCTGTGAGAACAAAGTAGAACTTTTCACAAACCCTTGTGGTAACCAACACCATGACCCCTGGGAACCTTTCCAAGTTAAGGCAAGTATATTCCTTGAACTTTCATGAATAGGGATTGAGAAAAATGCTGAGCACAAGTCTTCCACAGTAAAATATTTTGCTGTGCTGGGAAAAGAGGCAATAACTGTGGCTGGGCAGGTAACCACAGGATGTCTCTTAATGACATGATTATTTATAGCCTATAAATAGAAACACAATTTTTTCCATCTGAGCCTAATTTTGGCTTTTATACAGGTAGGATGGGTATATTAGATTCAGATTTGCATGGAATTATTATTCCTTTATCAATTAATCAATCTCTCACTGGGTTAATTCCCTCAATTGCCTCTTTTCATAGAGTATACTGAGAAATTGAAGGAGGAGGACAATCTTTGTCTTAATTTGAACAGGATCAGCTGATTTAAGTTGGCCAACATCAGAAGATGATATGGCCCAAAGAGACTTAGGTAAATCAGCTGGGATTTTAAAGGTGGGAAACTCCTTCAATTCCTGACTGACTGAAAGAAGTACAAGGAATAAATTTAAGAATTCCTCAGGCAATTCTGGTGTCATAGAGCCATCTGGAGAGCATGATACTGTGACTTTAAGGTTGCATATAAGATACTTCCCTAATAAATTTGTAGGGGAATTAGGCATTAGAAGGAAAGAATGTTCTACTGATAGTGGTCCCACAGACAACATTCAAGGGGAAAGCTTTGGGTACTTTAGGGTTGATGCTGATACCCCAACTACATTTAGTAAGTCAATAGAATTGTATTCAGGTTTACTCATCAGTACAATTCTGGATGCTCCATTGTCTAAGAGGTAATCATAATACATGTTTCCAACTTTTAGGGTTACATAAGATTCATCATTATGTGGGAGAGAATGGACTGGGATAACTGGAATTAAAACATTAAGGTCTGGGAAATCAAAGGTTTCACTCTCTGATTCCAGAGCCCTTATCCCCCTTCACACCTGCATAAAGATTCTTGGTTAATTTTATGAGATTCCCCCATGCTGAAGGGCATTTTCACCCTGAGTACAGTGTGTATGAGTCCCATTTTGGATATTTTGCTGTAAGTTGTTGGTTGCCTCATTTGGATTATTATTTCTGAAATTGTTATTATTTCTAATGTTATTATTTCTATTTGCTTCATTTAACTTCTTACAGATCATCCTTACATGACCCCTTTTCCCACATAAATAACATATTAACGATTAATTTGCGGATTCCTGCAGAGGGGCTATGGCCACTCCATGATTTTCTTTTCTTTTTAAATTTCCTCCTTTAAAATTTTTATTTCTTTCCTTAATTCCTCCAGTAAGTTATTGTTCTCCTCATCTTTCTTTTCATGGCTCTTAAAGATATGAACTACTACTCTCCTCAATTCTCTGAGATATAGAGAGTCCCAATTTGGGCAGCCAGTCTTAAAATAGTCTCTGACCACTTTACAACAATTTTAATGAATTCTTTTTTTATTTGACTAACATCCCTTTCTCTGGACTGATCCAGATCTATATATATCTACCTCCTAGCTCAATAAGTCTATACACAAACTGGGAGAGATTTTCCTCTTGCTTTTGCCTAAGATTATTGAACTTTGACCATATACCAGGCCTATCAGAACAAGCTCTCATTGCTATAACTAATGGCCTCTCTAACCTGGCATAGTTTTAAGTAGTCTAACCCATTATTAGGGAACCATCATGGATCTTCCCAGGGCTAGTGATTTGTACCCCTATCCTGGGACTTATTGACAGGAGAGATGATTTTATTTTTATCTCTTTCTGTCAAAAAAGCTTGGAGCAAATTTTCTATATCTGACAAGACAGGATCATAAGTACAATGAATGTTTTCAAGTCTTTTAATAAATATAATAGGCTCATATTCAAAGGGAGAGATATTTTGTTTGAATCTTTCAATATCTTGGGGGGTGAAGAATATATAATATCATAAGGACACCACATCTCCAGTTTTATTGAATGCAGGTAACTTCCCTTAAAAAGAGTAGGCCTATAGCAGAATTATTTGTGATTTCTGCCTATTGCCCAGGTATTTGGGTTGCTATGGATCAGGTAAGGGGAGGGGGAAGAGTAGGTGAGCTAAGAGGGGAGGGGTTGGTCTGAGGATGGAGAGGCAGGGAGGAAGGAATGGGGGTGTGGCTTGGGGCATGGCTGGGGGGTTGTAGTCAAGGGGAAGGGGAAGGGGAGGGATGATGTAGTATAAGGGAGGGGCAGGGAAGGGTTAGGTTGGGCTAGAGGAGGCAGTGGCTTAGACTGGAGGAGGAAGAAGAAGCAGCAAGAATGGAAATCTGACAGGGATAGATGTGGTGAGAGGAAGGGGTGGGGTCTGGGTGGGGAGAAGAAGAGGGGGTATGGGGGAGAGATGGAGAAGTTGTGCAAGGGTGAGAGAGGGTGGAGTTGGACCCTGCCCTTCCAAGAGCTGAACAAGACAAGACACATGTATTCAGTTTAAGGCATAGTCTGGGCAGGTTTGGATGGAGGGTAATCTTCCTTCTGGATTTTGAAATTACTCAAGTGTTTCTCAGTGCTGTCTATTTGAGTTTGTAGTTTAATCAAGTTAACCTTTTGTTGATTTTTCTTGAGGAGAAATAAATAAAGTGTAAAATGTCCCATGAATAAGAGCCCTCCCAGGAATAGTGCTAAATAAAGCCATTCTAAAGTTCTCTGGGAACAAAAGCTGTTTCAAATGGAAAGGAAACCTCATTGACAGCCTGATTTAAAATACCATTCTTAGATGCCCCTCTTAGCTAGTTCAAAAAATGGAGGGTGGCCAAAAGGCTTTAGCTAAAAGAAAAGGCAAAACTTTCTCCCCACCCTCACAGCCAGGAGTGTGGAAGCCTCCCTGGGTGAGTTTAAAATCAGCCTGGGAACTTAATGGGCATGGGGGTAGGTGGAGGTGGGCACTTGGAAGTGGCCCAGGATCTCCTGCTCTCCATGAGTCCACACTGCACTGCTAGTCCAAAAAGCTGTTTCACCTCCAAGCTGGAAATTCAAGTGACTATCTCAAACTTGAGACTTATGTGGGGGAGGGGAGGTGTGTAGCCATGTGAGGAGGCTGGAGTCAGCTACTTAGCTTCTCATCTTCTGGGCAGGAAGCTCAGGGAATCTGCAGTGTTGAGGGGTAGCAGTGAGGAATGCTGACATAGGCAGATAGGCATGGGTGGGATGCTGCAGGAAGTGGTTCATCCTTTTTTGGCCAAGAGCACGGGGGCTTAGTCCCACAGGTAAAAGCAAAGTGGAAGGGCAGAGATGCCACTACCAGGCTCCTGTCCTGGGTGCTTCCCCACAACCTGGAAAACTCTTAAGAGACTTCCCCTAAGGGGAAAGGCAAAAATTCCAGGACAGGAAACAAATGAAATTTTAATCTACTCAGAGAGGAGTAAGGACCCTAAATTCCAGACTTTGTGTAACCAAAAATATAGTATTTAAATCAAGATGAATAACTCCAAGTATTAACTTTATAAAGTTTATTAATAATTACTTGAAGTAGAAGGAATAAAAATGAAATAGAAGTACAAAACCTTTTATCTAACAAAAATAAGCCCACTTGAGTAAATTTTCCTGTCTGGCTCAAAGCCAGCTTCTGTAGCCATGATCATGGGAAGAGAAAGAGAGAGGTGGGCTCAACCTGAAATTTATCCTACAAACTTAGGCACACAGTGTTTGCACTCAGAGTGAACACTCAAATGGGATGCTGGGTCAGGGAGTCCCGGAAACAAAATTCTATCCACACACAACCAGGTAATGATCAGAAAATATTTTCAGTTTTCAAATGGTGGTGGTATGAGTTGCCCCTCCATTTTTGTAACTTGGCTTCATTTGTTTGCTTTAAGTTTATATCCTCTAGGTAATCTCTATGAATATCCACTGCTCACATTGTGATAGTGTGCTTTTGTAGCAGAATAAATGCAAGGTTTAATGGGGGATAAGTTTGTGTTTCTGTTTTTATTATTATATTACAATATTTTATAGCTTTATTAATATTATAATTTTATATTATATGACATTTCTTTGAATTATATATTTCCTTTGGCTGACTAATAAAGGCTAAAACATTTGTAGAGCTTCTTTGGAGAGAATTCTAAACCAACAAAATATTTAGAATCTAATTTCCTCAAGGTTCAGGGAAGATGGATAATGAGTATAACAAAAACAATGGAGTGAGCAGAATATTTTCAAGTATCCCATCATATTCTCTCCTTCTCTATCTCTCTCCCCCCCTTTCTCCCTCTGTTTCTGTCTGTCTCTCTGTCTCTGTCTCTGTCTCTGTGTCTCTATTTCTCTCTCTGCTTCCCTCCCTCCCTCTCTGTCAATAGAGAGATAGACCCATAAATATATAACGTGTCTCATCTGGAGATCTGACAACACTTTCTTGGCACTATTTCCCACATGTAGTGTTCTTTCAATCACTAAATATTTGTATTCTGTAACATCCTCCATCTAGAGATCATTTTAATTACCATATTTCTTTACCCATCTATTTCTCTATATTGCTTTCCAAATAGTCTTCTATAAATAGTAGATAAGGATTGGACCTGTGATTTCACTGATATAGGAAATACCCTTTTTCAATCCATTTGGAAATTTCCCTGTAAATGATAGTTTTTAAGATTTGCCTATCACACGGAAAGCTTGTGAATAGCCTGTGCCGCACAGCCAGTTTGTGTCAGATGTGGTTTTTATATATATATAGTTATAATTATAATTATATTTATAGTTATAGATATTGATATAGTATTTCACAGAGACCCCTGCCCAAAATAACTGCTTTTAACCCAAACATCAAAATATATTATACTTTAGATATTAGTAATTTTTGGTTAAGGTCATGCCCATAAATGCTTAATCAATGGTTAAATTGAATATAAACTTGAGATATTTGGGATAAATAGTTTTTAAAATTTGGTGCATTATTATCACAATCCTTTTATTTATAATCATATCTATGGAACCAAAATATTAATTGGTTTAGGAGGAACATCTATTATTTGTTCCTTGACACATGGAAAAAATTGTAATGTTGGCAATTATGTGCTGAAGATTCCAACCTGATAACAATATTGCCAATCTAATTATGTCAGCAAACAACATAGCACACTATATGCCCTAACTAATGGATCAGAATGTCATGGAATGAGAATAACTAAGACCTTAGAGGTAGGGGACTATTTTACTTGTATCTGTTTCAGACTGATAACTAGATACATTCACATAGGCATCCATAGATATGAAATATGTCAAGGACACACAACATAAAACTTCTTTCAACACAATAGTGTATAGTGGAAAAGGTAGAGAATATGAAATTGTAGGACCTAAGTTCAAACACTGGCTCTATCTCTTAATATTTCTGTGACATACGACAAGGTATTTCATTTCACATTTGTAAAAAGCAAGATATAACTCCACATCTAAATCGATGATTCTAAGACTCCTGGGAAAGAGTCCGATGACCTAGATGAATGGAAATGTTCACCATAGCTGTGGACACAGATGTACCATTGGCTAATTTCCTCTTTTAACTATTTTTTTTCCTAGTAAAAGTGTGTTAGGCTCAGTTGTTTCTATATTGCCAAGGAACCAAAGGTACAGCCAACAAGCTTTTAAAATTTGATATACTATAATAAAACTCTAATCATATTCAGCCTATGTGTGGCTGTACTTTCAGGGTCTAGTAAAGTCACTGGCACAAGCTAAGAATTGGATGGATGTCTATGGAATTGATTTGAATTGTTTAATTAGTTTAAAGCATTTCGCACTACAAGAATCCTTTTTTTTTCTTGAAAAGTGCCAGATGCAGGAAAAGAGAAGAGCAACAGAGAGAAAATTAAGCTTCTCATAATATACCACAGGGTGCATTACATCTAGTCAGTTTAAAATTGGGTAAGGTGATGGATACCAAAATCTTGGCTTAGAAATTGGGGCAAGATAACTTCTTGAGGGATGCTGGGAACATGTATCTATGGCTGGTAAGAGTATCAGAACACAATACCTTCATTTTATAGATAAGGAAATTGAGGTAAAGAGGTGGGGATTAATGACTCCCCCCAAAGGAATAAGGTGGGGACAGAGGTGCAATTTGAAGGAAAATTCTCTTATCTCCAGTCTATGGTTTTGGCAGAATATAGAGCAATGGACTGGGAATCATGGAAAGTTAAGTTTAAATCTAGCCCAAGACACTAAATGTGTATCCCAAGGCAGGTCACAAGTTCTTTCTACTTCATTTTCCTCAAGTATAAAATGGCTGAAAATGAAAGTCCCTGCCTTCCATAATTTCTGTGATAGTAAAATTAAATAATATTTAAATGTTTTGTTTATATTAAAGTGACATATAAATGCTAGTTATTATTATAAACTCTTTCATATTTCTCCCAAAGGTTGGGGAATGAAAACAATTTTATGTGATTAACAAATTCCTTAGCTTTCACTGCTTAATTTTGTCCATTTATTCTGCCATTCAATTGAAAATTATATTTTTTTCAGACACCTACTATGTGACAGTTATTAACTATGCTAGTCACTGGACTCTTCTGCCATTTTTATTGACATGGGAGTTCCAAAATGCTGAAATATTTGGCACCATTGAAAACTCAATTTTGTTTATATATTTAATGTTCTCCAGCCAATCTTAAATTGACACAATTCTACCACAAACTGCCTCAAAACAGCAAAGAATATGCATTATTTATGAAATGTTCAAATTTTTCTGCTCAAAGTTGCTTGACATCTGCAAATCACTATGTGATTTAAAAAGTTGTTTTGTGGACAACTTTTATAACATAGTTAGATTCTTGCTTTGAACTTTCCCAAAGTCACTTTTTCTTTTTAACTGAGAACTATTAATTTCCTTGATCACCCAGGAAAACATGGTGGTAAGTTGGTAGTTTGTAATAGTTTGCCTCATATTTAGTTTAGGGGTTTTTTTAATACAGAAAAGAGGAGGTTAATGGTGATGGTTTCTACTTTATGCCCTAATTTCACAGTAATGCTTTTTTCATATTATCAGTGTAAATGTGTTTTTCCACTTCAGAGTCTTTTCCATGCAGGTTGTTTCCTCATTGATGATGATGCTAATTTAACTGGACTTGAAACTGGATTATCTTTTGTGGGAAGAATAATTTTTGCAAAGATTTGGAGAGGTTGATACACTTAACAGGAGCAACGATGAAGAGAAAATTATTAAAGGCTAGTTGAATGGAAAATAATGTAAGCATCTATTTCTTCAAATACTTTATATTTTACCAGTAGTCACCTTCACACCCACATTCTTCTTGAATATCCCAGGGATTCATTATTTCAAAGAATCATAAATCAATGCTCCACAAATTTAGTGTATTAATAATGCATTAATAAAAAAAATCCCTGATAAGAAGTAGAGAAATACTATTCTCTATATGATAGTAGATAGAGTTATTTTTGGAATCCCAAAGACCTGGGCTCATATCCTAAGTGACTGCCCAAAGTTAATTTGATCCCAGGTCTTCTGACTCCAACTTATCTTTAAATCATACCATGATTAATAGAATATACCTGTGATGATGAACCTATGACACACATGATAACACTGAGAGACATAGCCATTTTCGATGACACATAGCCTCATGCGGACTCGGAAAGCCTCCAGGACCAGGAACCTCCCAGGGAGCTGCACATGGACAGCTGTGGCTTTGGCCATGCCACAGTTTGATCTGGGGGGCAGGGATGCTCCACGTGCTGGCTACAGGGGGAGGCTGGGGCAAGTGGGTCTGCCACAAGGGGCAGGGAGGAGGGGTGCACAAGCAGAAGGAACTTGCACCAGAAGGCAGGCTGGTAGTCAACAGCCACTACTCTAGAGGCCCTCCTGGCCAGCCAGCTGGGAGGGGTGGGGCTCCAGGCCATGTGCAACAGAAGAGTGCCTGGAACCAATTACCAGACACATTTAGTACCCTCAAAAATATAACAATGTCTTTACTCACAATTTTTCCCTCTACATACTTTTGTGAAACCTTATTCTCAGAGTTAAATAATATCAAAATCAACAAAAGAGACAGATTGACAGATGAAGTTAGTAGCGCTTACTTGGGCTTGAAGTGTACAAAATACCAATCTTAAGTTGAAGATTTGGCCAATGAAATTCAGATTCAAAAATGTCACTAATAAACAGGTTAGTTAAAGAATTCTACCTCCCCCTCACTTATTTAAGTTTACGGCACCCCACACAAATTAAATAATATTGAGACCAACAAAAGAAACCAACTGACAGATGAACAAAGAAGTCACTAAGCAGGTAAATTAAATAATTAGTTTTTGGTTTATTAAATAGTTATATGTTACAATTATATATTTTTGTTATTTAAACTATAAATATCTCAAAATTACATTTTTTTCTTGAAGTGATACACCACCTGAATTATGCTCAGTTTTTTGGCAAATTTGGACACACCAAGTTCAAAAAGTTTCCCATCACTGGAATTAACAGTGAAAAATGGAAGCTGAAAATACTTTTAGAAAGTAATTATAACAACTCAGCTTGATGTTAATGAGGAAACTACAATCATAGCAATAAGATTAGGGCAAAGCAAGGCAAAGGAATGGGAAGGGATCTGAGATTGAAATGGTAGAGGGAGTTCTCAGTGTGGAAATTTTCTCTACCAATTCAAGTTGGTATTTTCTTTGTAAATTATAGCTTTAGAGAATTGCCTAGAGCACTAATAGGTTTAGTTATTCACCCAGTATCAAATAGTACGCACCACAGACAGTATTTGAACCTTGTTCTTCCTGATTCTTTGGTAGGTTCTCATTCCACTAATCCACTAATGATGTTCTTTATTGACCTACAATTTTAGTAAATTTTAAGAGTAATACATTTCCTACACAGTAAGATCCACTAAAAGCAAAAAAAAATTCAATAATTTCATCAACATGAATTTATTGTCTTTTATTTGTAGGGCATTATATTAGGGCCTAGATATACAGATAGAAATTACATAAATCTTTCCTTTAAGGAGCTTCATCTTATCAAAAACAAACTATTTGGTTGTAACCTTAAGCTTCTAGAAGTGAAAAACCACACTTTAGTCCATTAATCAAATGGAAAATATTAGAATAATAATATTATTGATTTGACTCAATATTTTCATATTATATTTCTATTTTCTTACTATATATAGCTATGATAAGCCATGAACAGTTTACCCTCTTGTGTTTCCAGTATGGCAGACTTTGATTCTAGTAGTGGGGTGAGATAAAAAGTCAAGAGATCATTAAAAGTCTGTTGCAATACTCTAAGCCAGAGGTGAAAAGTGATAGTAATGTGAGTATAAAGAAAGGGTTGAATACAAAGCATATTTACCACTTTCACATAAGATACTCAGCACAAATTCCAACTGATAAAATGACTCATAGGCTTTTAACCTTGAGTCTGTAAACTTGTTTTTATTTTCATATTTTGTTAATTTATTTCATTACAATTGACTTTGAATTAATATATTATCTATTATAACATTATATAGCATTTATTTTGTATATTCAAAAATGTTATTCTGAAAAGAGGTCTGTAAGCATTACCAGATTTCCAAATAGTTCCATGATATAAAGAAAAGGCAAAGAACCATTACTATAGATTAAAAAAGGCTCCCAATAAGTTTGATTTGGATGTGAAATTACTCTGCATCAAGCTATGAAATAAGGCAGAACCTCCTAGATAATATCCACAAATACCTCATTCAATTTTATGAAGAATATCTCTTATCTGATCAATGATAAATAGTCACATACTGCAGTCCAGTAACCTGGTCCATATATCTCAGATTTTCATCTTGTTAGGATGCTATAGATGGACAATGAGTTGGGTCAGAATTGAACAAGATAAAAAGAAGATGCTTGTTGATATTTGGGAAATCATGGAGTCCTTTGAATGAGCTCAAATTTCTGCTTCAGATAAAAACTCAACTTTAAAACATCAATTTTCTTCCTGTGATGCTATATGAATGTGAATGTGAAACACATTAGGCTCCCAAAAAATCAAAATGTAGCATGACTCAAAAGGGCAAATATTGTCTAGCTGTAATTGACTACTGAATATTGCCACAAGTGGCTAAAATACAAAAAGTGATCTAAATGATGTCATCTTAGAAATTTAAGTAGAAATCAGTGGATTGGGGACATAGAAAAGTCGGGGGATAACAAATAGCTTGAGTGTTGAGTTACATTTGGTATTCACTATCATTTTGACATATCTAGGTTAAACCCTACAATTCTTTAGGTCAATTCCTAAACATTGGATTCATGGGAGGGCATGGAGGAGAATCAAACTGAAGAGCCATGAATAGTCTGAATTATGTGAGATCACAGATTCAACGAATTATCTAAGAGAATGAACAATTTTGATATTTTTTATATCCCAGTGCCTTATGGGATTATTTACTAGGTCACAAAAAGTATTCTTTACTAGGTCACTCATCAGTGCCATTTATATGATGATTATTGTTTGATCTTTTTTCCTATTTCTTTCAATGATTGTGACCTTGAGAATGTACCATGTCTTGGTTTCACTATTTATATGTTGAGGAGAGTATCTTTATTATTGTCCCTGAATGGGGTCTGAAATTTGAACATATATTATAGATCTGAATGTAAAAGTAGGGATCACTTAGAAGAGAATGCCCAGTGTATAGATGAAGAAACTAATGTCTATTCATTTAGGACATATCTAAGGTCTAGTGCAAGACCTTGAGGTCCTCTGAATCTCATCCTAGTTTCATTCCCACTGGAACACATAGATTCCCAAAACCTGAATGAGCAACAATTTCAAATGTTAGGATAAAATACTTTATATGTTAATTTACATGATTGAATTGAGAGTTATAGGATTACAGACGGAGCTGGAAAAAGATGTCAAAGATCATTTAGCCCAGGTCCATCATCTTGTACACATGAAGTAGAAGTCTTGGGTAGATTGTGAACATGATGAAAAATGTCACAAAGGATCAGAGGGAAATGGAAATCCAAATCATCTGCTTCCAGAGATAGTTTTCTATCATTTTAACATGAACAATTATGAGATAATAATATTCTCAGTAAATAAATTATTCACCTTTCAATGGCTGGAATATATCCAAATATTAGTATTAGAATATGACCACATCAAATGTGGGATCTAATTAAAATTAATTGTTAGATAGAATAAGGATAAAAATATTTCTTATCAAGGAACATGCATCTCATGTGGAAATATCACTGAGGCAGAACTGAGTCAAAAAGAAATTATATATATATATATATACATATATATATAAGGTACTTGGCTACCTAGACAATATTTCATATACTTTCTTCAACATTCTTAAGTATTCTTGTCACACATCCTCTGAATAACCAGAAAAGTGGAAATAAATTAAGGGAGTCTCAGAAAATCTTTTGATCTCTTCAACCTTTTCCCACTCAAGGCTAGAAAAATTCTGAATGTGCTTTTGCAGGAAATATTTCCCATTATCAGGAATGAGCTGCTATAGCAATCATTGTAGGCTCCAATACCAATAAAATAGTAAATAATCTGCTTTTCTTGTTTATATGAACAAAAGAAAAATGATCATCATTACATTTTAATGTCATATTTACAATAATAAAAATGAACTGCAGTTTTGTGAATGTCAACCATGTTGTCTAATAGCTCCTGTTACTACCTAGTTCTGAAAATTACAAGACTAATCAATTGTAAAACATCCTGTTCTATGCAATTGGTGATGAATGACTCTCTGCTGGGAAGTCAGATTTCATGCCAGGTTTTTTTCTGGTGGTTTCCTGTACATTTTAATGTTTGATGTAATTTACAATGAGAATTTGATATGTTTTCATTACCTCTATGAAAATTGTGTGGCAGGCTCAATTTCTCAGAAGACTTGTGATGAACTGGAATCAAATATCCTATGATCATGTGCACATATAGATGTGCCTGTACACTGGACCATCAATTTGTCTCATTATTTTGCTTTTCTTTTTGTATCCCCAGAAGCCAGCACAAATCCTGGGATGTAGAAATGGGATTAGTAATCACTGAATTAAAATATATCAAATATAACAGAATTGGATATTAGCATCTCACCTCTGTCACTAGTTACCTGTGGGACCATGAGTAAAATCAGATAATCTTCATGATCCTCAAGTATAAAATGGGGTGTTGGCATGTCAGGGGACTTCTGCTCTTTAGATGTTATTTTGAAACTTTAGTAACACAAGGTTAGCCATTTGGAAATGATAATGGTAAGAATCAGAGAACATTGATTATAAGGAGATACTGGAGCATGATCTAGTTTAATAAAAAGATATCTAAAATAACACTAGAAGACAGAAGATTTGAGGGAATGTAGGAGAGAGAAAATAATGAGGGAAAGTGGGAAGAAGATTTAAACAAGTGTTTGTTAATCAATTGATTTTGTTAAAGGCTTGGCCTGATCATGACCTTTTAAATAGCTCATATTAGGCAATAGGGTTGTCCTGGATGGAGGGGAGACAGAGAGACAGAGACAGACAGAAAGATAGACAGACAGACAGAGATGTATAGAGTCAGAGGCAGACAGAGAGATAGAGAGACCCAAAGAGAGAAACAAAGGAAGGAAAAAAGGAAGTAAGGAATTATTGAAGTAATTTTTCAAAATGCACAGAAGCAAAGAAATATTTCAGAAGCAAAGATGGAGAAGCATGACAGCTTTTGAGCTAACATACTTATTAAAGACTTAAAAAATGTAAATGAGATTCATGGTTTTATCTATAATCACCATTATCAATTATACTTTGTATCTGGGAATGGTCATTGTATTTGTTATTTGTGGAGTTCAGAATATAACTACCAGAAAAACCCTAAAACTTATTTTTGGTGTTTTTCTTCCCACAAATTCCATGTCATAGTTTTAAAGGAGAGAAGGGATAATTCATCCAAATCCCAATGAGGATGGTGGAAATGAATATAGAGGAAACTATATTGCATGAAAATCATAGAATTTTTTGGCACAATAAACAGAGAAAAACAGTTTGGGGCATTTCTTTAAGTGTGAATAAAGCTGGTGCCTGGATATCAAATAGAAAGCTAATAATTTTGTACGATCTTATTCACCATCTTCAGAGTACTCACAAATAACTTCAGCATTTTTCCCGTTAAGGCAAAAATGACATTAGTCACGCCTACCTCTTCCAGAGTCCCTGCTATATGTTCAAGTTTGATTTTTTATCATTTTAGAGATCTCTGATTCCAAGGTAGATATTTTAACACTGTGCTTCCTTTTTTATCTTTTGATGATACCTACACAGTACAATGGGAAGCAAACAAAACTAACAAGTGGGGCACTGCAGTGAGTGATCTTTCTTCTTATCCTGCTGATAAAATAGGATAACAAGTGATTATCCATATGGTGATGTTATTTGAACATATCAAAAGTCTCCACTACTGCTCAAATATGATTAAAAAACACAATTTGATAATTAATGCCAAGTTTTAATCTGGAAACTCTTAAAATATGTTGACATACAGCATATTTCCATTTAATGATTTTTAGAATGAGAGAAGCAGCATGAGAGATGAGAAAGAGTTCTGGTTTGTGGTGTTAGAGGGCTGGATTCTACTTCTGAAACCAATGTGACCATTGACTGATCTCTTTACCTTTTGGTTTCCTAACCTATTAAGTAATGGGTAAAGCTAGCTGATCCCTATTATTTTCATAGACTGTAAACTCTTTAATGGTAGAGATTTACTCTCCTCATTTTGTTTCCATAGGTTTAGAGAGTAGGACAGTATTTTGAAAATAGTAGACACTTACCAAAGTTCATTAGATTGAATTGAATACATGTTAGATCATATAGTCAATACTTTCTAGAGAGCTGATATTGTGGAAATTCAATTCCATGGAAGATAGGAGAAGAATGTGAAGAAACTGGTACAGATGGGGTCAGGTAGGTGACACAGGAGACCGAGAACCAGGACTTGAGACAGGACGTATGGGATAAATCTGTTCTCAAACACTTCCTAGCTATGTGACCCTAAATAAGTCACCATTGCCTAGCCTTTATTGCTCTTCTTCCTTGGAACCAATTTGCATTGTTGATTTTAAGATGAATGGTAAGGGGTTCTTAAAAAGTGGTACAGAAAGAAAAGGACAATTGTGTTACTATTGTAAAAATTAAAATTAATCTCAAATAATAAAATATTATATTTTAATAGATTTATTAATGATCATTAGAAGTAAAGAGATAAGAAGGTAACAAAATAAAAACCATGTGCCTATGGCTAATCAGCCTGTTCAAAAATCCCCACTTACCACCACAGTCACCAACGGAAAGTAAAGAGACCAGGACCTCACTGCTTAATATGCCCTGTCTACTGGAAGTATGTAATGACAGGAAGTCAGTGGGCTCCCAAGAAATGTAGTTTTTAGGGTGACAGATTTCCAATTATATACTATGATATTAAATTTAATATACAGTACACTTTACTTTTTAAAATCATTATCTTCCATCTTGGATTCTAGTGAATCTAAGGCAAAAGAGCTTTAAGGACTAGGCAATTGGGATTAAGTGACTTGCCTAGAGGCACACAACTAGGAAGTGTCAAGGGCTGGTGTTGAACCCAGGACTTTTCATTTCTATGTATGTCTCTTAATTCACTCACCCATCTAGTTGTCCCTTTAGTAGCCTTCATAAACTCTGAAAGTCTTTATTGCAACTCCCTCTCATCCTGATGAGTCAGGTTCCCTAGCACAAATTTAGAGACTACATTCATTTCTGCCTTAGGGTTTTAGGAGTTACCCTACAATCTAGGTTGTTTTACTTTAATCCTATCAGCTCAGTTTCACCATTTGACTGTGGTTTCTCTAATTTCAATAACTAGTTGTTGGTACTCCAGTTTTATTTAACGAATTAATATTAATGAGAATTTACAAAATACATTTTATAATATATTTTAAGACAAAAGAAAAAAACATTTCTTCTCCAAATCCTAGAGTATACTTTACTCTGCCTAGAACCCAAGGGAGAGCGGGTTCAACCTTAAAACCACTAACCCTAATGATGTGGATAGGATATCAGTATATCTATATAAATAAACATACATATGTGTGTGTAAATATATACATACATATATATTTTAACTACATGAGAGATTTACAATCTCATATACTATTCTCCTTTTCCTATTGCATAGTAAAATGTCTGTGTATATGCTCAACCCATAAATTGTTCATCCTTCATTTTGAAAGGGAACCAATGACATCTTTAGGGGATGTCTTGACTTTGGATTTAAGGGAGGCAGAGTTGCACAAAGTCATCACCCTGCCTCTGTCTTTCAGAGTCAGCTAAGTGAAGTGTGTAACAGTTAAATTAGTTTCTTTGTTAAAAGTATTATATTTTTAGAGGTTTATTAAAGATTATTAGAAATCAAGGATAAAGAAATACAAAATAAGAAAGTATGTGTCTAGGACACATAGCCCATTCACAGCCACTTACATTTTGCCTGCCAGGTAGAGAGTGTGCTTAGAAGCAGAAGAAGAGAGAGAGCCCAAACCAAAGTAGGGGGAGAGCCCTTTTAAATAATAATTTGTGATATCGCACTCAGGTGAGATTATAGGGAATACTGGGAACTACAAAGAAATTCTGGGGATTGAAGTCTGGGGTTCAAATCTCCATTTTTACAAGTGGTAGGACAAAAGTCAGGTTGACTTATGATGGCCAGGGATGGAATGGATAATCTTGCCATTTTGGAAGTCTAACCAATGTGTCTAGAATGTCTAGGTATGCCACAGTCTTTACTTCAGTTACCATCATGTCTGTTGGAACAAACTTTTCTTATCTGCCCTCATACCAGGGAAAGTCTTCACATGCTTAGGGTAGACATCCCTGTAAGTCAGTTGTAGTAGATACTGCTATTAGGGGAATTATGGTAATAGGAAATGCTAGAGCTGTAATACCAGGAAGAAAACTAGGGAAAAGACTGGATCTTGTGCTCTTCCCTCTATACTACTTCTTGTTGCCCTTCAACTGTCTTGAAGATTCTTCTCATAAATGATAAGTTTGAAGGTTTCCTCTAATAACTAACTTCCAAAATCAAATCTTTCAAATAGAGGAGGTAAGGTGAGAGGAAGGGGTGAAAGGGAAATAGGTCTCCCTAATTTTATAAATTATCCCTGTTGAATGATGATTCTAAAATGTATTCAAATTCAGGAAATAACATTATCTTTCCCTAAGGGAAGATGTTGACAGCAAAGGCTGATAGATTTCTTCTGAGTTAAACCCCAAAGTCTTCTCAGCACTGTCTTTGGGTAATCAATGACCTAAGAAAGAGTTTGTCTTCCACCTTCTCTTCCAACAGTCAGAGAAGGAAGTTAAGTTCAAGCAGCTGGACTTTCCTAACTGCCCCCTTCAAGATTCCATTGGAACTCTCTCCAACTCAGATGATTGATGTTTTACCAAGTTCTAAGCTTCTTGCTTTTTCTACAGATCCATTTTGTCACTTCCCAAAATTGTTGTTCACACAGTGATGGGTAGGTAAGCTGTCAGTTTTTCTCAACCTGTACATATAAATATCTGTATAATAAAAGTATATATGTATGTATATGTTTGTATATACATAGAAGTAGGTATATATACAATGTTATTAAAATTTATTGAATTTACATTATCTATACCTGATTTCTAATTTTCTTTTGCTGCATGGCTTTGGGTAAAACAACCTCTTCAGCCTCAGAACCTCACGTTTAAAATGGGAATGCTTGACTTGAAGGACTTTTAAGGTACCTTCCAGATCTATACATCAGGAATTTAATCACTTATTAACTAAATGTAGTTTTTGTTAAGATTGATGGAATAGACTTGTTACATGCATATATTATTCTGCTTTAGCATTTGATGAGATATAAATAAACTCACTAATTTTCATAGTAAGGGGAAAAGGTTATGAAAATCTAAAACTGAATTTCACGATGAAAACATGTTTGGAAGAAACTGATTTTTAATCCTCCTTGAAGCAACCAGCAACCTTTCATATCTTGTTTCCCCTTCCCTCAAAATAATTTTGAGTATAAGCAAGAAAAAATTTTGAAATTATCTGGTAGCTCAAGTAAAATAACAAATTTCCATTAGTCCTTTATTCTCTGCCCATGATCAAAACTATTGTTATTTTTGCAGGATTCTACTTATCCACATATTTAAAAGACTTACTCCAGGAAATGAGTTGTAAACTTCCTCACTCAGTATCTGACTGAATATTTAGAGACCCTTATAGTCAGGAAGAACTGGTTTGAATATTAACATACACTGCTTTAGTGACTCAATTCTCTAATACCATTTGTTGAACACATGGTAGTCTTCATTGAAAGAATTCCCTCATCAGAATTTTTTAATATTCATATTATTTATATATATCTAATAAATATTTAGATAATTTCCACATATTATATATAAAATTTATATAATATATGCAATTTTTACCAATAAATTCACAAGTCTAAAAGGTATTTTCTCCAAAAAAGCCACAAATGGGTAGGCTAAAGAAAGAACAGAGAAGAATGACCCAAATTGCAAACAGTCACAATTCCATGTCAAATGACAATTGTTTAAAGTAGTTGGGATTATACAGTCAGTAGGTTAGGGTAGAAATTTATCTATGGATCTGCCTTTGGAAGAAGGAAAATTAAAATTTGTTTAGCTCCAGAACAAAACCAAGACCAATGAACAAGTATTTGATGATAACAAATTTATGCTCAATATCAGATAACACTTCTTAACAAATATAGGTATCCCAAATGTCAACGGATTGTCTGGAAATGCAGTGAGATCCTAAGTGTTGAACATCTCCAAGTACTCATTGAATGACAACATACTGAACATTTTATGGAGGAGATTTTTGAAAAAAAAATGGATTGGACTAGATAGCCTCTAAGTTCCCATTCTGTCTCTGAGGTTCAATGATTTATAACTTTGGATTGAGATTTCTAGAGCTCTGGAATTTTTTTTTTTTGCAGTAAAGTAGAGCTGCAAGAAAAGGACAATGAATTAACATCTAGAAATTTTTTAAATTGGAAATTATGATAATCTATCAGAGGGAAAACAAAACACAAACAAAAAATTAAAATGGAATGCTATAATATGGGGAACTAATCTCTTCCCCCTTACAATAATGTTTTGTTCTTTCCCAATTTCATGTAAAAACAATTTTTTTTGCCATTCATTTTCTAACAGTTCAAATTCCAAATTCTTTCTATTTCCTTCCTTTCCTGCATCCCTGAGATATTAAACAATTTGATAGTTATGTATGTGCTATCATATAAAACATATTCCTTTCTTCATGTTGTAGATCAAGGCAAATATAAAAATATGAAGAAAATAAAGTCCAACCATTCTGGAAAGCAATGTGGAGCCAGGCACAAAGAGCCATAAAATTGTGCATAACCTGTGACCCAGAAATACCTCTACCAAGTCTCTATCCCAAAGAAATAAAAGATAGAGCAAAAGAACCTACTTGTACAAAAGTATTTATAACAAAATTTTTGTGTGGTGCCAAAGAACTGGAACCTGAAAGGAAGTCCATCAATTTGAGAATGGCTAAATAAATTATAGCATTCAATTGTGTGGGGTGTATGGGGTGTTCAGGGAGGGATAGTATCTCTGGTATGGAGGGCTTGTCGTGGCCTTCTAGGGCAGCTCTCCAGCCTCTGACCCTCACCTGACACCCAGCTCTTACTTGTGGCTCCCAGTAGCTGCTAGTATGCAGCAGCGGCCACACCTTGGGCAACAGCTTCAACAGGCCGGCTAAACCTTGTGAGGGTAGCCATTGGGTCATCGTGGACCCCTGGTGAACTAGGGCTTTGCTCACCCAGCATGTGAAGACTGCTTCGGCGGAACAGGCGGAAGAAACCAATAAGAAGGTTCAACGGCTGAGAGGGCGATGCAGCTAGGCACTGTGGAGTGCTTAGGGCGTGTTGGAGCACAAAGGACAACATGGCCATCCAATGCAGCTGAGGAAGTCTCCAGATGTAAATGACTTTTTGTGCCACTGGACCCAGGCTTCCAAAGCCAAGAGAGTGGGACTGTCTCTGTGCATCGACTTTTCCACTTAAATCTTCATGCACAAGTGTCTGTGTGCACAAAAATGCACAAAGACAATAGTCATCCTGGGTTACCGAGAGACAACTACTAGACTAGACTAGACTATTCAATTGTAATGGAATACTATTATGCCATAAGAAATAAGGAAGAGGATAATAGCAAAAAAATGAAACGATATATTAAATGATGCAAAGTGAAGTGAATAGAACCAGAAAAACATTGAATACAGACTAATAATAATAATGTACAATGATCAACTATGAATGACTTACTAATTATTAGCAATGCAATGATCTAGAACAATTCTAAGGGACTCATGTCAAAAAAAGAGACTATATTTCACTATATAAGGAACTGGCAGAATTGGAATGCAGATTGAAGCGTACCTATTTTTACTTTGTTTCTTCCATTAATTCATTTTTAGTATAAGTTATATGTAAATAAAGCAGAGAGAATGAAAATGGCACTTCGAATCTGCACTCCTCCTCCATAAATTCTTCCTCTGAAAATGAATAGAATTTTTCTTCAAGGATCCTTTGGGAATTTCTTGTATCTTTGTGTTCCTGATAGTAACTAAAACATTGACTGTTGTGCAACACAGAGTGCTTTTTTTTCTTTTTTGTGCTGAGTATATTTTTCTTACAAATGTTTAATTTTTTCCAGAATACACATTGTCAAAAATTCCAATAATTCATTTTTGATGTTTTGTAATCCTTAATTTATTCCTTCCTCACACTCTTCTCTCCTCCCCAGGTAATATGATTTATATTCTAATGTGTTATTGTATGATATATTTCCATATTCACTATGTGAAAAAGTTACAATGCTTTCATTAGTGAAAAATTTGTGAAGGAAATAGTGAAAAACATCATGTTTCAATATGAATTCAGATTTCATGAGTTCACTCTATAGCAGGGGATAGTCTTTTCTGTTATCAGTTATCCAGTATCTTTGTGATGGTAAAAATAATTAAATCATTCACAGTTGATCATTGTACTTTATTGATGTTACTGTGTATACTGTTTCCGTGGTTCAGCTCACTTCATATAAGTCATTCCAGTTGTTTTGTTTTGTTTTATTTTTTTATCAGCTAGTTTGTCATTTCTTATGACATAATAGTATTCCACTACAGTCATATAGTACAACTTGTTCCACTATTCCCCAATTGATGGACATTCCTTCACATTCTTATAGATAGCATTTCATGGGATTCTGGCTTTTAATACTCTCTGTACCAATATTAATGAGAGTAAAGTTAAAATGTTTCCCCTGCCTGCCACACTGCTATCTCCTACTCTATTTTATTAATTTTCATGCACTTCTTCATGTATGATAATGTATCTCCAATTCCTTTACTTATTTCTTTCCCCAGTGTATTCCTTTTATTTCTTGATTTAGTTTTAGTTTTGTATATCATCCTATCATATTTGATGTATTCCCTGGCCTTTCAGTATACATGTTCCTATTCATTGCTCTAATAGTGATAAGGTTCTTAAGCATCTTTTATACCTCAAGTATTCTAAGTAATTAGGTACCTTTGGCACTTCAAGTATCATTGATATCTAAAGCATCTTATTATCATCTATAAATAATTACATCTCTTTCTTTCCATTGTTTACTTTGATTATCATGAGTATCTTAAGTACCTTAAAATATCTTATTTCACGGATATTTTACATTTCTTAATAATGTTTAATTATTACTTAATTAATCTGCTTAATAATTATGCTTAAATAATAATACAGTAAGTTTAACTCTTTTTTCTTTGATTACCTTAAGTATCTAAATGACTTTAAATATCTCTTGTATTTTAGATATTGTTAATTATAAGGATTTTAAATTAGTTTATTGTGAGCAGAAGTGTTAGGTCAGAGACAGAGTTACAATTTGGGTGCTGTTTTCTCTGAGATAGGGAACAGCCACAGAGTGGTGCTGTGAGTGCTTTCAGGTAGAAGCTTGTTAAATAGAACTGAGAGCCCTTTAAGGAGAGATAAAGGACAGAAAAGACAGTTGGGGACTGACTCTTGAACTTCCTCTCTGGAGCAGTTGCTGGAGATTTTCTCTGGGAATGTTTGTGAGTGATTTCAGAGAGATTAAGTTGAGACATTGGATGAACATCAACAAAGCTGAGAAGAGTTGGTTGAAGTGAGAGCTTTTCTCCCCAATAGAGAAAAGCTGCCAGTAGAGGGCTCTGTTCCCTCTCACTGAAACTGTCAGTTTCAGACTCTTCTCTGACAGGAGAGTCAGACAGCCTAGAGATTCTAACAGCCATATCTGTCGGTGACCTTCAGGCTGCTTCTTAATTTTTTTTTAGAATTAGGAAGTTAATATAAATTGAAGTTCATCTATTAGAATAAATTTAGTTAGATAGAAATTGGGCTTTAGATAGTTGAGAATAATTTAAGGAGGTTCACCTTGGTGAACAAGAAACAAATCCATGAAGATTTAGATTGAGGGCTTATATTTAGAATTATTAGGATTAGAATTTATTCCGAACTCCTTTATCCTTTCCCTGCCTCTCCTCATAATAATTAAATAAGAGTTGGATTAAGTTGGGTCCAGCATTTCATCTATCACCTTCAAATAGGTTACCCTGACAGCTTTAGCCTATCTATACGACTGGATCAGTATTAACTGACCATAAATATTGAAACCCCAAATAAGATCAATATTAACCACAATAGATATCTTAAATATCCCAATTAATGCTTTCTCGTGTAGAAATAGATCATTTTAGCCCCATTGAGTCCCTTGAATTTTTTCTATTCTTTTTACGTTTTAATGCTTCACTTGAGTGTAAAAATTATTAATCAAATTTTCTACTCTGGTTATTTTTTTCAGTAATGTTTGGAATTCTTATGTATCATTTAATGTGTTTTTCTTTCCCTAGAGTATCATTGTTTTTTTAAATCTTCTTCTCAAGCTCTTTCAGGAATTCATTTTGAGCCGGACATGATTTCTCTTTAAGCTTGGAGTGTTTAGGTATTTCCACTTGGGCATTGAAGTCCTCTTATGATCTTGCATTTTGGTGTTCCCTTTTGCTGAAATACCTTCTCATGCCTTTTCTTTGTCTTTTACACATTTGGGGGAGTTTTTTCCATCATATTATCTATTTGTTCTAGGATGGATTTCCCCAGATGCCCTCTGCAAAGGATCTAGCTGAATTCCATTCTTCATCTGAGAGCTCCCTCTGATGTTGTAAGTGCTAAGTTTGTTCCTTTAGCTGAGATTTTCCCCAGGAATACTTTCACCAGTTCATTCCTCAAGCTCCTCAATGGGTTTGTATATCAATGTGATACTTATGTCCCTGGGTATGCTTGCACCGGGGCCACTCCTCATGCTATCAGTTCCACTGCTTTCACCTCAAACTGGAGTTCTAGATGAAGGCTGTTTCTTACATTGCTGATTGCACAGTCCCCACATCTTACACCAGCAATACAGGTCCTTCTTGTTGCCCCTCTACATTTTCTTTGGATGAAACTGTAATCCACACTGTCTTCCATTGAATTTTTTGAATAAACTCAGACTATTCCTTCTGCAATCTTGGCTGTCAGAAGCAGAAGTCATTCATTAGAAAGTATTGATGTAACTGTATAAAATAATTACCTGGTTCTGCTCATTTCACTCTGCATTGCTTGATTTAAGCCTTTCCAGGTTTTCCTGAAATCATCCTGATTATTATTTCTTATAACAGGATAGTATTGTTACATTCGTATACCACAATTTTTTCATTCATTCTCCAATTGATAGACAATTGTTCTTAATAATGAATTTTTGTGTTTTTATCTTCAAGAGAATAGTCTACTTTGTGCAGATTTTCTAATGTGTTAGTATGTTTCAATTCTGCAAGTTCCTAAAAAGTTAAAAATGCAGTCATGGGTGTAATCCTGGGCTCATTATTTGAAATCAAATAAAAAAACTGAGAAAGAGAAATGTTGAACACTAGAGTAAATGATGAGCAAATATCCAAAGTGCCAAGAAAATCATAGATTTGTACTTCCCAAAGTATCTTTATTTACTTTAGACTTGACATTGAGCTCAGGCCTTTTGAAACAGAGACTACCTAAGAATATTCAGCAACTCTGCTCTTTAACCCCTTGAACTTTCTTTTTCTAAAAGTCAACAAATATATTCCAAACTAAGAATCAAAAGACTTAAATGTTGGTCCAGATTTCTGCTGGTCAGGGGCCACAGAGACCTTTCTGGTTATCTAAATTCAATTATCATTCCTTGCTAACATAGCCTAGGCTTTTCTGTTTTGGAAAATGTGCCAAGATCATGGAACCAAGACCAAGTCAGCACCATGTAAAGGACCCACAGCAAGTTAAGTGTTGCAAAAACCATTCTTAAGTATCTTTTCTCTGTTCTAACTAAAGTTCTTTTTGAAGTCACTGAATAACTTTTGAGCTCTCAATCCATTCCAGGAAATGAAAGGAATTTCTAATGAATTGGCTTAAATCAGTTTCCAATGACCATAAGGCCTATATTCTCCCTGTCCAAGTACAGAATTGGTAGTTTTTCTTAGCTGGAAACTATGAAGAATCATGTGGTATAATAGGAGAGAAAGTTCTGATAATCAGGTAAGAGGATGGTTACTGACTCTATACTTGCTATTCTTTCCTTTTCTTTCATCCCTTCTCCTTTTTAACTTCCTAGCTCTACCCAAAGGCTAGAAGAAAATGCCCTACCCATTTCTACATACTTTGTACTTAATATTTTAAAGCAGAATGTTTGGAACATTTTATATTTTTCTCTTGAAAATGTAAACTATGAATATAATTTCTTTAAGGGCATTTTTTTTGTGTTTCAATCTCTAGTAACAACATAACTCTAGTAACATAATGCTGATCATTTGATTACTATTTTTATTTTATTTATTATGTTATATCACCTTAAGTAAGTCATTTAATCTCAATGAGCCTTAGTGTCCTCTTTTAAAAAAATGTTGACATTGATAACCCCAGTCATTACTTCCCAGAGTTATTGTGAGTTTAAAATGAGAAAATGTGAGTAAAAAATACCTTGTTAATTTGAAGCACTAGATGAATCTGATTCATTACTACTGCTATAGCTACTATTATTTCTATGAGCCAGGCTTAATTATAACTTTCATTGTTCCCTATTGAAAACAAGAGACAAAAGTCTTCTTTATTCTTAGTCAATGCAAAGAAGCACAATATCAGTAAGATATTTCTATTTCATGTCAGTTTGACTGTTTTGAAGTATAGATACAGTGTTCACAGGAACAAGAGGGTAATCTAGTTCAAGTCTATCACTTTACAAATAAAAAAAAGGCAAGAGATGTTAAGTAACTTGCACAAAGATACTCAGTTATTAAGGAGGAGAACTAATTTTGAATCCAGGCCCCCTGTCTTCAAATCCCATATATTTTTTATTTGACTGTGTTGCCTTCCATAAATAATAACTAAAATTTATAGAATGGTCTAAAAATATTTTACCAACTTCTATGCTATAGGACTATACTCACAACCAAAATTTTCTTTATACTTCTCCTAAATAATTCATCTTTATTTGCATTCATATTTGAAATGGAATTTAATATTTTGTATTTTACACATAACTGTATGTAGATTTTCATCCAGGAAGCTTCAAGCAATGTAGACCATTTTGAAAGCGTAGAAAACAAAACTGCGATATAGAACACACATTTAAGATTTATCAGTCTTTGACATGCAACCATGTTTCACTCTGTTCAAATGTCTGTCCTTTTTCAAATAACTGCCAAAAGGTCCCTTTACAGCCACTTGGGAATCTATCACCAAACACTCTATACTTCAGTTTCACTTGAGTAGTCATCAACAATGCCTCCACTATTGAAAGACATTCCAATGGGAATTTTTAATTCCATGTGCAAATGCCAAGTGTTAATGCAATATATGGTTATTTTTATACTCCAGTGTTCCCTTGATTATATGTCAAATTCATTCAGCTTTTTCTACAAAAACCCTTATTACTGACAGCTGAATATGGCTTTGAAAATTAAATCCCTTTATTTTCTTTTGAGCTGGGCAAGAGAATGGAATTAGGACAGATTAAATAGAAAACATAATAATGAAATATTTAAATGGATCTTCAACTTTGAAATCCTTAAATGTTAGGAAATAAGGAAATATTTAACAATGATTTTATAATTATTCAACTTTTTAAAAATGATATAATATCTTTAAAGATATATAATAAGAATGAACTACTTGCTAGATACTATTTGAGGACCTATAGATAGTTATTTCTTAACATTCATCTAATGGAAACCTTGTTTTTATTTTTTTTTAAATCCCACTAATTCTAATAATTAACCAGCTTTTAGTTTACTTCAATTTTTGACTTTCTATTAACTGTAGCACCCTTTACCAACCATATTTAATCACCTTACTTAATATTCTAGTAAATATTGATTGATTTGACCATCAAAATGTATACATTACCATCTTTCTAATCCTACAACCATCACCCTCCAGTTTAGCACCTTGTTCTTACCTGAATTTTTGAATTAGTCTCTTAACTGATATCATTGCTTCTGGTTTTTCCTCTTTCTATATTTTATACTCTTGATAAGCCCCTCAAGAAATTCCTAAAGTGCAATTCTGAGTATATAATGCCTTTACTTGGGAATTATTAGGGACTATTGTCCTTAATACAAAATAAAAATTCCTCTACTTAATATTTAAAAGTTCTCTAGAATATGATTTCCATATCCTTATCTAAATTGGAAATTAGATTGTAGGTAAGTGAGAAAACTGAGGTATACTCAAAAGTCACTGAGAGAATTTGAAATTGAGTTGACATTTGAAGAAAGAGCAACCGCCAGTAAAATCTTACTTCTTCAACTGAATTAATCAAAGACTGAAAGAAAGTCATTTCTTAAGTACTTACTATGTGCCAAGAACTGTGCTAAATGCCTGTTTTCTCTCTTAACTTTGCCTGTTTCTTCATCTGTAAAATGGAATGAATATTAATCCCCTTCTTAAATAGTTATAGATATAAAACTATAAAACATGATAAATATTAGATCTTATAGATGTCAGAGACATATCTACGAAGCAAAATGCTTATCATTGTTATTGTTATTGTTGTTTGTAAAATGGAAAAGTTACGCTATAGGTTAGAAATTATGCTTTAAATTTGTATGTTTCAAAAGGAGTCTCTGTGAAGCTGAGGCTAGTATTATATATGCCTATCAATGGAGACCCTTATATCGTAGTCTCTCAGAATATTTTAGAAAAGTATATGAGTCCATTCAGTCTAATATATTCATTATCAAGGATAATCAAAATTACCAATTAAGGTGAAACTCCTCTTCATGAGTTCAGATACTTAGTTTTATATCTAGCTTGTAACTGAAATATCTCATTTAATCAGAAAATAATTTAAAAATGAATGGAATGAATATTCTTATGGGAAAAGCATGATAGTTGTAAATTAAATTTTATCAAATTGAATTCCTAGTTCTTCCTTGGACCAAATGGCATGCTGCAGATAAGTCACTCTACTGCATTAAAATTGATTTATCCATCTGTTAAAATATTTTTTTCATATTGGAGGAATAGTAAATGATAATTCTTGTCCAAAACTAAAAATTAAAAATTTGTAAGGATAAATATATGTGTAGGAAAATGCTTTTTTAAGACTAAAAATGTATGTTTCATTAGAAAAAGACTGTAATCAATATTAACAACTGACCCAGATTAATGAGCATTTTAAAGTTATTTTATTACAGTGAATAAATTATCTATTTTTTTGGTTACTCTAATTCATAATCAGGTTCCAAAGTTAAGAAATTAAAAATGACTTGCATTGTGAATTAATAAAATGTTTTTTGTGATTGTTTTGGATATTTCTACAAAATATCTTGGAGATATCAATGACACAGTTATGTAGGTAAAATAGTTTGGAGTATTATCTTTTTTTGTTCATATAAGACCGAAAATCTCTATTATTTTGGTGTTCATTTTCTTGAAATAACATTCTTGCCATTCATTTACTCCACTATATTCTTAGTCATGCCATCTCCAACATGTATCTCCTTGGAGAACTTGGGCCAAATATAGTTGTTTTTATGATGTTATTCTCACTACTACTTCTACCTACTGTATTAACACAATTGCATTCAAGTTGTTTTTTTTTTTTCTATTGCTCTTGAAGGGGAAAAATGTTATAAAAATCTTTGTGAATGTTTTCCTTACATTTCCGATTTCTTGTCCCATTTCAAGTTTCATCTTTAAATGTCCATGAGATGATTTTGGTTAATGTTTTCTGTGTAGCTACTGATTTGTTTCTCTGGAAATCCAAACTGCCAATGCAAATGCATATTGGGGGTGTGGTCACAAGAGGGAGTGCTATACTTTCTTTAAATTATTTTATTCTTCATTTTTCTATCCATTTAAAAGTGTTTATATCTCATGTTTCTCATATTAAGAAATTTTAAAATATTAGAGTGACCATCAGTAAAGTATATGCCTGCACTCCCACCTATCCACTAATTAAAAAAAAAAGATAATACCCTGCAGTAATGACATCCTTAAAAATATCACTAAACAAGAAGAGGAAAACTTACTCAAATAGATCACATCATTAATATCACAATCTATATAATAACTTTTAAAAAGGACTTTACTTTGCTTATTTGTTGGTTTAAAAATATTGTAAAAGTAAAGTGAAACACTATTTAAGAAATTTTTTATATCCCATGCATATAGCAAATTACATCAAATCACCCACATGCACACAAATTGGCATATATTTATAGATTTCAAAGATAACATTTTATGGCCCTCTTATTAATAACAAAAGACAAAGCATACAAATATAATTGTCATTGTCATGAGGGAGTTTTAGTCCTGAGTCTGAGTTGTACAAGATTTTCCTATAGATAATAAAACCTTACAAATTCTCTGGTGCAGAAACGACACCATGCTGGTTGCATTAAGTTCCTTTACATGGTAGAACTGTAGAATTCCAAAAACACTAAAAAGAGTATAATCCAAGCAATCACACAGGATAATCAAGTGGACAAAAATTATCTATTTTTATATGACATTTTAAAAAATTGATAATATTTTTCTAATTACATGTAAATAAAAATTTGATAATTTTTTTAAATGAGTACTGAATTCTCTCCCTCCCTTTCCCTTTCCACTCCTCTACATTAATACAGCAAGCAATCTGATAAAGATTTTACATGTGTAATCAAGTAAAGCATTTGTCCATATTATTCCTTCATAGAAGAAAATTCAAGCAAGAAGTGAAGATTGAAACAGAAGTATAGTGTCCTTTTTTCTGCATTCAGACTCCATCAGTTCATTCTCTGGAAGCAGATGGCACTGTTCATCTTGAGTCCTTTGGTATTGTCTTGAATCATTGTATTGCTGAACATACCTAAATTATCTGTAGTCATTCATCATATAATATTGCTGTGAAGTGTACAATATTCTCCGGGTTTGCTTACTTAACTTTGCATCAGTTCATGCAAGTCTATCTAGGTTTTTCTGAAATTTTGCTGTTCATCATTTATTATAGCACAAGGTTATTTATTCAATAATAATCATATACTACACCTTAATCAGCCATTCCTTAGTTGTTGGGTATCACTTTACTTTCCAATTCTTTGCCACCACAAAAAGAACTGCTAGAAATATTTTAGTAAATATAAACTTTTTTCCTGTTTTTAAATGTCTTTGGAATATAGATCTAATAATAGTATTGCTGGGTCATAGAGTATATATGGTTTTATAGTCTTTTCAGCTAGATCCAAATTACTCTCCAGAATGGTTGAATCAGTTTACAACTCCCCCAATTAACATCACTATTTTTCACCTCCACTCAAACTTTTATCATTTTTCTTTTCTATCATAATCACCAATCTGATAGTTGTAGGGTGGAACCTCAGAATTGTTTTAATTTGCATTTCTTTAATTAATAGTGATTTAGAATATTTTTACATGACTATAGTTCGTTTTATTTACTTTGTCAAAGAACCATCTATTTCTATTCTTTGACCATTTATCAATAAGAAAATGACTTGTTTTTTATATATTTGATTCATTTCTCTATGTACTTGAGAAATGAGGCCTTTATTATAGACATGGATAGCATTACCTTTTTTTTCTGAGTTTGTATTCTGGACTTTATTGCACCAAAATAAAGATTTATATTTAGCTTCTTTCTTGTTGTTTGCTTATTTCCATCTTTTTTTCCTTGTATTTTAACTTCAAACATTTTTGCAGGTGGGCTCTATTTATTCCTATAGTGAAGGATCTTTGTGTAGTTGCCTTTAGAGAGTTCTGGGGATCAAAACATCTTTAGTTCTTTCAAAGTAGTACAGTTTAAGGAGAGATTTGTTTAATACTCTTCTGCCTGTGCTCTGGTCTATAAATTAGAAGTACTCTTTTTCACCTTGGAACTATGAAGATTGGATTTAGCTATCTCCTGATTATAACAATGAAGATACTTAGCTCTCTATTTATTGTGAAGATTAAATTGTAATCCTCTGATTGTAACAATGAAGGTACTTAGCTCTTCCTTTATTGGGAAGATTGAATTGTAACCCCCAATCTATTTTTAGATTTTAATTCCCAAAAGTGTTAACTCAGTATTTGAAGTAGATCTACCCATTTTAATCTACAAAAAAGTAACTAACTACTAAAGGTGGCAACTAACTACTAAAGGTGCAAACTGACTACAAAAGGTGTGATATAACCAAAAAAGGTATAATCGAACACAAAAAAGGTGTGATCTAAAGAGTGGGCAGTCCTGGAGAGGGTTCTACTGTGATTGGTAGAAATGAAATTTAGGGGAGGTGACAGAAGAGAAAAAGATCTTTAAATAGAGGCTTACAGAAGCCATAAGAGATAGATCAAAGAACTCTCACTCAGAGTTGGACTGGAGGATCAGTCTCTTGAGCTTGGAGTGAAGAAATCACTCAGAGGAGAGGCTAGAAAGATACTTGAGGAGAGACTGGAAGATGGACACTCAGACCTGGCTGTGGAACTGGACCCCTAGAAGAACCACAATTAAATTTAACAGAACTGTGACTAGGGTTCCCAGTCCCACTTTGGCACAAAGCACTAGTGTGCTAGTGTTCTTCCTCACCCTGGAATTGGGACCTGAGACTGCAATCCAGATCTGTGCATGGACAATGCAAGAGAGTCTTGTACTTAGAACCAACAGAGGGGTTCTTGTAATTTCCTTCTGACTTCCATACTATCTGTGCCTGAGAGCTCTGGAAGCTCTTAAAGCTGATTCAAGCAATCCCCAATGTCTGCTCTGGGTTTTTAAGGTGGGGCCTCCCTTGGTGTTCTGGTCTGAGCTTCACTCTAATCTCAGGGTAATAGATCTTTCATCCTGACCATCTAAATTGTCTTGGGATAAAAATTTATTTTTCCCATCTTTTATGAATTCTACCACTCTAGAATTTTATTTCACATGTTATACCAAAGTTTTTTTGGATTATAATTTGGGAGAGATGAAGAGATTCCATATATGCTCTCCACTTGGCTCTTCCTCCCAAGTTGTCTCTTTCACAGAGTATAGAATTTTTTCTCCCAGACTCAATCTCTATTTGTCTTTGTCTCTTTCAGTCTCTGTCTCTCTCCCTGTATTGCACCTAGAACTAAACAATAAAAGGAGCTTATTTATTTGGGAGTTTGCAAAGCTCATTAATTGATCCAAAATTTCTCTATAAAATAAAAGCTCATCTTTTAAATACCAGTGCTGTACTGTTATTTTTTTGTGTGTGACTTCAAGTCTTGGAAAAGGTTTAGGAGTGAAAACCAGAGGGCAATAGAAGTGTTTTTGGTCGGTATGAGCATGTTGCAATAAATAACAAGTAAGGTTGTTTGAAGAACTGAGATCAAGAATGTAATCAAGAAATGCACTTAGTATGAATAAAAATAAAGTGACATGGTTATATGACAAGAATGAGAGATAACAGAGGGCCAACATATATATATATATATATATATATATATATATGCCACCTTGAAATATCACGCTAAGAACACATTAAGTTCATTGGATGAAATACATTACTCCAACCCCAACAGTAAATAGCAAGACAGAATAGCTAAATTCAGTTAGAATGCTATCACATTATGACTGCAATATTTACCCTGAGATAAAATATTATTTGCCCTTTGTATTAAACTTTAAAGGTCGATGTTAATGTAATTAGTGCATTTGATTGTTGCTTTTGGTCTTTTTCTCTTAGCCTTTAATTATAAGAAACAGAATTGCTAGTAATTGTTGTGGTTTTAGAATATATCACATTACTTTTGTAAAATTTATAACTTGTCTCAATTAAACTTTCTTGATTGTCTATGATAGGCTTTCTTAAAGATTTTCATCTCAGAACTCATTTATTCTCTAAGAAGTGATTGAGGGCCTCTCCAAAGTTTTTTTTTTTGTGTGTGTGTGTGTGTGTGTGTGTGTGTGTATCTGTGTGTTATATCTATTTTGACATATTAGGAATTAAAATACCTTGATATTGTTAAGAAAAGAGCTTTGACTTCTTAAACACTGTGTAAGGGTTTGCAAATTACTGGGGGTTCAATCATAATAAACCATTCTATTATCTTGCTATGTCAAAAAAAGAACCATCTCTTTATAATAATTAAGAATACAATTTAATATGTGATTTTATTCTGTATAAAAGTCTACAGTGGTAAAAGTATGGCTGGCATTTGTAAGAGTGACTCACTAAGGATCAAGTGGTGTTATGGTTTAGGGCCATTCCCAGGGGTAGATAAACAATGCAATAAATGTATAGTTATTATGGCTCATAAGTTCTTAATGTCTGTCCATTGTGGTAGATAATTTATGTTGTTGTATTAAAGGATTAGGGAACTAGACATTATTTAATCCATCTGTCTTTATTCTACTTAGTCTGAGAAGGGGTAAATGAAATTTTACCTGATCTTGCATAAGAATTAGATAAAGGTAAAATATGAGCATCAAATTAGCACTTGTTGGTTTCAAATTAATATTTAAAATGCATTCAAATTTGGCATTACTCATATAACTAAGAGAAAATATATGGAATCTCTACTTCTCTCACCAAAATTTGTCATTAGTGATTATCTGTTATAGTTACCATTTGTTTTCATCATAGCAAATTACAATTGATAATGTTAAATATTTTTCAATCATCTCCCATTTTACTTGGAACATTTCCTTTATTTCTCTTATTAAAAGTGATAGTCATAAATAGTGGCCTAATTTTTGATATGTGCTTTTGATCATATTAATAAAAATTCTTTCAATTTTCTATGCTTCAGTACTTTTAATAGAAATGAGTTTCTCAGATCATTGAGAGGTTTTTTCATTATTTTATTGATATAATTGTAAAATTTATAATTTTCCAAATCAATTTGATTAAATATACTAGTAATTTTCTTAACAAGAGATTATCATTCCAGTACAGGGTTAATTATAATAATTCATTAATAACAAATGCAGTTTTGGAAAAATTGATGTAATATTTTTGTTAGTATTATTCTCAATCAACATCACCCCATGATCCCATGTTTTCCTTATAATTCCAATTATATTTTTCCTATCCTCTATTTTTTTAAATGTCTTTTTTATAATAAATTAGGGATTATTGATCATCCAGATTTTTTAGATTACTCACTAAATTAATTAGTCCAAATATTTTTATGATTTGTTAATATACATTCATATAAAGTTATAGATATAGATCATATAAACATTGATTCTTAAAATAATTTCTGCTAAATTTAATATATTTTGGTATGTTTTCTCACTTTTTCAATATAAATACTATTATTTTGTTTTATTTCTTAGTGTAAAGGGTCATGGGATGATAAATATGAGCTATAAAAGACTAGAGATGATCTACTCTAATTTTCAGAAAATGAACTTAAAGTGCTACAAAATGTTGAGGGTATTTAAGCTAAGAAAATATCAGATTTAGTATAAAAGAGGTTAGACCTTTTTCCCCATTGGAAAATTTTCAATGGTGCTTACAATGAATTAAGATTAAGTGGTTAGGAATTGTAATCATTCGGTGATGGATGTATATTCTAGAGAAGTCTTGGAGAAGAAAAATAGATAAATTGCATAATAACAATTAAATTCCAGTTTCTATTTGCTTTTTTTTTCTTTACAATGGAGAAAAACTGGAAAAGTTTAAAGACCAGAGGGACATTATTGCCATGTTTTTAAAATATAATGATAGAGAATTAGTAGGTAAATGATTTCTTAGAGAAGGGAAAACTGAAGTCAACCATATAGGATTAAATTTAAAGAGATCTGTATCTTCTTGGAATTTGGTTTCAGAAACATTTGGTATTTTTAAAAAATGGCATTTACTTCACCTAAATTTTTGAGAGAATTTTTGAAAGAATTTTGGTTTTTGAAAGAATTCAGAATAAGTAAACTATAAATGATAATAAATGAAATGATTATGTGTCAAAATATTTTAAAAATGTTCAAATAATTAATTTTCCTATAAACCATTACTGTTTAAGGACTTTATAATACTTTCCTCAAAAATAATATTCTTTGAGCCAGGAATGCCACTACTAGAATTGTATCCCAAAGAGATTAAAGATAGGGGAAAAGAACTTACCTATTCAAAATCCTTATAGCAACTCTTTTTTTTGGTAGCAAAAAAGGTGGAAACAGAAGAATGTCCATCATCTGGGGAATGGGTAAACAGATTGTGATATATGTTTGTAATGGAATAATATTTTGACATTAGAATGAAAAACAAGATGATCACAAAAAATCCTTGAAGAATTATATGAAATGATGAAAAGTGAGCAGAAGGAGAATGCTATAAAAAGTAGCAATAGTATATGACCAACTATAACAGTTAAGTAACTGTTATCAACAAGGCTCAAAGTTCCAGGACAACTCGAAAAGACTCATAACAAAAAATGCATATGCACCACAACAGAAGGAACAGAGGAAGTCTAAATGCAAATTGAAACATATCACTCTTTATTTTATTTCCTCCATGAATTTTTCTCTACTGTAAGCATTATGTGTCTTCTTTTACAAAATGACAAACATGGAAATATATTTTATCTAATAATATATGTATAACCTATATCATATAGCCTGCCTTCATGTGGATGATGGAGGAATGGCAGGGAAAGAACTTGGATTTCAATATATCAGAAAATGAATATTTAGAAATTATATTGGCATATAATCTGGAAAAATAAAATTTCAATATAAAAAAATAATATCCTCTCAAGAAATTCAAAATGCATCTTTCAATGTCCTAGGACCTTGGCTTTTCATATGAATCTAAAGATCCCCATTACAGTCAATTTTGTGGCCAAGGAAGATGAGAGTTGTCACTAGCTTAATTAAAGTCTTAGATTCTGCTTGAATCAATTATATATTTAGTGTAAACTGAGAAGCTTTGATAGGTGAGCTGGTAAATTTTATCTGACATTCAACTTCTCCAGATATTTTTGCTATTCACTAATTTTGGAACTCTTTCTACAAACAAAAGAGAACAATCACCCTAGTCACAGATTTCCTATAATCAGAGAAACTCAATCATATATACAACCATTTCAAAAAAGTTAATTTTATACACATTTGACTTTAATTTTTGAATAGCTAAAAGCCACTGAAGAACTAGAATGTGATGAAGCAAATACTACTCTATAGGGACAAAATTCAGAACATGTTCTACGTGACAAAGATACTGTTCAAGTCTGTTTAAAGTGATCCAACCCTTGGAAAGTTCATCTTTCATGACATGTTTAAGCTATTAGAAACCTGCCTGCTCAGCCATCCTTAGCTATATCATAAGTTAACAACTGACACCCAGTTATCTTCTAGCTATTTGAAATTGAGGGGTGGGAGAATATAATACTTCACCTTTTTCCCATTGGCATCCTTCCAGGAAAAAAATTATTTGAGCCCCAATGAGTCATGCCAACTACTTTGAAGAGAAGACTTTCTATTTAAGAGCAATGATGAATGATGTTGTTTCAAAGCTAACTTCTTTCTTGGATAAAGGGAGTTCTATCCACTAATCTTCAGACCTGGTAGAGATTGGAATGTGCAAGATAAATTTTGCAGCCTCAAGCATTCAAGAGGGATGATATGAGCAATGCTAAATATTAGTCAGAAAGAATATGACTAACAACATAATCATGATTATGAAAGAAGTTGTGGAAGGATTCAAGACAATCATACTCTAATCTTTAGACATCTTTTTATCTATTTTAATTGATCAGGGAAATAAAAGGTTGTCTTTGATTCATTCTTTTTTTTTTTAATTTCCTTTTCTCCAGAAAGGAAAACAGAATTCTCTAACCTGATTATTTTTTTCCTTTATGGAGAAAAGTACCAATGAAGCAACATGACTTTTCACATAATCTTTTGGCAATTTTGAATGGATATTATTCTTCTGGTATCCAAAAAATTTTCTTTATCATCCCCTCTTTATTCTCTCTCTGTTAAGAGTTCAGAAGCCTACATGACCTCACATTGAGGTAGATCATGGGAGATTGATTTGATTATCTTCATATTGGACATAATTATATGTCCAAATTGCTCTTAATATTATATTATTATATATTATTATAATATTCATATTACATAATATAATAATATATTATAATATTAATATTATTGTTAAGGATTATATTTTCCTTAAATGACAGTAGTTTTTAAGTGTATGAATTTTTATATTTGTTCTCAGTTGTTTACTTGGTAGCTTAGATATGCTCTGTCTCTTTGTCTGTCTATCTCTCTCTCCTACATGCACACACATTTATTTTGTACATTTATTTAGTGTGAACTCCAGTCTACCAGTCAGGTTTCACCACTGAAAACAAAAATAAAAGTCCAACATACCATAATCAGATATTTTACAATATTCGTACATTATTTCTCCCAAATAATGAGACAGCTAACGAGACAGTGGACAAAATAAAACTACAATTGGTGCCAGGAAGACTCAACTTAAATATGGCCTTCAATAATTATGAGGTGTATTGTCCTACACAAGTCATTTTAACCTCTGTTTTCCATAAATTCATCATCCTTAAAATTGGAATGATACCATGTATTTCTCAGTGTTGATATGAGGGAAGAATGAAATAATATCTGTAAATCAATTTGAAATCCTTAAGGAACTAATAAGATTATATTAGTAATAATAGTAGTATGTCATCCACAGATGAAATATTAACTGGCACCTATAATTCAGTGAATTTATTATCAAAATGTAGGTAAACTCTTTTCTAGAGTAGATACTGATAAATTTATTTTTTTCTCAAAATGGGAAATTCCTATTCATGTCTATCAAAAAATCTCGACAGAGCCATCCAGTACCCTAGAAGAATTTTTCTAGGTCTCTTGACTTTTGGGGAGTAAAAATACAGGACTTTTACAAAGCTATAAATATTCTTTACTTATCCTTTATTAATGCAGTTCTTTGATGTCTTTTATGTCCCTTTCTGTAAAAATGTAGGTAGCTGTGAATCAAAGCTCAGAATTAGAATGACGACTACATTGGTTTAAACCTTCCTTAGTTATCAACCATCTTTGTAAATGTTAACAAATCATGTGCTTTCTGCTTGCTTTAGTTTCATAATCTTTAAAATGTCAAGGGAATAAAAATAAATAAGAACACACATAAGAGACTTTGCAAATATTTTAGAACCTTGGAAACATTAACTTTAGATATCTTGGGTAAAATAATGTAGATTACTCACACACTATGCCCCAGTTGTCTTCTATGTAATCTTTAATTTTGATGTTTTGGAGCTTGTTGTCTTCAATGATTTTTGGACTTATAAGATACTAGTGGGATTTAAAGTGACCTATTGTGTCAGTGTCCACATAGGCATTATTAAAACACTGACAAATTGGACACAATAAACCCAATATCCTCAATTCCTACTCTTAATTTGGAAGCCAACTTATTGTGTATTTGCTTTTTCTCTCCAAAATAATACTAACTATATGAGATTCTCAACTGTTAATGTCTAGAAATTAACCATTCTGGAACCCTTCAGTTTTCTTTAGGAGGAAAATTAAGCTGATGCTTCTTAATTGGCTATGGTTTTGGCCATAGAAGCCTGCCATTGGTAAAAGAGGCACTTGGACAACTTAATCTTTTCTAGAAAATTACTCTTCATTTCAGGGTTTTCCTAGGTCATCCTTCATGGCAGTGACAAACATCTTATAAAAAAAATGACTTCTTGTATTTTGGCTCATTTTATAACAAAAATAAGAACTTCAGTAGATCAAAATTATATCTCTGTAGTGTTAAATAATATTATAAAATGTTTTAATTTTTGGAATTTATTTTTAAAAAACTATAAAAAGTATAGAAAGAGGCTTGTGAGTTGGTACTTATTCATTCCAATTTTCACCAACTTCTGCAGATATAAATAAGGTACATTTAAAATTAATCTTGATAATCCTGATAGCATAAATCATCAAGAAGGAGGTTAAATTATATTCAGTACAATTTCTTTACTTAGACAGGAAAGTGTAGCTTTACTCAAATACTTTTTCTTTAAGAAAAGTCTAAACAAAAGAAGTATTTATTATTAACTCTGAATTAATAGAACAATCCATTCCTTTGAGAAGGGCACTTAACAACACAAGATACTATTGCTGCACATTCAAAAGGCATATGAAAAGTAATTTGAATCTTTCTCTTTCTTTCCTTTGATGAATTATGTTTGCTACCCCAAATGGGCTGGGAGGATATTCTTGCTAAAACTTTTATTATTGACTGAAACAAAGTATGTTTGGGGGAAATTATGAAAATCAATTTATATGTTGAATTTTAGAGGAACCATGAAAAATGACGTATGGTCAACATTTGCAGTTTCATGAAAATGTTTCTAGCATTGTTCTGCAACTAATCTGCTTGCCCAAATTCTTGTAATATATTTTAAGATATGTATGCATATATTTTAAATTAGTAATGTTATTTGGGTTGTACAAACAATATGATATTGTCTTCAGAAAGTTACAAATTTCCTTTATCTTAAATTTTCTTTGAAAGAAAAAGGAATGAATTCTGATGGATTTTAAGTAAATAAATATCCCACAGAGGACAGTGAAAAGATCTGAAATAGGTATAGTAGTAGTAGTCTCTCAGCAACCGAGGATGACGATTGTCTTTGTGTGTTTTCATCTATGGTGTATAGATGAGTGTGCACAAAGACACTTGTGCATGGAGATTTAAGTGGAAAAGTGATTGCACAGAGACAGTCCCACTCTCTTGGCGTTGGAAGCCTGGGTCCAGTGGCACGAAAAATCGTTACACCTGGAGACTTCCTCAGCTGCATTGGATGGCCGTGTTGTCCTTTGTGCTCCAACATGCCCTAAGCACTCCACAGTGCTTTGCTGCGTCACCATCTCAGCCGTTGAACCTTCTTATTGGTTTCTTCCGTCTGTTCAGCCGAATCAGTCTTCACATGCTGGGTGAGCAAATCCCTGGTTCAATAGGGGTCTATGACCTGATGGCTACCCTCACAAGGTTTAGCCGGCCTGTCGATGCCGTTGCCCAGGGTGTGGCTGCTGCCACATGCTAGCAGCTACTGGGAGCCACAAGTGAAAGCTGGGTGTCAAGTGAGGGTCAGAGGCTGGAGAGCTGCCCTAAGAGGGCACGACAAGCCCTCCATACCAGAGATACTACCCCTCCCTGAGCACTCCATACACCCCTGAAATAGGTATAAGTAGAGAATAATATAGGATAGACAATAAAGTCAAATATAAAGAACAATAAAAGATGGCCTCCAGAAATTTTATTTTATTTTGGAATGTGATGATGAATTTGCCACATGATCAGAATAAGTGATGATAGATAGCCAGGGTACTCCAGAGAAACTTTTGTGATATCAGAAGAAAGAGAAGTTATTCTCCAGGATATTAAGTAGATTATTAAAGTCAACTTATGGACCAGAGTTGCACAGGATAGAGAAGAATGGATGGTTTCAATTTGGATCATTATAGGATATCAATGACTTCATTTTTCCATTTGGGTAATTTAAGATGATATGAATGTGACCATATAATAGAACTTAAGATCCAGAAATTCAAATAAATGTGAATATAATAAAATATTTTTAAAAGACTGGGAAAGGTTTCTAAGACTGAGTCATTCATTCCTAAATACAACATTTGATACCATTTCTTTGTTATTAGACTGGATGCTTCTTTGTCTTCCAGAAATAGAAATGACAATGATGATATACTGCAAAGACATCAGTTAAGCATTCTGGTGTTAATAAAGGAGGATGAGAAATTTGTTTTATTTGTTACTTTACCATAAAATGCCACCAATAAAATTGGTAAATAATATATTATATATAATATTAACTTTGCATATAATTCTTATTATCTGTCATTCAAAAATAATTATATATTATCATATATATTCAGATATGTAATTTCATTGTCAATATAATCAACATATATACTATTTGAAGCAAATTTGAATTATATAGGATAAAACTGTATTAGCCTCAAATCAAATAGTTTCATAATTAAGATATTCATATGTTTATCTTCATTGATTTATTTGTGCAAATCTAAAATACATAATCACATTTTTTTGGCAAAGAGGGAGTAGGGGAAAGTATTTGAAACCTGAAATTAAATAAATACCCGTATTAAAAGAAATCAATGTGATGAAATAGTTACATGATTGAATTTTTGAAAAATATTTTCACCATACTTAATTCCATATATGCTTTTTAAAAATAGCATCGTTTAATCTTTTTTTTAAAAAACCTTTACCTTCTGTCTTAGAATCAATATTTTGTATTTGTTCTGAAGCAGAAAAGTATTAAGAAATAGACAATGGAGGTGAAAAAAATTTTCCTAGGAACACATGACTAGGAAATATCTGAGGCTAGATTTGGACCCATGTCCTCATGACTGCAGGGTGAGTGTTATATTCATTCTGCAACCTAGTTACTCCTTTGGTTTAATCTTAACATATGCAAAGGAGACATGGTGTTGAAGAGCTATACTTCAGGGTATATTTTGCTCAATTAAGTCAAAATAAATATTGTTTTGTTTTGGTAGTTAGCAGACACTAAACAAAATAAAATTTTACATACCTGTTATATCTTGTATATTTCTGTCATTTGTCTACAGAAACTCATCTGTGAAAGCCTACTGATTCCTTCTTATATTTTCATTAATAAATATGTCAGGAAAAAATGGGTTCAAATCTCAATCCTGATTCATATTTTCCATGTGACCCTGGGGAAGTCCTCTAATTTTCAGAGTACCACAGTTAACTCTCCAAGACTATTACTTTAGAAAAAAATGAGTTGTTTCTCTGCCTTGGGTGAAGTGAGTTTTCATATCTTCCCAGTCCCAACAGTGATGAATTAATTGGTTCAGAATCAACTACCCCAAGGGGAAAAATGAGTAGATGCTTGAAATGAAAATAGTGTGTAACTTAAAAGTCAACTTTCTTTAGCAATAATACCTCTATAACTCACTTTTAACCCACTTCAAACCCTTTTTTGATATTTTTGAGATCCATTCAAAATCAGTCACACAATGCTTTCAAAATGAAATCAGCAACAAAACAAATTATCCAGACAACAATTCGTTAAGTGTATTTACTTTATAATTTCACCTCCTTACATAATATTTCAGCTTCCTAATTACGTGTTTATATGTTAGTGTTTAATACTGCAGTCTCACTGTGACTCATATTGTGAATATAGGAAAAGGATTCTCTTTTGTGTCTTTTTCTTATCATTCTTCCATTTTCAGGTAAAAAACATTTAAAGCAAATTGCCATATGTTTTATTCTCCATATCTTCCATCCATAGGTATTTTGCTTTTCATTCTTTTATGTGGTGATGATAGATGTTATACTTTCTGTCTCCTTTAATACATTTTACTTTTATTTTATTTTTTACATGTAGATAAAATTTTAATAATAATTTTCTGATATTTTATGATCCATTTTCTCTCCCTCCCCAAGACAGTAGGTAATATGATATAGGCTATGCCTGTACTATTATGTAATATATATTTCCATGTTTGCCATATTGTGAAACAATACAGTAACTCATAATAACAATAAAGGTAAAAACTCTATCCTTTAGGTCTCATTCAGATTCTGTCATTTCATTCTGTGGTGGTGGATAACCTTATTCATCATATGTCCTTTGAAGTTGTCTTGGATCCTTGCATTTTTAATAAATGTCATTCATAGTTGATCATAATACATTATCGGTATTACTGTATACAACATTATTCTGGTTTTATTCATTTAACTTTGCACCATTTCATATTTCTTTCCAGAGGTTTTTTGGTGATCATCCTGTTTTTCATTTCTTATAACACAATAGTGTTCCATTATGTTCATATATCACAACTTGTTTATCCAATTCTCCAATTGATGGATATCTTTTCAATTTCTAGGGTTTTTTCAAAAAAAAAAACCCAAAACAATATTATAAATATTATTGTACAATTAGGTCCTTTCCCCAATATATTTCACTTCTTTAGGATATAGACCCAGTAGTGGTATTTCTGGGTCAAAGCCCATTCATAAAAAAAATTTGCAAAACAACTGTTAATGGATACTATTTTATCTACATGGCAAGGGAATCAGGAGTTTACTAACCAATCAATCTCTTGGCATTTGTATTCTCTGATTATGGTATTCTCTAATTATGGTAATGTGTTAATTCAGTTTAAATTCTTTAAGAAAGGAGCAAAGGTGGTAGATACCTCTATCTTTACCCATTTCCCAGTTTTAAATTCAATAGCTTATTGAATTAGGTTAGTTTGGATTTCTTTTCATTTATTGCATGCAATATCATATTATCATCATCATCCTTTCTTTTAATTTGATACAGGTTTTGATTACCACTCTAATCACTGACTTGCTTGATTACACAGAAAACTTACTCTGAAATGAGTTCACAAGCAGCCAGATATTTCATTATGGGTTTGAGTCAGTATCATTTTCAATATTTTTGATGGTACTCAATAATGTTTTTCATGTCAAGTGTTCTCCAATATTCTTGTAAAAAACATGACTCAGGGTTTACAGTTATGAGATTTCTGAAGAATCTGAAAAGGATATTTTTTTTACCTTGAGTTCCATTTTCACAAATAATGCTTTTCCTCTCTATTTCTCTCTATTTGTACTATTCCTCTCTATTTGTACCTTCCTTTGTATTAGAGTCATTATATATCAAGATATATGGAAATTTTTATGGCACATTTTAATAATTGTTCATATAAATTTCCTGCTTATTTATTCTTTCCAGTAGATGCATGAGTCAAAGATGCAATTACTCTCATGATAGAGATTTTAACAGTCAACTTTTATTCGAAAAGCAAGTATACTATTATTGGAAAAATTTATTCATGTTTCATGATGTCTCTGGATGCATAGTTTGCATGGTCATTCAGTCAATAAATATTTACTAACTTTCTATTATGTGACATACTCTGCTAGTCACTGAAAATCAATAGTATGAATGAAACATCCCCTGCCCCCAAGAATATTATATTCAATAGAGGGAGACAGCCTAATCACATATAAACATATAAAAATATACAAAATAAGTATATTATAAATCAGTGTAGTTGATCTCCAGAAGAAGAAAACTAAGAAAAACCACTTGTTTATATCTAATTTAAACTAATCTCAGTGGAAATTAGGGTTTCTAAAGGCATAGGAGAAGAGATTGATCACTGGAAGACTTGTTCAAATTTGTTTGTGTTTGAGTATCATACAGAATGACAACTTAAGCAGACCAGTCATGACTAGTGGTAATGTATAGTATATAGTATTGTATAGAGGTAATGTATAGTAAAAGTAGGAAGGAAAATTAGTAATATTGAGAGGGGTTTAACAGAGGAGTTTGCAGATGTAATCTAGGTAATCACAGATATAAAAATAAATATAAATCATGGCATTAAAGAGTTTTATGTGCACACATGAACTTTAAACTAAAAACTTTGACAGTTGTCTATAGTGTGAATTTGAGAGGATACAGTTAAATTGGGGGAAATTTAGCATATTATTGAAAAAGTTTGAGTGATAAAACTATAAATTAGGTAACCACATGAATAATGGGAAGAACTGAGATGTGGGAGACATTGTGGAGGCAGAGATGGCAATTGGTTATATACATAGGAAAAGAGAGAGTGAGGAATTAAGGATAACCCTGAGGTTTCAACCTTGTATGACTAAAAGTATAATGGTGCTCTCAATTTAGAGAGTTGGAAATGGGGGAAATATCATAGACTATATTTTAATTATGTTGAGTTTTAAATATCTGTGAGATATCTTTTTCTAAATGTCCACTAGAAATGCAGTTGGTTATTTAAGACTGAAACTAATGAAAAAAATGGTCACCTATATAAATCTGCATGTAAAAAAAAGAATTGAAATGATGAGGTCATGAAGAGAGAGGTAACAAGACAATATAAGAAAGGGGAAAAAGGAGAGAAGATAATGGGGGAGGAAGGGAAAACCAGAGAAGGGTAGGTGATGAAGGGGATGAGAAGAGAGGAGAACAGGGTAGAACAATATAGTGTAGAGGAAATAGAAGGGAAGTCAATCAACACAGTGAGACATTGGTTTAAAAATGAGGAAATAAGTAGTCAAACAATTAGGAGGAGGACTAAGAGAAAGCAATGTCATAAAAATTAGAAAATGTGAGAATATGCAGAACTGGAATCCTTAACTTTTCATTGTATCTTGGTTTCCTAAACCATATGAATCTTTCATCAGGAAAAAAGACTTCTAGATATATAAAATTATTGTCTTTGTTAGATTCAAAAGGCAATAAATAATATTAAAATAAGGCAAATATATATGTATACATATGCATGTATTTGCAAAATGCACAAACTACATGTATACATTGACAGATAGATATTCATAAACACAAAGCAGACAACTATAATTATGTGCATACATATACATGCACATGTGTACAACACATCCATGAATTATATCAATACTTAACACACATGAACCTTATGTTAAAAACCATAAATCTGGGCAGAAAGAATAGTTTAGATAGTCAAAATTTACTGAGAAGTCAAAATGAGTGTGGAGAAGAAACCAGTCTTTGGATATGATTTCAGTAGAATGAAGATTACAAAACTAGAAGGTAAAGACTAAGATATGATCATGATAACAAAATAAAATTTTGAACCTATAATCTGGTTGAATGCAGAAACCATTTAATGAGTACCAGCTACATGAAAGGGCCCTTGTTGTTGGTTAGAGATTAAAGGATTCAACAAAAATGTCATTTGTAGCATCAGAAATTCTATGTACTATTACTTTTTTTAATTTATGCCAATTAGTTTACTTTTTTATTATGTCAATACTAATATGATTTATTTCTTTAAATCATATATTGACTTAGTTTTGTTTGTACAAATCTTTCATGCTTAGAATATTAATAGTTCTATTAACTTTAAAGTAACTTTTTATTAACTAATTTGTTTTTTGGTTACATCAAAATTCCCAGTTATCTCCCTTCCTCACTCTCTTCCTATTTTTAAATATATCTTTCATGTTTCAATTTTTCAGTTCTTTCTATGGAGTTGGCTTCAAAAGCTATTCTTCAAACATTAATTATATAGCTGTACATAATCTTATTCTACTAGTATTTTCTTTTCATAATTTCATATGTATTTCCATATTTTTTTAAATTAAACTACTCATCATTTCTTATGGCAGTAGTATTACATCACAATAATATGTCACAATTTGTCAGGCATTCACCAATTAGTGGCCATACTCTAAATTTCCAGCTCTTTGCCACCACAAAGAGAATTGATATAAATATTTTAGAATATATAGGTTGTTTTCCTTTTCGTATGCTCAAATTGTGATATAGACTTATCAGTCATATTGCTGAATCTAAAGGTATACATGATTTTATAAATGTGAATAATTCCAGATTGCTCTAAAAATATTTGGATTGATTAAAAATTCCATCAACAATATGTTAATGGCCTTTAGAGGCATATACATATTTGAGCAGTTAGAAGCCATTTCCATAGGTGTTGAGAAGGTAGGTTATGTTCTCTTCATTTCTACTCTCCTTCCAAATAGTTCTTTCTAAGCAGCAATTCTTTCCATTTTCCTTCTTTCTCCCTCTGTTAGATGAGGTATAAGCATTGATTTGCATCCAGCACCTGAAAACAGGTAAAAATTGTACAAAGATATCTTGTATGAAAATTATTTTTAATCTGTAGACCTGTCTTATGTTGTAAAATCCCTATCCCTTAGGCTTTGGGATTTGGTGATGTGGTTTTTTTCTGAAAATTTGTTGTTTTTGTTTTGTTTTCTCCAAATAGACCTAATCTTAAAAAAAAAACAACAACATATTAATGCCCTGATTTTTCCACATTCCCTACAACATTTGTCATTGTATCCTTTAAGCATATTAACTAATCTGATCGATGTGAGATGACGTTTTGAACTTCTCTATTTAGTAGTGAGTTAGAGAATTTTTATGACTATGTACTGCTTACATTTCTTCATCCCAAAACTCTGTTAATATATTTTTCCCAATTTATCAACTGGAAAGTAGTTCATATTCTTATAAATTTTACAAATTTTTGCATAGATTTTGCCTATGATTTATCTATAATTTCCCCCTCAATTTTCAGCTTAAATCTAAGATAGAACATAATTTTATTTGCACAAAAATTTTAATTTAATGAAATAAAAATTATTTATTTTATGTCTCACAATGCTTCCTATCTCATTTATTCATAAATTTCTCTTTTATTTATGAATCTGATAATTATAATATTCCCTATTCATCTAATTTCTTATGATATCTCCCTTTATGTCTTGGTCATGTCTCCATTTTGATCTTATCTTAGTAAATGATGTGAAATATTAGTCTGTACCTAATTTCTGCTAAAATGCTTTCCAATTTTCCCAACGATTTTTTTTATCACATGGTGAATTCTTATCCCTAAAACTTATATTTTTATTTTGGTCAATACAGTGTTACTATAGATTTTTACTTCTTTTGGTTGTATGTCTGTTCTGTCCTTCCAAATCTACTTTTCTATATTTTCAGTTAATTTTAATAATTACTGCTTTATAATACAGTTTAAAATTTGGTGCAGCTAGATCAACTTCCTTTATATTAAACAATTATTCCTTTGATATTTTTCATTTTTTGTTCTTCCAAATAAATTCTAGATCATTATTATTATTTTTTGGAAATTTAAATGACTGGCATTGAATATGTAGTTTAGTATAGGTGGGATTGTCATTTTAATTATATTGGCTTTTCCCATCCATGAACAATGGCCATTTCTCTAAGTAAATCTGATTTTATTCATATTACAAATATCACTCTATAATTATATTCATATAGTACCTGGGTTTGTTTCAGTAGGTAGATTCCTAAGTATTTTATTCAATCTATGGCTATTTTAAAAGAGTTGTCTATCTTTTCTTGGAGGACTTTATTAGTGACATGTAGAAATCTGGATAGTTTATGTGGGTTTATTTTATATCCTGCTACTTTGCTAACATTACTGAAAGCTTCAACTATTTAGGTGAATTTCCACATAGACCATCATATAATTATCAAATCAAAAATCATCTGAAAAATAGCTTTATTACTTTTTGCCATAGTTAATTTCTTAATTTCTCAATTTCTTTTTCATTTCTTATTGCTATGGCTACCATATGTAATACAATGTTAAATAACATTGGCATCTTTAATTCATTTCTGATATTACTGGGAAGGCTTTTATTTTATTCTCATTACAAATAATATTTGCTGATAATTTTAGGCAATGTTTCTTATCATTTTAAGAAAATTTTCCATTCTTACCTGTAATATTCAGTGTTTTAAAAATATTTTTTTATTTAATTTATTCTTTTTAGATCTTATTAGATAGTGAAACAACTATGATCTGCTCTCTGTGTGACTCCACCTTGATTAAGCACTAGTATACCTTGAACAACCCATATAACAATAGAAAATGCTGTATCAAAATTGTATCCACTCCATTGTATTATGTTCTCTCTCAGTCACCAAGAAAATCAGATAGAACTAGAATACTCCCCAATGGCCAGAGATAGAAATATAGATTTTGAATAGGTTGAAGTCAAAGCTGAGACACAATAAGAAAGGATTACATTTTACTGAGAAACACTACATTCACTCAGTAAGTGATTATGAACACGAGGTAAAAGAATAAATAATGGTTACTGAGTTATTAGAAATGTTTGGATGGGGTGCAGCTTCTCTAAGAATCTATGATGGATTTAATGGGAAAGGTGCTAATTTTCACTGAATGTCTAACCTTGTTCAAGGATATTTGCTTCTTGATAGGTACATCTGAGACTTTGTGGACTTACACCTGACTGGGCAGTCAAATCACTGAGTCACATAATATTTGGATGTCTTCAAATGTATCTCTTGGAGTTCTTTCAATGTCTGTGGTTCCTATCTGACCATAACTAAGTTAACCCAGTTTTCTACTGGGAGTCAGGATTGTGAGAATGGACTTGTAAAAGATTCTGAACTGTCTTAAATAAAATTGGTCATGTATAACTTAATTAGACTCTTAGTAGTTGACCACTATCATTTTTCATAATATGATAATTTATTCAATAATAAAATACTAACAAAATATCTGTGATCTCACAATATAGATACCCCCTGGCTAAGACAGAAACAATGGCCATAATCCTATATTGAAACACAGAAGGAACAATAGAGGCTATCTGGTCCAATACTTTCAGTACCATTAATGATAGAGGGGACCAGAAAGATAAAACATCTTGGTCAGGATTCTATACTTAACTAGATACAGAGCCGGGAATTAAACCTAAGGCTTCTAACTCCAAATACAGTACTTGTACTTGTGAACCACAATGTCTCTTGCTAGATTATACCACATCTCATGCACTCCTCACCACTTTGAATTCTTCAGTTTACTCTATTTCTCTTGAAATTTTACAGATATCAATGGAGTACATGTGTCATCCTACAATAACACTATATGACCAACATATGACAAGTTCATATCTTTTTTGATCATACATTTATCTAGTAAATCAATTCAAACTGATATTTTGAAATCACGAGGAAAGGAAACATATAGAGATAGTGTACCCTTTTTAATGACACAAACCACACTCCTTCCTATTTCCAGGTCATGTCAGCCTCTCCATTATTGTTACAAGTTTTTTTTCCCCTTTTCTCACTCAGAAGACTAGATGGGAGACTCATCATGGTTGGGTATGTACTTGTTCCTTGTATCCATGAGGTACAACATGTTATTATAGGTAAAGTATAGAAAAGAACTAGGTCTGTACTATCAACATATAGCTATATGTTTAGATATAATTATGGTGATCAACTTGTGTCTAAAGTTTTATGGAACCATAGAAGAAATTCCCTACTCTTCCAAAACCTAGTAATACATATTAAAATTATATGTACTGATCAATAAAGTGTGAAGAGGCTAATGAAACAGACTGCATTTTTCTGGGACAGCAATTTTCCCCTATGAATTATTTATAAGGGGAATGAAGTAGAAACAAAAGAAATATGAAGGCATAAGGCTTACCTTATTCATAATCTTTCAAACATCAACAATGAAGTCATAATCATTTGCCTCATGCTGAGAGATCAACGAACAAAGTAATATGGTGGCAAGTAAAAATGAGTTAGTATAGGTAAGAGAAATTAATCCCAAGTTACTTGCTGAATATCTGTTAGAAGTTCCTTTTGAAAGTGAGTGGTTATTTAACATCCCTCATTCTTTACCTTCTTCTTTCCCAAAACAGTATTTCTTCTCTAAAGTCTCCTCATGGTACTAAATTTTATAAATAAATTATTTGTAACATTAAGGGGAGAGTCTAACATCTAACACATAGGAAGCACACAGTCAATATTAGCCTAAATTGTGGAATTTAAAGCAGAAATGGGAGGGCCATGTAGGCCAGAGGTTAAGAGTTGAAAGAGACCATAGATATTATCTTTCACAATTCACATATTTTACCAATAATGAAACAGAAGATCAGAGGTTCAGCTACTTTCCCAGAATTATGCAGTTAGCAATGAGCACAACTATAATTTAAATTTAATTCTCATAACCCCAAGATTGTGCCCTCTTCATGGCTTCAAACTGTCTCCCAGACTTCTCATTTCAAACTTCTCAATTGATATGTGGGGAAACTGAGATCCAAAGAAACCATCAAACAACTTCTTGTCAGAAAACTAGTACAGATGTATATACCAAACCCAAAGATTCCAGCTTTGGGGACAAAACTCCACTATTTGACAAAAACTGCTAGGAAAACTGGAAAACAGTATGGGAGAGGTTAGATTTAGATCAATTATCTCACACCCTACATGAAGACAAATTCAGAATGGGTGAATGACTTTAATATAAAGAAGAAAAGTATAAGTGAACTATTAGGTGAACTAGAATAGTGTACCTGTCAGATCTATGGGAAAGAAAAGATTTTAAGACCAAGCAAGAGATAGAGAATATTACAAAATATAAAATGAATAACTTTGATTACATTAAATTAAAAAGGTTTTGTACAAACAAAAGTAGTGCAACCAAAATTAGAAGGGAAGCAACAAATTGGGAATAAACTTTATAACACAAACCCCTGACAAAGGTCTAATTACTGAAATTTATTAGGACCTAAATGACTTTTACAAAAAAGCAAACCATTCCCAAATTGATAAATGGGCAAGGGATATGAATAGACCATTTTCAGATAAAGAAATCAAAACTATCAATAAGCACATGAAAAAGTGTTTCACATCTCTTATAATTAGAGAAATGCAAATAAAAACAACTCTGAAGTTCCACTTCACACCTAGAAGATTGGCTAACATGACAGCAAAGGAAAGTAGTAAATGTTGGAGGGGATATGTCAAAATTGGGACATTAATGCATTGCTGGTGGAATTGTGAATTGATCCAACCATTCTGGAAGGCAATTTGGAACTATGCCCAAAGGGCTTTAAAAGACTGCCTGTCTTTTGATTTAGCCATAACACTGTTGGGTTTATACTCTAAATATATAATAAGGAAAAAGACTTGTACAAAAATATTTATAGCCATGTTCTTTGTAGTGGCAAAAAGTTGGAAAATGTGTGGATTCCCTTCGATTGGGAAATGGCTGAACAAATTGTGATATCTGTTGGTAATGGAATACTATTGTGCTCAAAGGAATAATGAACTGGAGGAATTCCATGGGAACTGGAATGATCTCTAAGAAGTGATGCAGAGTGAAAGGAGCAGAACCAGGAGAACATTCTACACAGAGATGGGAACACTCTAAGCCAGTCGAATGTAATGGACTTCTCCACTAGCAACAATGGAATGATTTAGGACAATTCTGAGGGACTTATGAGAAAGAATGCTATCCACATCCAGAGAAGGAACTGTGGGAGTGGAAACACATAAGAAAAGCAACTGCTTGATCACATGGTTCTATGGGTAAAAGATTGGTGATGTAGACGCTAAATCAATGGTTCTCAACCTCTCAATTTGTAGCAAGGAGAATACATAATGTATATCAGGTATTTACATTCTGAATCATAACTGTAGTAAAATTACAGTTTTGAAGTAGCCACCAAAATAATTTTTTGGTTTGGGGTGACTGTAACATGAGGAACTGTATTGTGGGGTCACGGCATTAGAAAGGTTGAGAACCACTGCTCTAAATGATCACTCTATTGCAAATATTAATAATATGGAAATAGGTCTTGATCAATGACACACAAAAAACCCAGTGGAATAGCTTGTTGGTTATGGGTGGGGGATGAAAGTAGAGGAGAGAAAGAATATGAATCATGTAACTATGGAAAAATATTCTAGATTAATTAATTAAACTAACAATTAAAATAGAAAACTAGTACAAATTGATTAAGAACTTATATAATTGAGGGCAGTTGGGTGGCTCAAAGGATTGAAAGCCAGGTCTAGAGATGGGAAGTCCTGAGTTCAAATCTGACCTCAGACACTTCCTAGCTGTATGGCCCTGGGCAAGTCACTTAATCCCCATTGCCTAGCCCTTACCACTTTTATGCTTTAGAGCTAATACATAGTATTAATTCTAAGATGGAAGGTAAGAGTTTAAATAAAAGAACTTATGTGGTTAACATTTTACTGAGTGTTAGAGTCAAAGAAAGATGAAATTATAACTATATTCATAGAGCTTACATTACAATAAAATAAGTGATATATTATTATTGGTGATCCATAATTTTCAAAGAGCACAATGACATCAAATGGTGATATATTGACTTGTGTACTTAAATGAGACAGAGTTCCCCTAAATCATCAGATTCACTCTTTCTTCCAGTCATTCAAGTCCAGGGACAAGACAAAAATCATGATGATTGATGATAGCCCACAATGAAGCCCTTCATGTCTTTGGTGTCTTATCAAGCTCTAAGTATTCCATAGTGTCTTTTTCAGCTGCCTTCCTGGATATTGGAACAAATTGTTCTTAGCTGTTCATTTGAGGTAGATGCCCCACAACTCACTGATGAGTTTTGACCCATCAGTTACCCTCAAACTGGTTTAGGCCATGTTCCAAGATGGTTTACTAAGGTTTGGCCTCATAAACTAGTAGTGATATATGCTGCAGCTTCTGGGAGCCACAGGTAAGAGTTGATAGCCAAATGGAAAGCCAAAAGTGTTATGACTAGTTTTGTAAAGGGCTTGGCAAGCCCTCATACCAGAGGGGATATGACATGTAAATAACTAAGTATATCCAAGATATATTCAGAATACATAAAAGCTAATTAATGGCAATAATTAGGGGATTATTGGGTTAGAATCTCCCTTACTACTCTCCTCTCTCAATACTTTCTCTACTACAACACAGCCTATTAATTCATTATCCAAGGGGGCAAAAAAGCAGTAGTCAAACTTGTAATTCACTTTGAAATAATTTCATTAGGATACTGAATAGCATGTTTTGTTAGGGCTCAATGACTACACAATAAAAAGAAAGCAATAAGAAAGACAAACCTTGATTTTAAGGATATCTACAACTGCAAGAAAATTGACAAAAATGTTACAAAATGCTGTGATAATACTTTCTTTCATTTTGATGGATACCTACATAAAACACAAAGTAGTTAAAGAATAAACTCTTCATGGACTGATTTTGTATTTGAAGGTAAGTGAGAAAACATGCATATGCAGACATTGTTCTTCCTTATGGGGTGATTGTCTATACAAATGGATAGACAAAGAAGGTTTTAGTTCATTGTTAAAAATACAGTGAAATTTAGGATATTTTGTGTAATTAGATAAGTAATATATTTAAAATGGATTCTGAAAAAGTACACACAATATATATTTTAATCTATTTCATACAATAGTATAATTGGAAGAAATCTCAGACAATATATAGTCTAAAACCTATCTCAATCATGAATGTACTTTATAACTATTAGTAAATTAATGATTTCTCAAGGAAATAAAAACATCAACAGCAATAATAATAGCTTGGCATTTGTATAGTATTTCTAATTTTCCAAAGTACTTTATAAATATTGCCTTATTTTATCATCCCTATAACCTTGAGAAATAAGGGATATAATTATTCATATTTTATAGGTGAAGAAACAGAGGAGAATAGAAATTAAGTGATTTTCACAGGCAACTAGGTAGGGTCTCAACTTGGATTTGAACTGATTTATATGCTGACTCTAAGCCCTGAAATCCCTCTACTGTGTAACTTGGTTATCACAATCTATCTCATTTTGGGGCAGCTATTTTTTTTTAATTCTACTTTACATTGGAAAGTGTCCCTATTGTTGCCAAACACTAGTTTTAATCTTGCCCTTTGTGGTTCAAGTGAAAAGAAAAAGTCGAATCTTCCTTTAATATCATTACTCTTCCAGTCTTTGAACAGAAATCATGTTTTCCCTGTCTTCTGTATTAGGCGTTCCTTTTGTTAGGTGGTTTATGGTAATATGGGGTTGCTTGGCAAGAACACTGAACAATAAGGTAATGAGAAGTCAGTATTATTTCTCCCTCCTCCCTCCCCACCAACTTCTGTTATCCTCTTCAGTTGGAGTCAAGCTGGGATTCAGAATGAGTAAGTTGACTGAAAATTCTATAGATAACTCACTCTCTAAATTATTAGAAACAGGGGTTTATTTTAAGGAAGGAGGGGTAAGGGAATTTGGATAGGAGAGAGGGGTTTAGGATTTTCCCTGATCTCTTGTAAATCTAAAAATGAGTAAGTAGAATTATATATTCTTGTAAGAGAGATATTATTAATATTTCAAAGATCTTCAGAGCCAAGCTCCAAATATCTGAGATAGAGAAATCAGTAACCAAAAGGCAGAGAAATTTCCTTAGCTCTTCCTCCTCAAGTATCAGGAAAAAGAGTCATTTCATTAAGTAGCAGCTTTTTGTCTCACTGTTTAATTGCTTTCCCCAGGTCACATTCTCCTCTAGAATTTTCCATGATAGAGAGTTCTTCAAGCTTCCATTCATTCTATCTGTTTTTTCCAGGTTTCCTACAGCATTGATCTCTTACATTTCCCCCTCTATCCCATCTAAGCTAAGTCTCTTCAATTTATTTCCCCTATGGCAGATTATTTATTTATTTATTTTTGTACCATTCTTGTTTTTCCTGCATCTGCCTCACCGTGAAGACCATGTCGAATCAGGAAAAATGCCTTGCGCAGAACCTGAGTCTCTACATTATCTTCATAGACATGATGAAGGCTTTCAACACAGTGAACAGGGATGCAGCTCAGTTGCCCAGCAAAATTCGTCAAACTGATCCAGCTCTTTCATATCGACATGACAGGGTAAGTCCTACCTGGTGGAGAGACTTCCGATTGCTTCAACATCTCCAATGGCGTGAAACAAGGCTGTGTCCTCGCTCCGGTACTATTCAACCTATGCTTCACCTAAATATTACGACATGCTGTGATGGATCTAGACCTGGGCATCTACATCAAATACCGACTGGATGGCTCACTATTCGACCTTCGCCGCCTGACTGCAAAAACAAAGACAACAGAGAGACTCATCCTGGAAGCTCTCTTTTCAGATGACTGTGCTCTCATGGCCCACCAAGAAAATCATCTTCAAACCATCGTGGACAGGTTCTCTACTGCAACAAAACTGTTTGGTCTGACTATCAGCCTCAGCAAAACAGAGGTGCTGTTCCAACTTGCACCACGGAGGCCAACTAACCAGCTGTGCATTACAATCGATGGCACACAGCTTTCTAATGTCAACACTTTCAAGTACCTGGGCAGCACCATTGCCGACGATGGGTCCCTAGACCACGAGATTAATGTCAGGATTCAAAAGGCCAGCCAGGCACTCAGGCGGCTGCTCTCCAAAGTCCTCCAACACAGAGGTGTAAGCACTGCGATGAAGCTCAAAGTGTGTAACGCAGTGGTCCTCAGCTCGCTCCTGTATGGTTGCGAGACATGGACACTGTACCGGAAGCACATGAATCAGCTGGAGCCATTCCACCAACGCTCTCTCTGGTCAATCATGCGGATCTGATGGCAGGACCGAATCACCAATCAGGAAGTCCTCGACAGAGCCAACTCCACCAGCATCGAAGTCCTGGTCCTCAAAACACAGCTACGATGGTCTGGACACATCATCCACATGGACCCACAGCGAATACCAAGACAGGTATTCTATAGTGAACTGTCAGCTGGACTCAGGAAACAAGGCCGACCAAAGAAAAGATACAAGGATCAGCTAAAGTCAAACTTGAAGTAGGCTGGTATTACACCAAAGCAACTAGCCTCTGTCAGAAGCAGTTGGTGAACCCACATTAACCACACGCCACCACCACCTTTGAAGATGAACGACGTCAACGTCTTGCCGCTACGCGTGAATGCTGACAGCAGGACACAACTGCACCTCCCGTATCAACTGGAGTCCCATGCCCCATGTGCCACAAACTCTGTGCCTTAGCCTTTGGACTTCAAAGCCACATGAGGGTACATCAATAGATGATAATGCACAAAGACAATTGTCATTCTTGGTTACCGAGAGACTACCACCACCATTCTTGTTGTTAGTTGTTTTTCAACTCATCATTCTATTTCCTTATATAAGTGGAATTGATGTTATTCTTTGACCAGCTCAGAGAGACTTATGAGGGCCAACTGCCAAATTTCACTTTTGAGAATTTACATGAACCTGAGAGCTAAGAGGGCAGAGTAAAAGATGCACTTTCCTTCTCCTCACCCCCCCCACCATCCTCCATAGACATAGAAATAAAATAGATTTCCTTAAAATAGAGGAAAACCAGGAGAGACACATCTTACTCAAGTAAGAAGAGAAAGTAACCCAGCATAGCATCTGTGGGAACTGACAGACGTAGACTTACCCAATGTCCTGTATCTTAGCCAGAGGCAATGAAGCTGTAGAATGGGAAATAGCCCAGCCCAAGTCATTCTCCACAGGTATATACTGATAGGGTAGAGGGACTTTCCTAGCTTAAGATACTCCACAGAAGGAGAGAAGGCAGAGAAAATGAAGCTACACACTCCCAAGTAGTGGTAGAGTGTCAGAAGTAGTGAAGGAACAGAGTGGGGGAATGGCCCAGCCTAAACCACTCCATACGAATAGCAAAGGCAGAGATTTCAGGGAACCAACTCACTCCCAGTGGCAGCAGAGTGCCTGAGGTAGCAATGAAGCAAAGTGAGGGACCAGGCCAGCATAAGACACTCTTCATGATAGTAAACTGCAGATCTATGCATTCCCACATGTCAGGAAAGTGCCCTGGGGTAGTAAAGTGTCTGAGGTAACAAATCCCAGAGCAGGGGACATGTACAGCACATACAATTTGACATGGGCAGGGAATAAGAAGAATAGGGATCAAACTAGTCTGTGAAACATCAGGGGAACTTGTAATGTGGGGTGTTGAAGCTATCTGAATAAAATAGCCACAAGCCTCCCCAGTAAAAGCTAGCAAAGCCGCCTGTTCGACAAATACTTCATTCAAAACAAAGGCAGCTGGGATTACCCCAAATACCAGAGAAAAATACTTTAGAAGCTTCAAGTTGTGCTTCATTCACCCGAGGAATGCAAAAGAGCCTCAACAGATAAATGAGGTAATGGGGGGAAATAACTAGGAAAATTAACAAAAGACAAAGAAAAAAAACATGGTCTTAGAAAAATTACTTTACTGATAGGGAAGACTAAAATACAGATTCAAAAGAGGACAACAATGCCCAGAAGAAAACATGTGGATCCTCAGATGAAAGTGTAAAAGGGAGTCAACCTCTCTCCCCCAAATCACTGGAAAAATGTGAAAAGAAGTTTTAAAAATTAAGATAATTGACAGACAAACTCAATAGGGTTGGGGAAAAATTACTGAAGTAATCAACTGCCTAAAAACTAGAGTAAGGGAAAAAGGAAATTGAGGCTAAAATACATTGAAGAAAGCAACTCCCTAAGGAATAGAATGTACCAAATATAAATGGAGGGGCAAAATTCTGTAGAAAAAGAAAAAAAATACACATTAAGGAATAGGATTGATCAAGTGGAAAAAGAAACAAAATTCAAGGGATTCCATATAAATTTGAATTGGACAGATAGAAGCTAATTAATCCATAAAATCTAAAATACCTTACTGGAAAATAGATCTAGGGAAGAGAATCTAAGAATGCATAGAATATGTAAAAGTTATTTTGTGAAAAAAAAAATTGAACCTGTATGCCACATTACAAGAAGTAATCAGGTGAAACTTCTCTAATATCCAAACAGGAGGGAAAATAGAAATTGAGAGAATTTAGCAATCACTTCCTGAAAGAGACTACAGAATAAAATACCCTTGTACTATTATCGTCAAATTCCAGAAATTCCAGGTCAGGAAAAAAAGTACTAGAAATATTCTTAAGGAAGCAATTCAAATACTGTGTAGCCATAGTCAGGATTACACAGGATCTAGCAGATTCTGAATTAAAGGACTGAAAAGCATGGAATCTGATATTCCAAAAGACAAAGAATCTAAGACCACAATAAAGAATTTATTCCTAGCAAAACAGAAAATAATCCTCCAAGGGGAAAATGGAGTTTAATGAAATAAAGAAATTTTACCCCTTCTTTACCAAATATCCAAGGTTAAAACAAAAATTTGATGAGCAAATCAAATATTTAAGAGAAGCATTTGAAGGGAAAGAGCTGAATTAAGTACATTCATACTTAGGAAGGTGATCATTGAAATAAATATCTATGATACTTGGGATATTTAAGGTCCATCAAGAATACAAGTTACCTAAAGTACTTAAGATAACTTAAGAACTTCATCATTTTTAGAGCAATGTGAAGTATATATAAAAAGAAGGAAGGAAGTGTAATAAGATGGGCTGATATCCAAAACTCAAAGTCAAGGAATGGCAAAGAGAAACACATGGGGAGAAGAGAAAAGGAGAGATAGAAAGGGGGAAATTAGCTCTAATGAAGAATTATATAAGAGGCAAAACAGCAGAGAAGATGGGATGGAGTGTGCTATGCTTGAATCTCACTCTCATCAGAATTAGTTCAAAGTGAGAATAAAACCTACACTCAGTTATAGCAATCTATCTTACCTTATAAGAAAGGAGAAGGTTAGAAGAAGCAGGGGGATGGACAAAAAGGAGGGCAAATAGGGGGAGAAAGTCTTTGAAAACAAAATATTTGTGAACAGGAAAAGGCTAAGAGGAGAGAGAAAGAGAGAGAAGAATAAGTGGAGAATAAACCAGACTGATTCATTTTTTTGGTTTATTTTCTAGACTTAAAAAAGTGATGGAAAATGATAATATAGTTTAAACTTAAAATTGTTGTGTGAACATTTTACTTAAAAAAAAAGCCGGTTGTTAAACATATTCAAGAATATTGATATATGGTTCACAAAATTTGATTCTGAGATGGTCTGACCCCAGGGATCAGTACAGAGAAATTCTTATCTCATCACCAGTCATAGTATATGACTTGCTGTTCAATATGGATTAGAAAGTTACTGAGGTCCCAGCTACTTAATGCTGTAAGTTAGTCTAATGATTCCCCATATAATTTCCACATGAAATGTTATCTAGCCAAATTTTCTTCCATTTTGTATTCTCTATTTTTTTTTATGACAACTACTTAACTGAAAATGTGAAGCTAACTAAGCAAATTAAATTGATGGTCTTAAAACTATTTACATTCATATAGAAAAAAAAAACCCTTATGGGAAAAGCAAATATTTTCTCTGAAATTTTCTATAATTTACTGTTACTAGATTCATAACTTCATAAAGACTCCCACTTCTATATCCAGATGTGGCACAAATACAAAGCAGGCATTCAGGGAGCTGCTCTGTTCCCCCTATTGCCAGGGTCTAGACATTTTTTTCATGCCTCACCCCTCATTCTAGTGTCCAAAGCAAAGCAAACATTTTATCCCTCAATTATCTCTGGTAATCTGGGGGCTCACAGACAGCTAGAATTTGCCCGCTAGGCACTTGAAATCTGAAAAGGTTCCCCAACGAGGCAAGACCACATTGTAAATTATTAGGCATACAAAGACCCCAAAGTACAGGTATATCCAAAAATCTTCTCTGGCACCTTTTTATGGCTCTTAATTGTTTAAAGGGGAAAATTGCTTTGGATAAAAGCATCAGTGTTTATCAAACATAGGGTTAACATAAGGCTGAAAGAGATTACTAAAGGCTGGAAAAGAGTCAGAACTTGGAAGACTTGTAAAATAGGAATACAAATACTAGCTACCCCAAGGTCTATTATATGGAATCAATTAAGATAAAGTAAAATATAATGTGTTTATAGGTATATATCTACACTTACATATATACATATTGTATCAATATCAAAATTTTGAAATCTATGTTAACATATCAAATATATGTGCATATATATGGACTATTAACATACATATAATTACTATTATTTATTATGTTCCTACCACATGCAAGGAGTCATAAAGGTCATTATTTTTTTAAATTGGTGTTTAATCAGTCAATTTAAAATATTTTTTCCTTGGTTACAAGAATCATGTTTGTTCCCTCCTCTCCCTCCACCCCTTCCCATAGCCAATGCACAATTCCACTGGGAATTCCACATGTGTCTTTGATCAAACCTATTTCCATATTGTTGATATTTGCACTTGGGTAATCATTTAGAGTCTACATCCCCAATCATATTCCTGTCAGCCCATGTGATCAAGCAATTGTTTTTCTGCTGTGTTTCTACTCCCACAGTTTTTCCTCTGAATATGGATAGTGTTCTTTCCGCAGAGATCCCTCCAAATTGTCCTAGAACATTGCATTGCTGCTAGTAGAGAAGTCCATTACATTTGATTGTACCATAGTGTATCAGTATCTGTATATTATGTTCGCCTGGTTCTGCTCCTTTCACTCTGCATCACTTCCTGAAGGTCATTCCAGTTCAGATGAAAATCTTCCAGTTCATTATTCCTTTCAGCACAATAGTATTCCATCACCAACATATATCACAGTTTGTTCAGTGATTCCCCAATTGGAGGGCATCCCGTCATTTTCCAATTTTTTGCCACCACAAAGAGTGCACCTATGAATATTATTGTACAAGTCTACCCAGCAATGCTATGGCTGTATCAAAGGGCAGACAGTCTTTTAGCATCCTTTGGGCATAGTTCCAAATTGCCCTCCAGAAAGGTTAGATCAATTCACAACTCCACCAGCAATGCATTAATGTCCCAATTTTGCCACTTCCCCTCCAACATTCATTACTTTCCTTTGCTGTCATGTTAGCCAATTTGCCAGGTGTGAGGTGATACCTCGGAGTTTTCTTGATTTTCATTTCTCTAATCATTAAAGATTTAGAACACTTTTTCAGGTGCTCATTAATAGTTTTGATTTCTTTATCTGAAAATTGCCTATTAATGTCTCCTGACTATTTATCAATTGGGGAAAGACTTGATTTTTTTTTTTGAAGAATTGATTTAGTTCTTTATAAATTTGAGTAATTAGACCTTTCTCAGAGGTTTTTGTTATAAAGATTTTTCCCCAATTTGTTGCTTTCCTTCTAATTCTGGTTGCATTGGTTTTGTTTGTACAAAACCTTTTTAATCTAATGTAATCAAAATCATTTATTTTACATTTTATAATTTTTTATTACTCTTACTTGGTCTTAAAATCTTTCCTTTCCCAAAGATCTGACAAGTATGCTATTCTGTTTACCTAATTTACTTATAGTTTCCTCCTTTATATTCAAGTCATTAACCCATTTTGAATTTATCTTGGTGTAGGGTGTGAGATGTTGATCCAAACCCAATCGCTCATAGTGTCTTGCAATTTTCCTAGCAGTTTTTGTCAATTTGTGGATTTTTGTCCTGAAATCTAGGATCTTTAGGTTTATCATAGACTGTCTTGCTGAGGTCACTTACTCCAAGTCAATTCCACTGATCCTCCTTTCTGTCTCTTCGCCAGTACCATATTTTTTGATGACCATGGCTCTATAGTATAGTTTGAGATCTGGTACTGTTAGGCCACCTTCGTTCACAATTTTTTTCATTATTCCCCTGGTTATCCTTGATCTTTTGTTCTTCTTTTTTTATTTTTTTAAAATTTTTTAATTTTTATTTGGTCATTTCCAAACATTATTCATTGGAAACAAAGATCATTTTCTTTTCTTCCCTTCCTCCCTCCCTCCACCTCTCCCACAGCCGACATGCAATTCCACTGGTTATCACATGTGTTCTTGATTCAAACCCATTTCCATGTTGTTGGTATTTGCATTAGAGTGTTCATTTAGAATCGCTCCTCAGTCATATCCCCTCCACCCCTGTAGTCAAACAGTTGCTTTTCATCGGTGTTTTTACTCCCACAGTTTATCCTCTGCTTGTGGATAGTGTTTTTTAGATCCCTGCAGATTGTTCAGGGACATTGCATTGAGACTTATGGAGAAGTCCATTACCTTCGATTGTACCACAATGTATCAGTCTCTGTGTACAATGTTTTCCTGGTTCTGCTCCTTTCACTCTGCATCACTTCCTGGAGGTTGTTCCAGTCTCCATGGAATTTCTCTACTTTATTATTCCTTTTAGCACAATAGTATTCCATCACCAACATATACCACAATTTGTTCAGCCATTCTCCAATTGAAGGGCATCCCCTCATTTTCCTGAACTTTGTTATGGTTTTAAATTGACCAGTACTTTGTCTATATTATTTGTTTTTTTCAAAGTGCCAGCTTCTAAACTTATTTATTAATTCAATAGTTCTTTGACTTTCAATTTTATTAGTTTCTCCTTTGATTTTTAAGATCTCCAATTTAGTCTTCATCTGAAGATTTTTAATTTGTTCACTTTCTAGTTTTTTTAATTTGTATGCACAATTCATTGACCTCTGCCCTCCTTAATTAGTTAATATATGAACTCAAGGATATAAATTTCCCCTTGAGTACTGCATTGGCTGCATTCCATAGATTTTGAAAGGATGTCTCATCATTGTCATTTTCTTCAAGGAAATTATTCTTTCTATGATTTGTTCTCTAACTGATTTTGGAGAAACATATTATTTAATTTCCAATTAATTTTTTTATTTGCCTCGCCATGTATCCTTACTAATTATTAATTTTCCTGCATTATGATCTGAAAAGTTTGCATTTATTATTTCTGCTCTTTTGAACTTGTTTTCAATGTTTTTATTCCCTAGTACATCTTTGTGAATATACTATGTGCTGCTGAAAAGAAGGTGTATTCCTTTTTGTCCCTATTTATTTTTCTCCACATATCTACTGACTCTAATTTTTCTAAGATGTAATTCACATCTATTACCTCTATCTCATTTATTTTTTGGTTTCATTTACCTAGATCTGATGGAAGAAGGTTCAGGGTTCCCACTAATATAGTTTTACTATTATTAGAATTAAATTGTGGTTGGACTCTGAAATAATATATTAATTAGGTGGTAACCAGGGATTTAATTTCTAAATCTCAAAATGAATTATTAAAATAAATGGAATTTATGGTAGTTTATTTACAATATTTCCAGAAGTTATTAAGGAATGAGAGAGAGAGAGAGAGAGAGAGAGAGAGAGAGAGAGAGAGAGAGAGAGAGAGAGAGAGAGAGAGAGAGAGAGAGATTGAGAACTGGCTTCTGATACCAATTAGAATTTCTAAGCCCCAGCCAGGGGAAGAAAGTCTCAAGAAGTTGGGTCTTCTTTGGAGGCTTCATGCCTCCAGATGTGGTCACTAAGGCAGCTTTTCACTCATCAAAGGTAACAGTCTAAAAGAAGTCTGGGTGTTGGTCTTCCAGTTGCTCCTCCTAGTCAGTGCCCAAATCTCTGCATGCCCAAATGTCTGAATTTCTGTCTTCCCTTCAGCTCTGAGTGACTGATCCTTCAGTCCAAGCCCAGGTGACTGACTGTCTGTATCTGAATGTCTGAATGAATCTTCAATCTTTTTTTCCCCTCTAGTATATATATATATATATATATATATATATATATATATATATATATATATATATATATATAATCTTGGCATTTCATCCTATATATTCTATACAGTTTGTCACTGTTCTAAGTATAATTCTTCTAGCTACCAAGGTGATAATAACAATTTTAAGAGTTACCAATATCCTCTTTTCTTATAGGGATACAAATCATTTCAAATTATTGCATCCCTTAAAAACATTTTTTGTTGTTTGTTTTTCCCCTTTCTTAATTACCTTTTGGTGATTCTCTTGAGTTCTGTGTTTGGGCATCAAATTTTCTGTTCAAGTCCAGTCTTTTCTTTATGAATGTTTGGAAGTCTTCTATTTTATTAAATGACCACATTTTCCTCTGTAAGAATATAGTCAGTTTTTCTGGATAATTCATTCTTGGTTTTAGACTTAGTTCTCTTGCTTTCCAGAATATCATATTCTATACCTTTCAGTCCTTCAGTGTTGATACAGCCAGATCCTGTGTGATCTTAACCTTGGTTCCAAAGTATCTGAATGATTTCTTCTTAGCAGCTTGTAATATTTTTTCTTGGGTCTGGTAGTTCTTGAATTTGGATATAAAATTCCTGGGTGTTGTCAATTGAGGAATAAGTACAAGAGGTGATCTGTAGATTCTTTGAATCTCCACTCTTCCCTCTTGCTCTAGAATCTCAGGGCAGTTTTCTTGCATAATTTCTTGTAGAATGATGTCAAAGCTTTTTCTTTTTTTATGATCTTCTGGTAATCAAATGATTCTTAAATTGTCTCTCTGGGACCTGTTTTCTAGGTCTTCTGTCTTGTGGATAAGGTGCTTCATATTTTCCTCAATTTTTTTCATTCTTTTAATTTTGTTTTATAGCTTCCTGCTACCTTGTGAAATCATTTGCTTCTAATTATTGGATTCTAGTTTTTAAGGACTGAATTTCATCCTGTTTTTTTTTTTTTGGTCATTCTCCTTCTGATCTGATTTTCATCTCCTTTGATTCAACTTTCATCTCATTTGTCTCATTTTTAAGCTAGTTAATTTTGGCTTTCAAGACACTATTTTCTGTTTACAGGTGACTTGTTTTGCTTTTTAAGTTCTTTTCCCAGTTGCCTTCAGCCTCTTTTAATTGTTTTTTGAATTGTATTTTGAGTTCTTCCAAAGCCTGTGTCCAGTTCACTGGAATTTCTTTGTTTTTGCTTGGTGTTCCTTGGTCCTCCTCTGTTCCATTTTCTCTTTGTTCATTGTCTGGATAGAATCTGTTGATTGTAATTTCTTTTTTTTCTTTTTCTGTTGTTTACTCATATTTTACCCCTTCTTTCTCCCCTGTAGTTACCTGTAGTCTTGTTCCTCTCATTATGTGCTGGATCTGTGGGTTTGGGCTGTTCTGTGTTGAACGGGCTTCTTCTCTGCCCTGCAGATTGATTTGGTTAGACCGATGGTATTAATGATCTGAAAAGGAGCTGAGCTTCCCACCCTAATATCAAGGTTGTAGCCTGTAGTGGTTGCTGCCTTCACCCATGGAGCTTAGTCAGCAAGGCTCTCAGAGCAGTCTGGGGGGAGGGGTGTTGGAGCTTGAGCTTCCTTTTCCTCTGAAGGCTTCTTATCTGCCATATTGATGAGATTGAGCCAGGGCAGAGTTGATCTTCAGATTTGCATGTTCCCTGAGGCCAAAACCCCAAGAAGGGGGTGGGCAAGATGGAGTGTCTTGGCTGTGACTAGGATGCCTGCTCTGTGCTTCTCCTCCAGGTGCCTCCCTGCCACCTGTGTTCAATTCTCTGAGCTTGTCTCAGCTGTGCCAGCAAGGTACTCCCTCCAGACTAGTGCCCTTGCCAGCCTCATGATTCCAGCCCCTGCTGGAGGCTCAGCACTATAGGTGGGGGAAGCATCCTGGGACCTTCTTTCTTCCTTCCGCTAAAACCCACATGTTCTAGAATTCAGGCTTTTTTGGGGTGGCATACCTTTTAAGTTGAGTCTAGCAGGAGGGTTCCCTAGCTCTGTCCTATTGTTAGATTTGGTTTTCATTCCCCTTGAAGCATTGTGTTTTTGATCAGTAAGGAAGGGTTTGAGGAGGTCTGAAGTTTTGCTTCCTCTAAGCCACCATCTTGACTCTGCCTCCCATCAAGGCTTTTAACCAACTGTCCACCAAGTTCAGTGATCTTTTCCATCAATTTACAATACCTTAAGTCATCTTTCTTCCTATTCTACTTCCCTATAATCTTTACTTAAGCTTTTCCAGAAGACTCTTTGCCCCTTCGTTTGAGGAAAATATGGCTTTGTAAGTCTGTGTTCCACCAGGGTAGCCTGCTTTGCTAAGGTAAGCATTACTTAGAGAAGAGAGTGTAGAAACTTGTGAATTATTAAAGTACAATTGGTACATCAAAGTTTTAACATTTTCAAGGCAGGACCAGTGAAGCATCTATCATTCTGAGATTTCTTTTCTTACAATACTTGTCTCCTTTTAACTTGTCCTCATGAAAATTTCAGAGGCTCACTTGCCATACAAATATCATTTATGCTGGTTATGATGACAGCAGGAATGCTTTAGGAAGTTACACTGTGGTGAAGAGCCATCTATTTCAGTGGTAATCTAGCAGACAACCTCCAACAAATAAAAATCAGAGGAACTTGATTACCCTTGTCGTTCATGTACATTAGGCATGACAATGGCAGACCCAGCTTTTCACTAATAATCCTTCATGACTGTTGGTAGTAATTAGCTCTTTACACCATCACATGTGCATTGCTGAGAATAGCTATGGGTATTATATATTATCGTGCTTCTCTTTAAGCAACAGCTAATTGGTTCAAATGACACTGTCATCAGATATGCTGTTATACCTTAAAAACCTTTTGCTATCTTATCTACTGCTAGACTTCTAGGACTTCAAAGCATATTCATCTCCTTTACAATTTATATTTTTGGTCTCTTCAGAATAAATTATGAGTTCCTGGAGAGCATGATCTCTTTCATTTTTCTTTTTCTATCCCCAGTTAACCTAAATACAGTACTTGAAACATAATAAGCATTTAATAAATGTTTTTTTTCATTCACACATTCACTTATTTATAATATCTGGCACTCATAAATCATTTAAGATTGTAAAAGTCTTACATCTATTAAGATTGAATTTATTCAGGAGACTGGTTTTGGTAAGAATGCCAATTTATTGATTAGGCTAGCATTATAACCAATAAAATGATAGGTCAGTGGTCTCCCTGAATGACCAAAGCAATCAAATTTTCTCAAGGCACATCTTTGAAAAGAGTTTTAAGAGAGGATTATTCAGCCCCTCCCTTCAACATGGCAAGACATCTCTAGTTGGTAAATAGATAATTAGGATATAATCCATAGGTGACAAAGATCATGTAGACAGGAAAAAGGATCATTATCTCCTTTATCAACTAATAACATTTGGTTAAAAAGAAGGCATTTAGGGACAGCTAGGTATGGCTCAGTGGTTTGAAAACAAGGCTCAAAAATGGAAGGTGCTGGGTTCAAATATGACCTCAGAAACTTCCTATCTATGTAACCATGGACAAGTTACTTAACCCTCATTGCCTAGTGCTTATCTCTCTCATGCCTTGGAATCAGTACTCAGTATGGATTCTAAGATAGAAGGTAAGAATTTTTTTTAAAAAGTCATTACCTGAGATTCTGAAGAAGAAAGAAAATGTAAAAAAGTAGTAGATTAGAGGGACTCATCCAAAACCCAGAAACAGGAAGTCACAGGAATTCTCTCTAATCTATACCCTATATAGAAATTAATATAGTATATTAAAAATAAATTCCCAAATATATCATACCATCCTCATCATTAGATTGTGTAGGGATTAATATTGCAATAGTATTATATGTGGTAAAATTGAAACTCAGTTACACGAGTTGGCTGTAGGAGGAAAAATGGATGAATTGGGGTGCGGGGGGAGAGCAGGTACTGATTTAGAATTCTAGCTCTCTTAGTTACCACCCTTGTGATACTGGAAAAGTGTCTTGAAGAATGCTGTGGCCAAATCTTTGGCCTCTAATTTCTTCAGGTAAAAAATGAGTGATTTGTAGATATGACTTGTAAGGTTATTTCCAGTTTAAAATTTTCTTAATAATAGTGATAATGAGCACTTTTGTGGTGTTTTAACATTTGCAAAACCTATATGATTCTTTGATGTGAAGCCTAATAAAGGGAATATAATGGGTTTACTGACTCCATTGAAAATTTTCCTAATATATTTCAAAGAGTACTTCCCTTTGTTTTATAGTCATATATTATATCCCAATAAATTATAGTTACAATAAATCCTACATTGATTCATCATAATGGTGTGATGATCCTAAATTTTTAAGGTTATTTAATATATTTAGAAATAGAGGGGGCCTTGCAGTCATCTAGTATAACCTGCTCATTTACAGATGAGGAAGTCTAGGCTGAGAGATCTTATGGGATCTGTGATTTCAAGCTTGAAAGTGATTTTGAGGCTATCAGGTCCAATTCTTTTATTTTAAATATTAGAAAACTAAGGCTGAGAATGGTTATGTGAGTTTTCCAGTGTTATATAGGCAATTATTTTCTTAATATGAATTCCTTAATCTCATATATTCTACAATCCTTCTAATAATAATATCATTTATAGCACTCCCTTGCTTTACCAAGCAGTATCTCATTTTTACTTATTATAACCTTAGAAGTGAAGCATTATTATTATCCTCATTTTGCAGATGAGAAAACTGAGGAAGACAAAGTGATTTGGCAAGGGCTGACATTTAGTACATGTCTGAGGTAGGATGTTATCTTCATATTCCAGATTCAAAGTCCTTCATACTATTCACAGTAGCACCTAGAATCATTTAAAATATACAACTTTGGAGATGAGAAATGCAGTTACTGATGATTTAAAAATGTTTTCTTTGTAAATAAGTACTTCTTATTAAGAAATATCAAATCCCAAATAAAAATTAATAGTGAAAAAAGCTCTCTGTTTCTGGATTGTTCATTTCTTCCTCAACAGAAAGTTTTCTGCATTTCAGACCAAATTTTCAATAAGAGAACAGACTAAGAGAATAAAGACTTTCCCAAAATCTCACCTGGGGAGTACATAGAATAAAGTGTAGAAAGAAAAGAAAAATCAGACTTCATGTCACTTGATTAAATTGTACAAACAACTCAATTAGGCTGCTTCTAAAGACGCTGGCAATAATGACATAACATAAGTAGAAAATTATCCGTTTCTATAACCCAGTGAAATTACATAGAGATTTCTTATGTGTTGAAGCTTTTTTTCTGAAATAATAATGCTTACAGGGAAGTTACACTTTGATCAAAATTATTTCTCAATGAATTTCTTTTGGAGTATCATAATACTATTCTAAATAGGGGAAAGTGCTATATTCACTTAGACTACTTTGTTGCATTAATCAATAAATGCAAGAGCAGATTATTATTGAACCCTGAAATACTGGTTTAGTTGCCTCTGCTTAGGAAGGACATTGGTGAGCTACAAAACATCCAAAGAAAAGCAACCAGGATAGCAAAGGGCCTTGAGTTTTTCACCTGCTATTGGCCAAAACATCGTGGAATGTGTGACCTAGAACAGAGAAGATTTAATGAAAGGTAAAGAGTTATACCTGTCATCAAGTATTTTAAAGCTTGTCATTTGAAAGATGATTGAAATTATTCTGTTTAATGCAAAGGAAAAAATAAGATGTAATAGGAGTAAGTTACACCGATTCAAATTTTACCTTGATGCAAGAAAAAAATCAAACCGATTCAAACAAAAACTATCATTTTAGTCACCCTAATGTTCAATGGATGTCTTGGGGGGTAATGAGTTTCTTCTCATTACAAGTCTTAAATGAAGAGGCAGATGTTATACTAGATGTCCACTAAGATTAAATAATTTGTCAAAGGTTTTATAAACTATAGGCAAATCATAGAGATAATCCCCTCATCTACAAGTTTAATAACCCAGTTAAAAATGGAAACATGTTTAGTCTGGCATGACCCGCTTTTAATGAAGTCATGCTGGCTTTTTTTGATAGTTCCTTCATTTCCTAAATGTTCACAATCTTTTAATAATCCATCTCCCTCCATATTTTTCCCCTGAAGAATACAGTTTAAGTTAACTGGCATTCAATTTTAACACACCATTTTCTCTTCTCTTTTGAAAAATAAGATGCCATTTGTCCCATTTCTGTCCTATGGTACCTGTGCCATCCTTTACAGATTCCTGGGATTCATTTCTTTTTTTTTTGTCCTCATTTTCCATAACCGAATAGTGAGGTTTCAAGGTGTTATAATAATTTAGGAAAGGGGGTAGGACTTATACAAAGGGAAAATCACATATAAATACCCAAGTTTATTAACAGAGAAGGGAAAAGATTGGGGAGAATAAGGTGAAAGGTTTGCATTTGACTATTTACCCCAATCCATTATAGTTAATTTCTAAGATTAATCCTTCTCTAAGCTGAACTAAATATTATTTTTTTTTAATTTTAAACATTATTTTATTTGGTCATTTCCAAACATTATTCACTGGAAACAAAGATCATTTTCTTTTCCTCCCCTCCCACCCTCCCACCACCTTTCCCTCTCCCATAGCCGACGCACGATTCCACTGGTTATCACATGTGTTCTTGACTCAAACCCATTTCCCTGTTGTTGGTATTTGCATTAGAGTGTTCATTTAGAGTCTCTCCTCAGTCATTTGACTGTCAGTTGACATACAGTCATACTGTATGTCATACAGACATACAGACATACAGACAACTGACATACAGTCAGTTGACTACAGTCAACCCCTGTAGTCAAGCAGTTGCTTTTCATTGGTGTTTTTACTCCCACAGTTTATCCTATGCCTGTGGATAGTATTTTTTTAGATCCCTGCAGATTGTTCAGGGACATTGCATTGCCACTAATGGAGAAGTCCATTACCTTCAATTGTACCACAATGTATCAGTCTCTGTGTACAATGTTTTCCTGGTTCTGCTCCTTTCGCTCTGCATCACTTCCTGGAGGTTGTTCCAGTCTCCATGGAATTCCGCTACTTTATTATTCCTTTGAGCACAATAGTATTCCATCACCAACATATACCACAATTTGTTCAGCCATTCCCCAATTGATGGGCATCCCCTCGTTTTCCAATTTTTGGCCACCACAAAGAGTGCAGCTATGAATATTCTTGTACAAGTCTTTTTCCTTATTATCTCTTTGGGATACAAACCCGGCAGTGCTATGGCTGGATCAAAGGGCAGACAGTCTTTTATTACCCTTTGGGCATATTTCCAAATTGCCCTCCAGAATGGCTGGATCAATTCACAACTCCACCAGCAATGAATTAGTGTCCCCACTTTGCCACATCCCCTCCAGCATTCATTACTTTCCATAGCTGTCATGTTAGCCAATCTGCTAGGTGTGAGGTGATACCTCAGAGTTGTTTTGAATTGCATCTCTCTAATTATAAGAGATGTAGAGCACTTTTTCATGTGCTTATTAATAGTTTTGATTTCTTTGGCTGAGAACTACCTGTTCATGTCCCTTGCCCATTTATCAATTGGAGAATGGCTTGATTTTTTGTACAATTGATTTAGTTCTTTGTAAATTTGAGTAATTAAACTTTTGTCAGAGGTTTTTATGAAGATTGTTTCCCAATTTGTTGCTACCCTTCTGATTTTGGTTACATTGGTTTTGTTTGTACAAAAACTTTTTAATTTGATGTATTCCAGATTATTTATTTTGCATTTTGTAACTCTTTCTAATTCTTGCTTGGTTTTGAAGTCTTTCCCTTCCCAAAGATCTGACATGTATACTATTCTGTGTTGGCCTAATTTTCTTATAGTTTCCTTCTTTATGTTCAAGTCATTCACCCATTTTGAATTTATCTTGGTGTAGGGTGTGAGGTGTTGATCTAAACCTAATCTTTCCCACACTGTCCTCCAATTTTCCCAGCAGTTTTTATGAAATAGTGGATTTTGGTCCCCAAAGCTGGGATCTTTGGGTTTGTCATATACTGTCTTTCTGAGGTTGCTTGCCCCCAGTCTATTCCACTGATCCTACTTTCTGTCTCTTAGCCAGTACCAAATTGTTTTGATGACCGCTGCTTTATAATATAGTCTGAGATCTGGGACTGCAAGACCCCCTTCCTTTGTATTTTTTTTTATTATTTCCCTGGATATCCTTGATCTTTTGCTCTTCCAAATGAACTTTGTTATGGTTTTTTCTAAATCAGTAAAAAAAATTTTGGAAGTTCCATGGGTATGGCACTAAATAGATAGATGAGTTTGGGTAGGATGGTCATTTTTATTATATTGGCTCATCCTACCCACGAGCAGTTAATGTCCTTCCAATTGTTCAAGTCTAGTTTTAGCTGTGTGGAAAGTGTTTTGTAGTTGTGTTCATATAGATCCTGTGTTTGTCTCAGGAGATAGATTCCTAAGTATTTTATTTTGTCTTGGGTAATTTTGAATGGGATTTCTCTTTCTAGTTCTTGCTGCTGAGCTGTGTTGGAATTATATAGAAATGCTGATGACTTATGTGGGTTTATTTTGTATCCTGCAACTTTGCTAAAGTTGTTGATTATTTCAATTAGCTTTTTGGTTGAGTCTCTAGGATTCTTTAAGTAGATCATCATGTCATCTGCAAAGAGCGATAACTTGGTCTCCTCCTTGCCTATTTTAATGCCTTCAATTTCTTTTTCTTCTCAAATTGCTACTGCAAGTGTTCCTAATACAATGTCAAATAATAGAGGTGATAATGGGCATCCTTGTTTCACTCCTGATCTTGATGGGAATGGATTTATCCCCATTGCAGATGATATTAGTTGATGGTTTTAGATATATACTGTTTATTATTTTTAGGAACAACCCTTCTATTCCTATGCTTTCTAGTGTTTTTAGTAGGAATGGGTGTTGTATTTTATCAAAGGCTTTTTATGCATCTATTGAGATAATCATGTGTTTCTTGTTGGTTTGCTTGTTGATGTGGTCAATTATGTGGATAGTTTTACTAATATTGAACCAACCCTGCATCCTTGGTATAAATCCTACTTGATCATGGTGGATGACCCTTCTGATCACTTGCTGGAGTCTTTTTGCTAGTATCCTATTTAAGATTTTTGCATCTATATTCATTAGGGAGATTGGTCTATAATTTTCTTTCTCTGTTTTTGTCCTGCCTGGCTTTGGAATTAGTACCATGTTTGTGTCATAAAAGGAGTTTGGTAGAACTCCCTCTTTGCTTATTATGTCAAATAGTTTGTATATTATTGGAGTTAGCTGTTCTTTGAATGTTTGATAGAATTCACTGGTGAATCCATCAGGCCCTGGGGATTTTTTCTTAGGAAGTTGTTTGATGGCCTGTTGGATTTCTTTTTCTGATATGGGATTATTTAAGAAATCTATTTCTTCTTCTGTTAGTCTAGGCAATTTATATTTTTGTAAATATTCATCCATATCACCTAGGTTGGTATATTTATTGCCATATAGTTGGGTAAAGTAGTTTTTAATGATTGCCTTAATTTCCTCTTTATTGGAGGTGTGATCCCCCTTTTCATCCTTGATGCTGTTAATTTGCCTTTCTTCTTTCCTTTTTTTTAATTAGATTAACCAGTCCTTTGTCTATTTTGTCTGTTTTTTTCAAAGTACCAGCTTCTAGTCTTGTTTATTAGCTCAATAGTTCTGTCACTTTTGATTTTATTAATTTCTCCCTTAATTTTTAGGATCTCTAGTTTGATTATCTTCTGGGGTGTTTTAATTTGTTTGTTCTCAAGTTTTTTGATTTGCATTTCCAATTCCTTGGTCTCTGTCCTCCCTAATTTGTTAATATATGCATTCAGGGATATGAATTTTCCTCTAAGTACTGCCTTGGCTGCATCCCAGAAGGTTTGAAAGGATGTCTCACCATTGTCATTTAACCTCAATGAAATTATTAATTGTTTCTATGATTTCTTCTCTAACTATCCGATTTTGGAGTATCATATTATTTAATTTCCAATTAATTTTTGATTTGGCTCTCCATGTACCCTTACCGATCAATATATTTATTGCCTTGTGATCTGAAAAGACTGCATTTATTATTTCTGCTTTTCTGCATTTGAGTGCCATGTTTCTGTGACCTAGTGTATGGTCTATTTTTGTGAATGTGCCATGTGGTGCTGAAAAGAAGGTGTATTCCTTTTTGTCCCTATTTATTTTTCTCCATATGTCTATTAACTCTAATTTTTCTAAGATTTCATTCACCTCTTTTACCTCTTTCTTGTTTATTTTTTTGGTTTGATTTATCTAAATTTGATAGTGGTTGGTTCAAGTCTTCCACTAATATGGTTTTACTATCTATTTCCTCCTTCAATTCTCCTAGTTTCTCTATTAAAAATTTGGATGCTATACCATTTGGTGCATACATGTTGATTAGTGATATTTCCTCATTGTCTATACTCCCTTTTAACAGAATATATTTACCTTCCCTATCCCTTTTGATCAGGTCTATTTTTGCTTTGGCTTCATTAAATATCATGATTGCAACTCCTGCCTTCTTTCTATCAGTTGAGGCCCAAAAGGTCTTACTCCAACCTTTAATTCTAACCTTGTGAGTGTCAACCCACCTCATATGTGTTTCTTGAAGACAACAAATGGTAGGGTTTTGGGTTCTAATCCAATCTGCTATTTGTCTATGTTTTATGGGTGAGTTCATCCCATTCATGTTCAAAGTTATGATTGTCATTTGTGGATTCGCTGGCATTTTGATATCTTCCCCTAATTCTGACCTTTCTTCTTTAGCTATCTCCTTTTGAACCAGTGATTTACTTTAGGTCAGTCCCCCTAGTCCCCTCCCTTGAGATGCTTCCCTTTCTAGCCCCTCCCTTTTTATGCTCCCTTCTCCTCCCCCCTCTCCTTCCCTCCCTTTTTATACTCCCTCCCCCTTAATTTTCCTTTCTTTCTTGCCCTAATGGATAAGATAGAATTCTGGATCCCACTGGATCTAGATGTTCTTCCCTCTCAGATTTGATTTCACTGAGAGTAATGTTTAAGTAATTCCACTTAACTCTCTCTTCTTTTCCTTCTCATATGAGAGTTCTTCCCCTCCCCTTCTCATGTGTATCTTTATATGGGAAAGATTATTCTATTAAGTCCCCCTCTATTTCTTGAAGTAAATCTTAGTGTTATCAATTGTTCCCCCCCTCTCTTTTCCTTTCTTTGCCCCCACTTTCCCCAGATCTTCTTAATGCCCCAATCTTTCCCTATGCATGTTTCTTCTAACTACTCTTATGATGCTACAATTTTTGAGAGTTACACAAAACATTTTCCCCACATATTAATATATATAATTTGATGTAAATGTAGTCCCTATAGAAGGGAGTTTGACTTAAAGAGAAAGATAAGATATATCTCCTTTTCCCTTTCTTTCATATTTACCTTTTCATTTTTCTCTTGCTTTCTGTGCTTGGATATCAAATTTTCAAATAAGTTCTGGTCTTTTCTTAGCAAATGCTTGGAAATCTTCTATTTGTTGAATGCCCATACTTTCCCCTGGAAGTATATAGTCAGTTTTGCTGGGTAGTTGATTCTTTGTTGGAGACCCAGCTCTCTTGCCTTTCAAAATATCGTGTTCCATGCTTTGCATTCTCTTAGTGTGTTAGCCGCTAAGTCGTGTGTGATCCTTATGGGAGCCCCCTTATATCTGAAGCTCCTCTTCTTGGCTTCTTGTAGGATTTTCTCCTTTTCTTGGAAGCTCTTGAATTTGGCCATTACATTCCTAGGGGTTGTCTTTTGGGGATTTAGTATAAAGGATGTTCTATGAACCCTTTCTATTTTCTATTTTGCCCCCTTGCTCCAGAACGTGAAGGCAATTTTCTTTTATAATCTCCTGTAGAATCAACTAAAGATTATTAAAGGTTATTAAAGTTAAGTCCTAACTGGGGGCCCAAATTTTCACTTAGAGTTTTTTGGTGGTTCAGGTTGTAGGAATCCAGGTTATGGTGTCCTTGGATGATCCAGGCAAGGTAGATATTCTCTTCCCCAGTCAAACTGTCCACTAGGATGACTGGATATTTCCTCTCCACCTCTTCTAGTTGATAGTCACAGACAGGCTGCTTAATAGAAGGTTTTTCCAGGGGAGTCTCAGATTCACAGCTTTAGTCTTCACTTCCAGCTCCAGAGTAACAGTTGGAAACCTCCTCCTTCAACAGCTTAGAACTTTGATCCAGTCATCTCTTAGAGAATTCTAAGGCTTGAGGGCTTATTCAAACTCTTGCAAAAGGGTTATTGGGGTCCAGAAGCACATAGAGTTTGTTTCCTCATTTTTTTTCTTTTTGAGAATTGAAGAATGTGGTATGAGTGATCATTTTACTGGGATTGAGCCTGTTATGATTAAATACAGTACTTAATTTGCCTCTGTTCATTGAAATCTGGGACATGACCCTTAGAATCATTTAATTTTATTCCTGTTATCAATAACCAAAATGAATTAATGACCAAATGATAGTAATCCTCTCTGTGTGTCTCTCTTTGTCTCTTTTCTCTATCTCTCTCTTTGATATTAAATTGTCCTCATGAAACTAGTACTCTGGACCTTGGTTTCATTGATTACATATTCTAGATAAACAGGTTTTAAATTGTTCATTATAATCATACAAGCATTCAGAATCCCCTTAATCCTATTCCTTCTCTCTCCTGTTTACCTAATATTGTCTCCAACCCCTCCATTTTTAAGGTCCACCTCATTTTTCTTCCCTGTGTGTTTTGTCTGAAACAAATCACCATTCTTGGCCTAGCAGTACCAGATACTAAAACTGTACTACAAAGCAGTGGTCATCAAAACAACATGATATTGGCTAAGAGACAGAAGATGGGATCAATGGAATAGACTAGGAGTAAATTACCTCAGCAAGCTAGTGTTTGATAAACTCAAAGATCCCAGCTTTTGGGTCAAGAACTTACTATCTGACAAAAATCAGATTTATATCAACATCTCACAATGTACAAAAAGATAAATTCAAAATGGGTAAATGACTTAAATACAAAGGGTGAAACCATAAATAAATTAGGTCAACATAGAATAGTATACATCAGACTATGGAAAATAAAATAATTTAAGACCAAGAAAGAGATAGAAAATAGCACAAAATATAAAATGAATGATTTTGATTTTATTAAATTAAAAAGGTTTTGTACAAACAAAACCAATGTAACCAGAGTTAGAAGGAAAGCAACAAACTGGGTAAAAATTCATAACAAAAATCTCTGACAAAGGTTTAATTTCCCAAATGTCTAAGGAACGAAGTCAAATTTACAAAAACTCAAGTCATTCCCAAATTAACAAATGGCCAAAGGACATAAATAGGCAGTTTTCACATGATGAAATAAAAACTATCAATAAGCACATGAAAAAGTGTTCTAACTCCCTCCTGATTAGAGAAATGCAAATCAAAACAACTTTGAGGTACCATCTCACACCTAGTAGATTGGCCAATATCACATAAAAGGAAAATGATAAATGTTGGAGGGGATGTTGAAAAATTGGGATGCTAATGCATTGCTGGTGGAGTTGTGAATTGATCGCACCATTCTGGAAGGCAATTTGGAATTATGTTCAAAAGGCTTTAAAAGAAAGCTTGCCTCTGTGTACAATGTTTTCCTGGTTCTGCTCCTTTCGCTTTGCATCACTTCCTGGAGGTTGTTCCAGTCTCCATGGAATTCCGCTACTTTATTATTCCTTTTAGCACAATAGTATTCCATCACCAAGAGATACCACAATTTGTTCAGCCATTCCCCAATCGAAGGGCATCCACTCATTTTCCAATTTTTTTTGCCATCACAAAGAGCACAGCTATGAATATTCTTTTACAAGTATTTTTCCTCATTATCTCTTTGAGATAGAAACTCAGTAGTGCTATGGCTGGATCAAAGGGTATGCAGTCTTTTAGTGCCCTTTGGGAATAGTTCCAAATTGCCTTCCAGAATGGTGCGATCAATTCACATGTCTTCCAGTAATGCATTAATGTCCCAATTTTGCTACATCCCCTCCAACATTTATTACTTTCATTTGCTGTAATATTAGCCAATCTGCTAGGTGTGAGGTAGTACCTCAGAGTTATTTTGATTTCCATTTCTCTGATTGCAAGAGATTTAGATAATTTTTTCATGTGTTTATTGATAGCTTTGATTTCTTCATCTGAAAATTACCTAGTTATGTCCCTTGACCATTTATCAATTGGGGAATCATTTGTAATGGACTTCTCTACTAGCAACAATGCAATGATCCAGGACATTTCTGAAGGACTTATGAAAAAGAATGCTATCCACATCCAGAGGAAAATGTGTGGGAGTAGAAATACAGAAGAAAATCAACTGCTTGATCACATGTGTCAATGCACCCTAGTGCAAATATCAATAATATGGAAATAGGTCTTGACTAAAGAAACATTTAAAACCCAATGGAATTGCATTGGATATGGGAGGGGGTGGAAATGAGGGAAGGCAAAGAATGTGATTTTTGTAATCCTGGAAAAATGCTCTAAATTAATCAATTAAATAATTTTTTTTTAAAAAGGTCTGCCCAGGAATTGATGCAGAGCTAAAGGAGCATAACCAGGAGAACATTTTACACAGAGACTCATACATTAATGCACAACTGAATGTAATAGACTTTTTTACTAGCAGTAATGCAATGTCCCAAGATAATCCAGAAAAACTTAAGAGAAGGAATGCTATCCACATTGTGCAAATAAAAATTTCATACACCTGAACTTCATTTATGCAGCATCCTTTTAAGTTACCTGCTCACTTTATATCTGGAAGTTTGGGAAAAAAATTTGCTGGAAACCCCACCCTAGGGGCTTCTCTGGAGCTCTCTCCACTCTCCCAGGTGTGTAGTCTGGGAACCTGGTCTTTACTGGATCTTTTTGGACTTTTGGCTCTGGTAAAGTACTGCAGGTGTGGGTCTTTGACTCTGTGCTCTGCTCACTTGGCTGGAGTAACCCCTTCCTCTCTCACTTTTTGTAGTTATTAGATCCTATAAATTTAAATACTTGGAGTATTAATTCATTTTTACTTTCACAAGATCGAGAGAAAGAACTGTGGAAACAGGAATTCAGAAGAAAAAATATGATTGATCAGGAAGTTTTATAGGGACATGATTAGTGTTTTGATGTTAAAAAATCACTCTACTGCACATACAAATAACATGGAAATAGGTTTTGAACAATGATACATATATTACCCAGTGGAACTACTAGTGAGCTTTTGAATGGGGGAGGAAAGATCTGGGGGGAGGACTACTAATTATGTAACCATGGAAAAATGTTCTAAATAAAAATAATTAAGGAATGCCTGCCTTTTGATCCAGCCATACCATTGCTGGATTTGTATTCCAAAGAGTTAAGAGGGAAAAATATCTGTACAAAAATATTTATAGCCATGCTTTCTACAGTGGCAAAAAAAAAAAGGAAAATGAGGGAGTGTCCTATGATTGGAGAATTGCTGAACAACCTGTGATATCTGATTGCAATGGAATACTATTGTACTGAAAGGAATGATGAACTTGATGATTTCTATATGACCTGGAAAGACCCCCAGGAATTAATGCAGAGTGAAAGGAGCAGAATCTAGAGAATATTGTACATAGAATTTGAAACAATGTGGCATGATGAAATGTAAGAGACTTTTCTACTAGCAGCAAGGCAATATTATAGGACAATTCTGAGGACTTATGAGAAAGAACATTTTCCACATCCAGAAAAAGAATTGTGGAAGTAGAAATGCAGAAGAAAAGCATATGATTAGTCATGTGGTTCAATGGGGATATGACTGGAGTTTGAGCTTTAAAAGATCACTCTATCCTTCTGGGTAAACATGGTGGCAGAGTAGATGTAGAGTTCTTCATCTCCTTATCACCTACCAATAAATGCTACCTCAAAAGACCAAAAAAAAAATTCATATGAATGAAGAGACTTCACTGTTGGGTGCAGCATTGAAGGTACATGGTATTTTAGCATTTCCACAGTATAAGTGATTGAAATATCTTCCACCACAGTGTGAACTGATCAGTCCTCCCCCACCCCACACACAGTGCGCTAGAATCAGTAAGTGAGTGAGTGAGTGAGAGGCACCTCTGAAGCGAGTGAACTCTTCTTGGCAGGTGACTGAGACCACCAAGGACGTACCCCTGAGAGTGACTAGACTTGAGACTCCAGCAAGCCGAACAGTGCAGACATTAGCGCAGAGATAGCACAGGCAGAAAACCATAGAAGCTGTGGAGTTTGGAGAGGTGGCCTCAGCCAAAATCCTTGCTGAGGATTTTGCTGACAGATTTGATATGCTGACAGAGAGCCTGCCCATCTCACTCAGATTTCTAATTGGAAAGGGAAGGAAAAACCACCACAGTAATGGCAAACAGTGCCCAGGAAGAACAACCTCCCAACACCAAGATGAACAAGAAGAAGGGATTTACCCTGGATAATTTTTATGGAGGAAAAATCCAGACAACAGAGGAAATAGCAAAAGTGGATATACACAGAAACGCATCCAAACCTTCCCAAAAAATAGAAATTGGCCACAAGCTCTTGAAGAATTTAAATTTGAGCTTATGAGAAAGATAGATGAATTGTGGCAAGAAAAATGAGAAATAGTTCAAAAAGAAAATAACAGTTTAAAAGACAGGAATGTCCAACTGGAGACCAAAATTAAACAGCTGGAAATCATGAAAAGTGGGATAGAACAAACCAAAAAAGGAAAACCAAAAGATTAAAGTGGAAAATCAAAATATTATAGGGAAAAACAGTCTTTAGAAACCAAAATTGGGCAATTGGAAACTAATGATTTCACAAAACAGCAAGAATTAATAAAGCAAAGTCAAAATATTGACAAAATAGAAGGAAACATGAAATATCTCACTGACAAAATGACTGATCATGAGTACCAGTCTTGAAGAGACAATTTGAGAATCATTGGTCTACCTGAAAACCCAGAAATAAGCAGAAATCTTGGCATCATACTACAAGAAATTATCCAAGAAAACTGTCCTGATGTTCTTGAACAAGAGGGCAAAACAGACATTGAAAGAGTACATAGAACACCCTCTACACTACATCCTTAAAAGACAACCCCCAGGAGTGTAATAACCAAATTCAAGAGCTTACAGGCTAAGGGATAAATTTTACAAGAAGCAAAAAAGAGACAATTCAGATATCAAGAAGCACCAATCAGGATTACACATGATCTGGCAGCTTCAACACTAAAGGACTATGAGGCTTGGAATATGATATTCAGAAAGGGTGTTCAAACAAAGATCACCTACCCATCAAAACTGACTATATAATTCCTGGGGAAAGTTTGGCCATTCAACAAAATAGAAGATTTCCAAGTATTTGTAAAGAAAAGACCAGAACTAAGCAGAAAGTATGATATCCAAACACAAAAATGAAGAGAAACATGAAAAGGTAAATAAAAAAGAGAGGGGAAAGGGAAAATTTTTTTTATTTAAATTTTCTTCTTTAAGGGCTTTAATAAGATCAAATTGTTTATATGAATATATGAAAATGATATTTGTAAACTCTCAAAATTATATACACTATTATAATAATAATAAGAATCATTTGTAGGTAGAGATTGGGGTAAAAAGTGGTCTAAGTTGATATGCAAAAAAGAAAGAAAAATGGACGGGGGAATAGAAAATGGCATCAAGAAAAACTTGAAGGAATAAGATAAATAGGATAATCTATATCACACAAAGAAGTGCAGGGGAAGAATACTATTATAAGTAGGAGAGGAAGAGAGTATTAATACATAATACTTAAACCTTACTCTCAGTGAAATCAATTCTGAGAGTGAAGAGCCTCTAAATCCATTGGGGTATCTGATTCTATCTTATCCTTCAGGGAAAGTGAAAAGGGAAAAACTAAGGGGGGTGAGTGGGTGGGGTGTTCAAAAAAGGAGGGAAAGAGAGGGAGGAGGGAACTTAATAGACCCTAAAATAATAAGAATAAGGAAACAAAAAGGCAGGGGGCAGAAAGGGAAGTATAATAAGGGTGGTGATTAGGGGGACTGAGTAAAAGCAAACCACTTGTTTAAAAGGATAAAGCAAAAGAATAAAGGGCAGAACTACCACAGGATATCAAAATGTTGGGGAATACACAAGTGGCAAACTTAACTCTGAACATGGGAATGAACACATACATAAAATGAAAGCAAAGAGCAGAGTGGATTCGAAACCAAAATCCTACCATATGTTGTCTACAAGAAACACACATGAGGCAGTTATAAGCCCACAGGGTAAAAATTAAAGGCTGGAGCAAAATTTATTGGGCCTCAACTGAGAAAAAGAAGGCAGGACTTGCAATCATGATATCTGAAAAAGCCAAAGCCAAAATAGACCTGATCAAATGAAATAGGGAAGGTAATTACATTCTGATAAAAGGCAGTATACACAATGAGGAAATATCAGTAATCAACATGTATGCACTAAATGTTATAGAATCCAAATTTCTAAAGGAGAAACTAGTGGAATTGAAGGAAGAAATAGATAGTAAAACTATACTAGTGGGAGACCTGAATCTTCCTCTATCAAATCTAGATGAATAAAACCAAAAAATAAATAAGAAAGAGGTAAGAGAAGTGAATGAAATCTTTTAAAAATTAGAGGTAATAGATATGTGGAGAAAAATAAATAGGGACAAAGAGGAATACACCTTCTTTTCATAAGCACATGATACATTCACAAAGATTGGCAATATACTAGGGCATAAAAATGGCAAACAAGTTCAAAAAAGCAGAAATAATAAATGCAACCTTTTCAGATCATAATGCAATAAAATAATAATTAGTAAGGGTACATGGAGAGTATAAGGGGGAAAAGGAGTTAATTTTATATATTTTTCTTTTTTAAATCTTATTTAATTAGTTTACAATATTATTCCTTGATTATTCTTACAATCGAAAAGGGGATAATTTTAAAAGGGTTGGACTGGATTATTTGAGTGTGGTCACTAGGAATTTAATTAATTCCAAAGAAATTAATTTACAATTTATTTACAAAATGTAGAAAGAGTGAAATAAGAAAATTAGAGAGATGATAATGTAAGTCTCTCCTGAGGTTAGTTTTTTTCAGAAAATCCAGCAATTAAGAGTCACCTTTTCACTCACCATGTGTCAGTTCAAAGGAAGAGATTTTAGAACAGCCTAATCAGAAACAGGGTCTTGGGCCCAGCCTCCACTACAAAAAATGAAGAATTGTCTCCACTCTCCACTGCCAAAGACTGAAGAGCTCTCTCTCACAGGAAGAGACAAGTCCTTTTAAAGAACCATTATACACAGAGACTGATACACTGTGGTACATTTGAATGTAATGGACTTTTCCATTAGTAGCAATGCAATAATCCAGAACAATTTGGAGGAATTTATATGAAAGAATGCACATTCTTTCCACATCCACATTCAGAGGAAAAACTGTGGGAATAGAAACACAGAAGAAAAACAATTGCTTGACCACATGGGCCGATGGGGATATGATTGGGGATGTAGACACTAAATGATCACCCTAGTGTGAATATCAATAATATGGAAACAGGTTTTCATCAAGGACACATGTAAAACCCAGTGGAATTGTGCATCAACTACGGGAGGGGTGGGGGAGGTGAGGGAAAGAACAAATTCTTGTAACCAGGGGAAAATAATATAAATTGACTAATTAAAAAACATTTTCCAAAAAAAAAGAGACCACTCTATTGCAAAGTGAAATAATATGGAAATAGGGTTTAAACAATGATATATGTATAACCCAATGAAATTTCTTGTCAGATCCAGGAGTGGGGAAGGAATAGGGATGGGAAAGATCAGGAATTATGTAACTGTGGAAAAATATTCTAAGTATATAAACTAATATATATGTGTACACACACACACACACACACACACACACACATATATATATATATATATATATATATACATAAATCACCATCCTTTGAATGAGTATATTCCTAGATCCATTTTATTGTCCTAACCTTTCATTGAAGAGAACCAGTAAGTTTGTAGAGTACTCTTTAATCAGATACCCTTTCTTCCTATCTGCATGAAATGCATACTTCTTGGATTTTTGAATTTAACTCTTGGATTGTTTTACAAGTTACTTGTTTACCCTAGTTATCATGTATATAGTGCTTTTATGTTTGCCATAACAAAAATAAAAAAGAACCTTTTACATGTCTCAACTCATTTGATCCTCATAATTATCTTTTATTTTTAACTCTTACCTTCCATCTTGAAGTCAATACTGTGTATTGGCTCCAAAGCAGAAGAGTGGTAAGGGCTAGGCAATGGGGGTCAAGTGACTTGCCCAAGGTCACACAGCTGGGAAGTGTCTGAGGTAACCTAGGTCCCCCCATCTTTAGGCCTGGCTCTAAATCCACTGAGCTACCCAGCTCCCCCTCATAATTATCTTTTGTTGTAGATACAGTCACATCTTTTATTCATATGAGGAAACTGAGGTATAGGAAAGTTAAGTGACTTGCCCAGGGTCACATTGCTAGTAACTGCTTAATGCAAAATTTCAATTCAAATATTTCAGACTGGAAGTCCATGACCCCACCATGCATTGTACCACCTAGCTGCCTTCTTTAGGGAGGGCAATTGTTCCATAACCTTGCCTTTCCTACCTCCAGAAAGTTCATTGATTTATTCACTTGGAAATTCCAAGCTAATTCCAGACACATTTTAGCTTTCTATCCATATCCATACAAGTATGGGATCCAGAAATCCTAATCCATGCCTAAAACCACTCTTTCTATTAGATAAATCTAACTACAAATTAATCTTTTGCCATCTATTTTTATGTAATAGTTAGGAGTTTGATTATTACAGCCCAGTTATTTCTAAAAATGAATAACATTTCCATTGGGCACTGCTAAAATTCACAGAGGCATTTTAAGTGCCTATGAATATTCAAAACCTCATTATTGTTGCAGCTTATAATTATCAAAATCCCTTGACAAAATATGCAGGGTACAATAAAAAAGGAGATCCATTTTAAAAGTGTTCACATTCATGTTCAACTATTTTGGCTTAATTCTAGGCTCTTGAGTCTGTGTTATTACAAGTCATTTTGGGAGACATTCATGTCTGTGTGTATCCTTTCACCACAAAAGAATAGTTTGCATATTTTGTACACTTAATACTTAAAGCATAACATATTCAACTAAAGTCATAGGTATAGCTCTAACCATATTAAAGCCATAAGTTAAAATAAAAATACATATTAGAATGTCTTGTAATTATTAGTTGAGAACAATTTCTTTAGACCTTTTCACACATAGTAGGGTTTCTGATTTATCATAACTAGTGCCAAAAAGAATAAATTTAAATTCATTATATCACCAGCATAAAGGTGGTAAATTTCTTATTAAAAATTCTTGCTTATCTTCATAATGAAAGAATAACTTGTATTGTAAAGAATAACATTAAAAGTGCATTGTAAGAGACATTCAATAGATTTTGAATCCCTGACTCAGGGAAGCCCAAGCTTTCTCCTATAGTAATTTATGATCAAAGAACATATATGATCCTGTCTTCACAATCTGTAGGAAAGATGGTTTCAGACTTTTTTCCCCATAACTTTGTGGTCCTCACGCTTATCAATGTCACATTAAAAATTTGAATAATAAATGCATGAGTACATTAAATGTATTTTAAAATAGTTCAGCTACCTCCTTTTATTGTGACTTTGGAAATGCCACTTTAGATCTTGGTATATGTGTGCCTAATTGGACTAGAAGAGGCAGCTTGGAGTAAGAAATAGAGTGAAGAACTTAGATTCTGAAAGATCAGAGTTTCCACCACTCCTCAGACACATTATTTGCGTGACTCAGAGAAAAAAAATTCTCCATACCTCAATTTCTTCATTCATAAAATGATGGGTTTGTACAATACGACTTATAAAGTACTTTCCATCTCTAAATCTCTGATATTTTGATCTTTAAGATCTCTCTTGCTTGGAAATCTGTGAATATAATCAAGTCAAGAAACATTTGTCAAGTGTTTGCTATGTGTCAGGCACAGTTCTAACTGCTGGGAATGCAAATTTAATCAAAGAGGAAGCAAGTTCCTGACTTCAAGTAGTTTACATTTTAATAGGGAAAGACAATATATAAAAGAGAGTTTAAAAAACAATGGACTAGGGAGAAGAAGAATCCCAGAAAATCTGGAATAAAGCCTAGAAAGGAGCAATGCCCATAACTGACCTGAGTACTTCCTCAAAATAAAAGTTCATCATTTTGAATGGGTATGTTGTGGGGAATGAGACTCTACCCAATATTTATCTACTTGGCAAAAATAATAAAAAAGGAAAAATAACAAATATTGGTTGTGTTATGAGAAATGAGATACATCAAAATATTCTAATATACTGAAAGTCTCTCTCCAAATTGAAATGAAGAAAACCAAATTGTTTGAATCAATCCCCACATTGGTCAGATTAATTAAAAATAACCCTCATTGACCACCCTGAATCTTCATTGCTTCATTTTATGGAGACAGATATTAATCATTTTGAGGCATCATATTTAATAAGGATAGTGATAAGAAAGAAATTGTCTAAAGAAGGGCAACTACAATAGTGAAGACCATCAAGATAATGCCAAATGATGTCTTAGGGCAATGATGGTGAAACTTTTAGAGGGGCAGGTAATGTGAGAAATATCCTCAGGTGCACATGGAGACAGGCAAGGGAAGAGTCCAGCCCAGCATCCCTATGGCTTTCTATTAATGAAGCCCAGTGAACTCTGTACTGGGATGATGGCACATGTGCCCACAAAGAGATCTTTAAATGCCCCCTCTGGCACCACATTCCATAGGTTCACCACCACAGATCTTGGGGTGTTCTTTGTCTTTTTATATTTGTTTTTGTGTATTGAAAGACCCATTACTTGGAAATAGAGAATAATTTTTCTCATGACATCAGAAAGCTAAGCTGGAAACAATAGATTGGACAATGAAAGAAAAAAAATTCAAGATTATTTTAAGAAGTAATATAAAACAATTCTTTCTAACAATTAGAACTATTTAAAAGTGAAATGGACTACATTGAGAAGTAGTGAGTTCTCCAACCTGAGAGGTCTTAAAAAAACTTAATTACTCTCTGTCAGGTAGTAATTAAGAGTATTCTTGTTCAATTGAAAGTTGTACAAAATGCACTGGGAAATAAATCACTGCCAGCTCTCAGAGTATGATATTAAAATTACATTAGAAAAAACTTATGCAATTCAAGAATTACACCTAGAAATTATTGTGCCTAGGGAAAGTGGCAAAAAAGATGCCTAGAGCACATGAAAATGGGAAGAAGGGAAAGGAGTGTAGTAAGGAAGTAATCTTTGGGAAAGACAGAAGACACCAGGCAAGTGTTCCCATAGGGAGAGACATCCAGGAATAGCCATGTATGAGATAGATTTCCAAAATCACTCAGCATATAATGTTAAGGAATCCTTTTCAGAGAGATATAGAAGGAAAGGAGGCCAGAGAACTCCTGGCCCATGATTGTCAGAAAACTTTTTTTTCTTTTTAACATATTTTGATATATTTTATTTTTAATTTACAATTTTAATTTAATTATTGCTAATTAAGAGCTCTTCCTAGTTTCATTTTAAGTACCTTCTACATTTATTCTTTTAGGGAAAACCTAAATGGGCCCACTCTGCTTAAGTTTTTCCTGTAAAACCTAAAACACAGTTATGATGTATCTCAATAAAAGAAATTTCAGGTGCAAGCCAGAGGAATATGTTTGTGTCCTCATGTAGTTCTGTACTATATAATACCCCAACTGTGAACTTTCATTCCATTCCACTTTATTCTCCCATTTCAATGTCAATGTCTAAATTCTTGTCATGGCATGCTTTGCCCCAATAATTCTTCAAAAATGCTGTCAGATTTTTCTCTCTGTTCTTTCAAAGCCTGCCCACAAATATTAACAATCTCGACAGCTCTTCCCAAGTTCATCTCTTTGTTCTGCAGAGCAGAACATTTTTGCCCCAAGCAAAAATGGATAGACCTCTTTGATCAAAAGAACTATACATAGGAAAGTTGATAGTTAATATTGGTGCCAAAGCCATGTGACTACTGATTTCCATGGTCCTATGACCTCTGACACAATACTATTTTAAAGAATAGGAATTATTTAGAAGTTATTATCAAGGATGCAGCTAAGCCATTTTTGTCCAATGATTTGATCTATACTATGGCAGACTTGGTAAGGGGAGTATATAGCCCAATGCCTCACCCCCAACCCCAAGGCATACATCACTCAGGCCAGATAAACAAGGTTATAAATATATAAAAATAATTTTCATTAAGATGTCCCTGAGCCCTCTGTTTCTCCCTCTTATCAGCAAATTTAACTTTATAAACCACAATAAAACTCAAGGAAAAAACATATTCTAAATATATAAGATCTTTAAAACTTTGAGCGAAAACAATTTTGTTCACTACTATGACTAAGGCAAAAATTATTAACCCATTTAGAGAAAAAAGCAATTGGAAAATAATAGAAAATTTTGAATATAAAAATTAGAATAATTTTTCTAAGTCACAATCATTTACTCTAGAAATAGATGACAATCTAAGCAGAATTATAGTTTAGTGACACAGATTCCAATTTGGAGGTCATAGGATCTGGGTTCCTATCCTGCCCCTGACACTACTTATGTGTTCTTGAACAGTTAATGTCCTCCCTAGTCCTCAATTTCTTTGATCATTTGACACTGTAGTGAGATTATATGACCTTCGATATACTTTATAGTTTAGGATCTATGGTTCTGATTGTAAGAAATAAATTTGTAACAAGTATCTCAGATAAAAGCTTGAGATTCAAAATGTAAAGCACAGTTACCGGTAAAACCAAGGATTATACAGCACTAGAAAGTGAAAGGATCTGAACCATTTTTGAAAGAATTGCAAACTTTCAACAACTATATTAAAATTTCTTAGAAATCACGAATAATGGTGGGATTTCATGTTAAAACAATGAATAAATTTATTTCAAGTTCAAAAAAGTGGTTAAAAATGGAAACTTAGAAATGGAAGAAATACTAATACATTGTTGGTTGAAATATGAATTTGTTCAAAGGTTCTAGGAAGAATTTTGTAATTATGCAGGAAAAGACACTAATAGTATCTTTTTTGGACATATTTTCTGATCTCTACATACCCTTCAATATACTTTAAGATATAGAAATATTATGTCTATGACAATATGTCATCAGCAACATTTTTATGGTAGAAAAGGAAAAAAGTTTCCTAATGAATGAATATCAATGAAAATTGTGAAATAATGTAATGATATTGAAAATGTTGATTATGCAACTTTCAAAGAAGCACAGGATGACCTATATATTCTGATATAAGTCAAAGTAAGCATAGCCTTGAGAACAATATGGATACTGAATACAATGATGTAAAGGAAAGCAAAACCAAAAAGCACTTGGGCTCTGCTTAATTATAATGATGCATGATAAAATATTTATTCTTTCTCTTAGTTCAGATATGGGGAATTGGTTCTAGGATATAGTAGTTGCTGTGAGACACATTTTCCTTACGGTAGGTTTTACTTAACCATTTCTCTTTATTACAAAAATGTCTTGGAGAGGTGGGAAGTGTATTGGGAAATAACTTTGGTATAAAAAACAATAGGCAATGGTTTAATTTAAATACAGAGATATACACCTACACATATTTGTTTAAATGATTCGTACAAAGCCAGACAAGAGCACATCAAAATTTGGGTCTATGGTAGTCCTTTCTTATTTATTATCTGACTATAGCAGCTACTATGGACTAATCTGCTTTCACTATTTCATTGTCATGACTGTCTCACAGTAGTAACAATTAATGGTTTAATATGGCTATCTCCATTTCAGGTATAGCAGCATTAATGAAGTATCTATTTTTCAAACTGATTTAGAAAATGACTTAAAGATTATATATTTTATCCAAAAAAGTCTCTGATATGGAAATAGTAGTGAACTAGAAACCTCTACACCATTATTTTATGAATTGTTGAGGTATATTCCAAAATCTCACTGAATGTCAGTGACATCTTAAAAATGGCTGCAACTTCAAAAAAATACCCAATGCAAGCATGTCTTTGTCAATAAAGACAAGGCAGCAGAAGAGTCTAAAAGTGAGTAAATATAGCCAACACTATGCATAAATTATTATGAGCAGAGATCACTTAAACCCAACACACTAGAAGTGAGCTGACCAGAGTAAAGGGAAGTGGAACATCCTACTTACAAAATATTATACCTCTTTTATATATGTCAAAGGTTTATTTCTTTTTTTTTTCCTGCCATGTCTCAACCTCCTCCATGACCACTAACAAATGGATCAGGACTCAAGGTTGTCTCTCTATTGAGGCTGAATTAGGAAGACAATTGCAGGTAAGGTTTAAAAAATCAAATATTTCTAGAACTTTTGGAGATCACTGATTTGGAGATAAAGGCAACACCAAGGCCCTTAAGTTCAACATCTCCATTTTACAGATGAGGAAACTGAGGTTTAGAGAGGATGAGTAACTTGTGGATCAATCAAGATGGCAGGCTAGTCCAGGACAGCTAAATCTTGTTGACTTCCCTGTAGCAGGTATCCATACTGCCTGTAACAAAAGTCAGCCCAGTGAGATTCCCTGAAATTTGGGAATAAATTAGTTGAAAGGTGGCTGACATTCTAAACCAGAGGATTAAGAAATGTTTTTTTTATAATTATTATACTTCAAAATGAATTTTCCACTGTAAACAAGCTGAGGCATACAATTATAATGGAATACTACTACTCCATAAGAAATGAGGAACAGGTTAATTAAAAAATACAGAAAGATCTACATAACATTAAGAGTGAAATGAATAAAACAAAGAAAATAATTATACAGCAACAGAAATATTGTTTGAAGCCTTTCTTGTATATGATCATATCCAGAGAAAGAATGTATAAATGGAAATAAGCAAGACATAGTTTTGTATATACTGTAAAAATAAAAGGGTTAGGTGATTTTAAAGGGCACATCATGGGTGCTTACAAATGTTTCAATTGAATGGGATGGAATTAGAAATGCTGACTTATTTTATGAAACCTGGCTAATGGAAATCTCCAGTTTGTAGAGAGTTTGACTGTGAGACAAGGAAGAAGACAGAAGACAGATGATATTTCTAAGTATGAATAGTAAGGAAGAATAGTTTGGAACTTGAGATGTTTATCTTGTTTTCTTTTGTTCTGTTGAATCACTTTCTTGGAAAATAGATGTGATTTTTTTGTCATGCCTCGTCCCATGTCCCTGGTGTGTGTGTGTGTGTGTGTGTGTGTGTCTGTGTCTGTGTCTGTGTCTGTGTCTCTGTTTGTGTTTTGTGACTGTATTTTAACACCTTATGACTGAAAGTGCTTTCCTTCAGAGTTAATTGTGATAACATAGTTCAAGGTCAGTGGAAGCTCTATACTTCAGCATTCCTTTTAACTTGTTCCTTGTTCTCTCTGGATTCCTGTGTCAGAGATCATTGAACCTTGTAAATTTTTAATAAATATGTTGTCACAATGGAGTCAGTGAAAGCAACATTGATTATAAGAAATGTATGCCTGGCCTTGTCTCTTCACTGATTTTTTTCATACACCTGTTTTTCCTGTGCCATCATAACACTCAGGAGTGAATTCTGAAGGAATCCATCAACACACTTACAAAATATTGAGCAAGGTGATCACTTGATTGAATCGGTGGTCAGATTTAATGAAGTGGCATTAAATATATTCTGGAAACAAATGTTAAATAATGATAGTCAATAGATTTCTACCAGGCTCAAGAACTAGATTATAGTGACCAACAGATTGAACCATCTCACAAGTTTACAGACAGAACAAATTCAATGCACGATTAATGCATTGGACAACTATGTTGTCATAATCTCTGCTGTTCAGTGATGAAATAACTTTATTTTGAACTAATGGCAAAGTGGACAGAGAGTCAATCAACAAGAAACTTTTATCTAGACCTTTTAAAAAGTAATCTTGCTTGCTCAATTCTTTGCAAGAAGAGCAATGAATGATGCCTTGAAAGGAACAGCAAAGAGAGCTCTGAACATCATAGTTGCTGGAAAGGAGGTTTTGCCTGACTAATGATTTTTTGCTTTTAACTATGTGGATGTATATAGCATGATATTAGAAATGACTTTAGCTTGGATAATACATGTATATATACACACATAAATATATATGTATGCATTAATATTTGCCACATCGACATTATACTCAGTGGCTTTTGAAAAAGTAAGTGATTGAGTTCCTGACTTTCTTCTTCCAAGGACTCTTAAAGTAAACATTTTTTCTTGTGAGGAATATGAAATGGTCTGCTCTCCCTCTTCCATCTCAACAGAAATGACAAGATGGCAAATATTTAGTAACTAAAGCTCATGGCATTTCTAGGCAAGCCTGAGCCTAGGTTTGGGGGTCCTCCTTTTCATTTGTGTTTCTGGTTAACCAAATGTTTGATCTGAAACTGTTGATCTTTTAAAATTTATTTTTTCCAAATTACATGTTGATACAATCTTCAATAATTATTTTCTGAAATTTTGTGACCCATGTTCCTCCCTCCCACTCATTCCTCCTCCCTCTCAAAGATGGCATGTAATATTGTATGTCATACATGTTTTGTCATACATTACATTTCCATATTTGTCACAACTTGAAAAAGAAACATATCACTTCCACTAGAGAAAAATCCATGGAGAAAATAAAGTGAACAATGCTTTCGTTTTTATGAATAAAAATTAATCTGGAAGCTTATAACTAGATTTATAAGCATTTTTTAGTAAAGAGAGAGGAAATAGAAAGAAAAGGGGGTTCATAGTCTTTCTAATGTTGGGGAAAGATATAGTCCTCCATTGGTGACAGCCTACAAAATTCAGCCTTGCAGAGATCAAGAGGTAAGATAAAAGAGAGCAATGAGCCAGCCCAGCCCAGGAATCAAATTAGTTCCAGAGTGGAAGTAAAGAGACCACTCTGTTTCCAGTGTTAGTTTTTTAAAACCTATAGCTCCTCCCAGATCTACATCATAGACCAGTGATGTTGAACCTTTTAGAAACTTTTAGGGACCCCTTGACAGCACCCTGCCTCACCCCCAGACTGTGTGCCATGCCCTGCCCCTTATTTTGGGGGCTAGGGCCAGGTTCCTAGTCCCCCCAAACTGCCTCTTGCAGCCATGGGACCTGCCCCTGCACCTAGTCACATGGGAAACTTGCCAAGGGAGGGGGTTGATGGCCTGCTTGGTCCACTGTGAAGGTGGGAGATGGGGAAAGCCTGGGAGGGGATAAAGTCATCTCCTACAGCCATGGGGATCCATCCATGCATCCATCCCCCCCCCCAGGCTGCCTGTTAGGTTGTGACCCATTTAGGAATGGGATTGGGGGGTGGAGGGACCTTAGATAGCTTTTGAGAGGTGGGGTCACCCCCTCAGACTAGTGACTGGCTGTAAAGGAAGGAAGTAAAGATCTTTTAGGTGGTGGTACTGGGCCAGAGGTATGGCGGAGAGGGGGAAGGGAGTACCTTCTGGGAGGGGTGTGGATGTGCTCATTGAAATGTCTCTGCATGCAGTCTGCACATGTTCCATAGGTTCACCATCATAGACCTGTCATATTTGAAAAGTCAGCAAGAGGCTTTTTTTTCTCTCCCACCAACTCAAATGTAGTTCTATATAATCTCAATTCTTTGAAACCATCAAGGGAAAATATTCAAAAGGGGATAATAATTATCCTTGTACAGCCACCTAATTATAGCTTAACAACCCCTCAGTCACTCAATCAATCAATCCATCAATCAATATGTATTAGATATCTACTATATGCTGGACACTGTGCTAAACACTAGAGATACAAAAAGAAGCAAAAGAAATTCCTGCCTTCAAGCACTTTTCCATTTAATGAGGGCAACAACATACAAACAAATATATGCATTATAAGCTATAAATATAAAATAAATAACATTGAGGAAGATTCAGGAGGGGCTGGGGGAAGTTTCATGTAAAATGAGGAATTTTAGTTGGAACTTAAAGGAAATCAAGGAGATTGGTAGTTGAAACAAAGAAGGGAGCACATTCCAGTCATGAAAACAGCCAGAAAGAATGCCCTGAGCTGAGAGATGGAGTGTCTTGTTAGTGGAGCAGCCAAGAGGCTACTGTCACTGGATCGAAGACTGTGTCAGAGAGTAAGGTGTAAGTTATCAGTTTTTCTGACTTCAAGCCAATTAAAAGACTATTTTGTCATAGCATAAACTCCTGACTCATCCAAGTGGTCTCTTGGAATGAAAACAATCTGGGAATTTATTTGTGCATGTTTCAAGGACAAGTCCTCATGGACCAATCTACCCATGTCAATTTCTAAATGATGAAGTGGTAGCAGATCAATTTAGGTAAGCAAGGGGCTAGAGAGGCAGAAGACCTATAGTTTTTTTTAAACAATTTATATGGCTTAAATCTCACTATGGTGTATTTTCAAACTCTTGATTGGGTTTTTCATTATTGATTTGTTCTTTGAGTTAATTTTAACTGATCTTGGGTTTAGCAATTATACAGGCAAAATTCATTATTACCATATTTTAATTTCCCTTATTTATATTAATAGTATTAACCATGAAAGGCAGCAGAGTATAGAGGGCTGGGTTAAGATTGAGGTAGACTTGGTGACAAGTTCTGTCTCTGAGTATATTTACAAGTTCTAATCAGGAATTAATTTTTATGATTTGGGGATGCAAAACTAAAATTTTGGAGAATGCTCAAAATCATGTTACTCTCTATTTCCCATAACATTTGTTTTATGATTTTAAATTTTATTCAGTGACCACAATAATAAATAGTGAAACACTACCTTCTATGACAGAATAATACTAAAAAAGTTTCAATGGTTGTCTTGTTTATCATTATTATTATTATTATTATTATTACAAATCAATATATCATGCCTATGACATAACATATCTGGCAAGGAAATGATTTCCATTATCTTTCTTAAAAATGCATTTAGTTGGTGGTTGTGACAAATTCAAAGAAGGGAAGAGGGAGGTTGGGGTCCCCATCTTATGACTGGAGTCAGGTGATAAACTCCCAAATCATACCACCTTAGCATCAGGAAGAGACAAAGGAATCAGGCTAAATTTAGAAGAGATTGATGGAAGCAGAAACCAAAATTCCTACTCTGGAGAATGCTACTGTTCCATACAAGAAAGGTACTGGTGATGGATTGACAATTCCATGCCAATATCACAGAGTAACACCTCAAACTCTTTTAGAAATTTGGCAAAGTAAAGCAATTTTATTTCATTTTCCCATAAATTTGGTGTAATTGAAGGACAGTCGGTCCCAAGGGGACTGTGTTGTCAACTTCGAAATCAAATAGGAAGCTGATCAAGTGATCCAGGGTCTCAATTGGAAGTGGTCCTGATTAAGAAGCTGGTGTTATGGTGGGCACATGCCCAGGTCAAGAGATATGATCATAAAAAGAATGACAAAATCCTTTGAATCTTCATTAAGCACTGATCCTTCTCAGTAAACTTCAGTGTCAGTGGAAAGAAAAAAAGTAATTGAAGACAAGCTGAAAATGATGGCCAAAGACCCTCATGCCAAGTTCTCAACAGCCAATGTCTATTCCTACTTTAAATCACCAGATTAAAAAAAAAGATTAGTTTTACTCTGAAACTGCTTGCTTGGAAAATCTTATAGATGATGTTGGGAAAAAGCTGTTAGAGCAAAGAAAGCTGCTTTATAGACTTAAACCCCTCTGCCTTTGAACTTCATAGATTTAAGTAGTACAGTCCAAGAGTAATCACAATGCTAGAGCTTGGTAACATGGTATTGTAAACTATTTTTATGGATATTCCTTGTCTAAAGTAGATGTTGTTGTTCATCCTTCATTTCTTAAGAGACAAATGACATCACATAGGGTAAAATAGTGGATGAGGGATGTTATCGTAACTTGCATGTAAATATATTTTAAATGTAGAAATTACACAAAGTCTTTAGCCTCACTGCCCAGAGTTATTGAAATTCAGTAGCAAGACAACAATCAAGAGGTATAGAAAAGCAGGCAATTCAGGGTTGACCTTTGTGTCTTTGATATCTCACCATGCTCAAAGGGCTCCATTGTTTATGGTCCAGCTAGTTTCATGCTTTGGAACAAATTGTTCTTATCATTCCATTCTACAAGGAAATCTTCACATGCTTGGTTAGACAGTCTCCTAATTCACCAATGGGTTTGAGGTCAGTAAGTTACTTTCAACCAGTTTAGCCCATTTCCCAAAATGGTTTGTTGTACCTTGAAGTTTGCATAGAATTGATCACCACCCAGGATAAGTAGACTGCATCCAAAGCTCTTGCTTTTTAACACAGGGACACATTACTTGTCTGAGTTGTTTGCATTTTGTGGGTCTAAAAATGTTACTCAGGATACTGGACAAAGGGAAGCTGATTATATCAGAAATAATGAAAGTTGTCAAAGCCCTCATTTTCAAAAAGAAAAAGAGTAAGATTGGGTGGGGAAATGCTTATGCTGTTTTGCCTAAATATCTTCAACAAATAATGGCATAGGCACATGCAAGTGCAGAAAGGTGAAAGGCTGTATACTTTTTTCATATGAACAGAGGTTTCCCCTGAGTTTTACTGTATGGAAATGCCTGATAAGAAATGAACAAGAAAAAATCCTTGCCTGGGTAAGAGCATGTTCTAATCTGTTTAAGTATTCCTTTTCTAATGTTTTCAATTCAAGATAGAAAGAAATAATGTATGTCTGAAAACTACTTTAAAGGAATTAAATTTATGGAGACCATTAATGTTTTTTTCACCAGACAAGAATTCAGTCATGAAAACATTTTGTCATGCTAGGAATACATCTTTTTTAATTGCTGTTTCACTCTTTTTAAAATTTTATTTAGTCAATTTAGAATATTTTTCCTTGATTACAAGTCATGATCTTTCCCTCCCCTCCCCCAACCTTGTCTGTAGCCCACACGCAATTCCCCTGGGTTTTACATGTTTCCTATTTCCAATTGTTATGTTTGCACTAGTGTGATCATTTAGAGTCTATAGCCCCATTCATATCCTCATCAACCCATGTGATCAAGCAGTTGTTCTTCTTCTGTGTTTCTACTCCCACAGTTCTTTCTCTGGATGTGGATAGCATCTTCCTCATAAGTCCCTCAGAATTGTCCTGGATCATTGCATTGCTGCTAGTAGAGAAGTCCATTACATTAGATTGTACTACAGTGTATCAGTCTCTGTGTATAAGGTTCTCCTGTATAAAAAATATTATTACTTAAATTACAAAGTTTAAATTCCTTTTGAGAAGAATTTTAGGTAAAGAAAGATGTTTCCTCTCTGAATCCAGAAACTGAACTGTTGGAGAAGACACCATGAAGAAGCCTCCAGACCACAAGCTGCACAAGAATGAACTTTGGGTGTGGTTGATTGAACATTTATTTGTATGTATACTTTCATTCCAAAGGGGACTGCCCCTAACTGGATTTTTGTCAATGCTTCCAGCAATTATTGGTTTTGTTCTTTTTGTTTCTCATATCCTTACATTATTGTAATCTTTAAGTTGATTATGTTTTCATGATCCTTTTGGGGAAAAATTAATTTTTTCCAAAAATGATCACACAGAGAATGTAAAAAAATGGAGACTTGAATTCCGAACTTCAATCCCAAGAAGTCTTTGCTCCACTTCCCCAGAATGCCTTGTAACCTCACCTGGGCTGAGATCGAGAAGGGGTATTTAACCTGATTGGAAAGGGTTTTGGGGCTCTTCTTTCCTGTTTCTGCTTGCAAGCAGATGCAGCTCTTTCATAATGTAGGTGAGGTGTCTAGGCCAGAGGCCTAGACAAGTGTTTTCTTATTCTGTATTTTCTTTAATCCTTAACCTTTAATAAACCTCTAAAAATATAATGCTCCTTGCAGAGAGAAACTAATTTCTACCTGCCTCAGTTTCCCCCCTAAATTTTATGTGCTCCAAGTTTAGAGTTTGTTGAGCAGGCAGGTCACCAGGTGTTTGCAATCTAGGTTGAATCAGGTGGGCCAGGTGAGCGAGAGAGAACACCAGGGTGGGCAGGGCCGGGACAGGAACGCAGGAAAGCAGGGCCGGGAGCCAGAGCAGGGCCAAGATGAGTCAAAAGGCTAAAAAGGCTGGAGAAACACGACTTAGAAATTATTATCTAGGCTATCCTTCTTTAAAAAAAATTGAGAGTCTTTTGTCCCATTAGGTCACCAACTGTTGTGATTAAAATTTTTGGGAAAGCTGAGGCAGGTAGAAATTAGTTTCTCTCTGCAAGGAGTATTATATTTTTAGAGGTTTATTAAAGCTTAAGGATTAAAGAAAATACAGAATATGTAAAAATAGACTGAATCCAGGACTTCAATCCCCAGAAATCCTTGCCCCACTTCCCCAAAATGCCCTCTAATCTCACTGAATTCTCACCTGGGGCCAGAGTGAGATGGGATATTTAAACCTGGTTGTGAATAGGCTTGGCCTCTTTTGGACTTCCGTTTTGGAGCAGACATCTCTTTTATGATGTGAGGTTATCTTGTCTAGGCCTCTCTGGCCTAGGCATGTGCTTTCTTATTTTGTATTTTCTTTAATCCTTAACCTTTAATAAACCTCATAAAGATATAATACTCCTTGCAGAGAGAAACTAATTTCTACCTCTATCAGTATCCCCTAAATTTTAATCTTTACAAATAAGAAAACATGTGTCTAGGCCAGAGGCCTAGACACCTCACCTACATCATGAAAGCGTCGTGTCTACTTGCAAGCAGAAACAGGAAAGAAGAGCCCCCAAATCCTTTCCAATCAGGTTAAATACCCCTCCTCGATCTCGGCCCAGGTGAGGTTACAAGGCATTCTGGGGAAGTGGAGCAAGGACTTCTGGGGATTGAAGTCCTGGATTCAAGTCTCCATTTTTTACACCTGGTTCTGTTCCTTTCACTCTGCATCAATTCCTAGAGGTTGTTCCAGTTCACATAGAATTTCTCCTGTTCATTATTCCTTTGAGCACAATAGTAGGAATACATCTTTTAAAAATATTATTCAAAACAATGAATAAGTGAAGCCATAGGGGTGCTAATGTGAAACTTTAGCATGAGAATGCCTTCTGTAGAACTCCATTTGGGCCACTTTTGTGAGCAGTAAAATAAAATACCTCTTTTAGCAAACTTGAAGACCAAGATAGTAGTGTCAAACACCAAAGGGTCCCTCACCCATTTGAGTAGCAGAGACTGAGAGGTGTTTTGGGGTAGAGAAAGTAGGGGAGATAAGAGTAGGGAATTCATATAATAGGTATTTAAGTCATTGGTCTAGTAATGTAGGGATTTTCTTTGATTAGAAATGCTTTATGAAAGTTAAAATTTGCTGTATTCCTCTGAATAAGATGTCACTTTTAGTTATAAATCTGTAAAATAGTCTATAGTCAAAACTGAGTTTAAAAAATTTTTTTTTGGAAGAAGTCTCCTTTTAGGAGAGAGGCCTATATTCCAGGGGGGAAATATGTCTATTTGTCATACATACACTTTCTTATTTTCAATTTTATTCAACTTTCTTAAAGCCCACATGAGAAAAGATAAAAAGTTGAGTAACCATAAAGTCAATGGGGATAGTGTTTCTGCCAGCAAGATTTTAGTTATTTAGGTTAAATTTTAGTCAACTGTTTCATTGGGTAGCTTATTCACTCATCCAAGTCATTGATTTATTTTGAGTGACACCTAAACTTATGGTCAAGTGGTTCTCCCTATGTCTTTATAATAAAAATATGTCCTTTCTCTAAAACAATACAAGCCTTCCTATTTTTGTTGAATATCAAAAATAAAGCTTCTTGACAATTTAATTGCATCAAGGTATAGTTCCAGAATGTATTGGTTTTAGAGAAATCTTGCACAGTAAATTGGATTGTTTGCTGGATTCCTGGGTAAATGTCTATCTTGAGCTATATTCAGGAGGCATATATTGGTGATTAAGTGAAGACATCTCTTTGGTGCAAGTGGTATCCCTTCCTATTTAGAAAGATGGGAGGGTTTACCAAGACATTATGTAATGGATGGTACCTCTAGAGGGTTTGGGATTAAGTTGTATTTATTGAGTACAAATTACCTTTCTCTTTTAATAAGAATTTTGAGAATATTTGCTATGAATTATATAGAGCTCTTTCATTAGAAACAATGTCTACTTATTTGTATTTAAGGTAATGTTATTATTTAGAGCTACTCATTTCTTGATTTCAATAAATGCAAGAACATTTTTTTCAAAATACATCCATTATTCTTCATGCTCTTTACTCATTATTATAGATATCTTAAAACCATTAAATAAATAAGAAATATTAGGTTTAGTAATATTTACAAAGAATTCTAGCCTTTAAAATATATTCTAAAACAGCAAAATATTAGTGAACATTTTTGGGTAGTATAGTTTGTCATTTGAGTGGAAGTAGGGACTAATAGAAAGAATATTGACTCAAGAAACTCAATTTAAAATTCTACCCAATTTATATTTTGGGGTTTTGGTTTTCTAAAATTATTAATTTATGAATATGAATGATGTGGAAATGTGTCTTTTATGATAATACATGTATAACCCAGATTAAATCAACTGCTGCAACTGGCCAGGAGAAAGGAAAGGAGGGAGATAAGTTTGATTATATAACTAATATATATATATCCACATATATGTGTGTGTGTGTGTGTGTGTGTGTAATTATGTAATTATAATGAAATAAAATCCCACCGAAGATACTTAATAGCTTTTTGGTTGTGAACAGATCACCCAATTTTTAAAATTCTCAAATAGGGGATAATATTTGTTTCACCAACTTCACAGGGTTGCTGTAAGTCAATTTGGAGAATTTAAAGTGCTTTGTACAGGAGTTTTATGATAATTTAAAGGTTCAATAGAAATGAACCATTGTTTTCCACTTATTTCAAAGAACAAATGTAAAGTCCTTTTGCTTTTCAAAGCTTTTCCTAACCTGTCCCATTCTTACCATTCCATCCTTCTTAAACCTTACTCTCTTATCACATCCTCTATCAGCCAGCAACTGTGGTCTGCTTAACAGTTCTTCAGACACAAAGATAATATCAGGTTTACAGATTGTTCCATATGCCTGGAATTATCTTTTCTCTTCTGCTTCCTTAGGTTCCCTGGTGTCCTTCAAGACAGCTCAAAGGCTGCTTTCTGTGGAAACTTTTCTGATACTCTTCCTTTCCCCTTCTCCCCACTAGCTGTTAATGCCTCCCCCTTTTAAATCAGGCTTGTATCTATTCATCAAATTATTTATATGTTAACAGAAGAGACTTTTCATTTGTTTGTTTTGCCTTTCTTCTTATTTCCAGATGTTAAAAAATATCACATGATAAATATTTAATAAATGTATTCTGATTGGCTAATTAACTAACAGAATCTGGGTTTCCTTTTCATGGGGTTTCCACACTCCCCAATTAAACTCTGACTCCTTAAAGAGGAAAAATTTCAAGTTTCTGGCAGAATATTTGTTCATCTATAAATCAATTACTGTCTACTGTGTATCTGGCACAATATTACTCCTAGAGTTTGGAAAAAAATACCCAAAGAAAGGAAATATTCATTACCCTAAAGGAGTTTACATTTTTTCTTTCACTCCTAAACTTGTTTCCCATTTTTCAAACAATGAAATAAATAAACTTCCTTCCCAAAATGTGAAACATCTCTTTAATCATTTTATAAGATCCAGTTCCCAGGTTCTTGATGATCAAAAGGCTTGAAATCAAACAGCAGGCTTTGATGTTGCTACAGTTTGTGAAGAAAGAAGGGAAACCCCCTATGTGATAAGCCCCAGGTCCCAAGAATGAAGGAGTAAGTTCTTCTCTGATTCATCTCAGAAAAGTAGTGCTCACCTGACATTCTCTTTGCACTCAGATGCTATAAGAACTGAGAAAGTTGGCACCTTTTGGGAAGAGCTAATCCCCCCAGAAAGCCACTCCTGTTTCCTTTCACTGTGATTTAACAACTTAATCTATACCTAGAGCAGGCTGTGAACTTTATAAACCATCAAAAGAAGCCACTGGAATTTCTCTTCAGAAAAGTGAATCAAAGATTCATTAACTTATCAGAGAATAGGTGGATTTGAATAGCTTCCTAGAATTAAACTTACTTAAAAAAATGCTTGATGGCTCACAGCTAAAGCTTGGGTAGGATAATATAAACAGTCCCAGAAACTTCCCAATGTTCATAAAAAGATTCCTTGTTAAGCTATCTCTTTATTGCCAAGGAAATGGTAGTCTTCAACCGTATAATGGCAAGAAAAAAGAGAGATGATAAATGACATTATTTTCATAGTTTCCTCCCTCCCCAAATGTTGCACCATGTTCATCAGCCAAAGATTAAAGTTTCTTCCCTTTCATGAAATATATTGAGAAGTCCAACAGAAAAGGGCACACTAAAGAAAGGGGAAAAACATGTGAGCTCATCAAGTTATTCCCTAAACAAAATAAAATGGAATCAGCAACCTCATTTTCAGCAGGGATGATGAGTCCCTCTACCACATAGATAAATAACATTAGCAGCAGTGGCCATCAAATGAAGAAATGCAAAACCAAGGAGGTAACAGAATCTGAACATCAAGAATACCAAATGCTCAAAGCAACATATTCCTGTTAAATGAAGAGACCAGCTCTCAACATGGTTTGCAGCTGGAACCAGAGCATTCAAAAGTGGAATCCCCCAGGCAAAAGAAAACTCTGATTTAGACTGTGCACTCCATCTCCCTCTGAACAGGAACTTGGCAATGATCTATGATATAACACAGCAAACTAATTGGCTCTAAGTGGAGGAAACCATTCCTACCTAAGTGCTAAAAGTTTCTCTTCTTATACTTTCATCTTCTGAACTCAGCCAAAGTGGACATAAGCTCTCTCTGCCTGTAGTCATTCATTAGAACATACCTTTCCTGGGACGTGTTTCTGATCTCTGAAATGCTTGATGTATTAATGGATTTCCTTTCTATTTGTGTGCTTCGCATCATTGAGTATTCCACAGTGGGCTTGATGAATAGAAAAATCAAGGGCTAGAGGACACCATGCCCTTCATTGAACAAAGCAGGACAGATTATTATCCACTCACTCAGGCGAGATCATGAAGCCTATATATAAGTGACTTTTAGTCGGCTTCTGGTAGAGTAATCCCTTATTAAAAACCAACTTGGCCTTTTTCTTTTTTTCATTTTGCTGCTCCAAATTCTCTTGAATCACAAACTCCATGGGAGGAGAACAAGAACTCCTCTCTACTTAAAACCTGCTGATGACTGAGCCCTGCAACACCTAAATAAAACAGGCAACTCAAGCTTCACAGAGATGATCACTCACCAGCTAATCTCTGATCCACAGGCTCTGTAAAATAAAACTCTTCAGTAGATATCTCCTATCTTCTAAGTTCTTTTGAACACTGATAAGAAAAACCCCTAAAGACAATGGAATTGAGCTGAATTAACAATGGGGGAATATACTTCAGATATAAGCACAATGACTAACATGTATAATCTCTTGCTAGAACAATGATATAATAATTAATATGTTAAAAAGATTATGATTAACAGAAATATCAAAAATATAAGAAGTAAGTAATAAATAATTCACTGAGCCTCTGGCAGTTTTAATAGAATTTTTCCTTTGTTTATATATGAATCATGGCTTTATGAGTTCCTGCCTACATACAATAGTCTCCATTTCTTTCTCTTTCCAGTAAACTGAACCAATGACAAAGTGGAAATGCCAAAAAAAAATACTGAATTAAACAAAGAGACTGTATTTAACAAAAAATTGAAAATATCCTTTAACTATTCCTGTTACAAATGTTTTAAATATGTAGTTAAACAATTATGAGAACAAAAATTCTGGAATTTTGGTGGAACTCTGCTGCTTCCAAGGATCTTTATGTAGATATATCTGAAGTTAATTTCTTCTGTTCTAGCCTTGTACCTGAGGTCCTGTCCTGTATTTGCGAAAGCCTACTAGAAATGATCATCAGATTACTTGTCCGGAGTTCAATACATCCTATCATTTGTCAAATCTTACCAATTGTTATCTATCTCTACCACACTTCTAGCATCTGTCTTCTCTTACCTCAAAGGGCTACTTCCCTAGATAAGGTCCTTATCTTGTTTTACCATCTTATGATAATAGTCTCCTAAGTAATTTCCTCCTGTTAAGTATCTTCCTTCTCCAGCCAGTACCCCATAAGGATGAGATTTGAAATAAGGTCAGGAAATGAACCTTGGATTTCATTGGGATAATGTTAGGCTAATTGAATTAGACCTCTCTATCAAAGAAAACCAGTTGTTCCTCTGAAATTTATTTATTTTTAGTTGCCTAAAAAAACACTGAGGAGTTAAGTGATTGCCCTAAATTACACTGCAAGTAGAGATTGGGAAAGGAACCCAGCTCTACTTGATTTGGAAGCCATCTCTCTTTCTCTCTCATCATCATACCATGTAGTCTTGGTCACATAACTTCAAAAATTATATTCTTCAAGGTTGAGTCTGAGCAATTATCTTCTTTTCAAAAAGCTTTCTAGGTACCCTATCACCAAGAAAGGTACAAATTACTTGGGAGTAGGATTAAATCATCTATAAGGCCTTTCCCAGCACTATATCTATGATCATTTCATTCTCTGTTTGGCATTGAAATCCTTTAGTCTTATTCCACCTTACTACACTTTACCTCTCAGTATACATTCTGTTTTCCAAACTTAAATGCTTGCTGTCCCACATATAAAATGTTTAATCTCTTCTCTATTCCTCTTAAAAGACTGTACTCTATGCCCATAATGCATTCTCACTCCCTTCTCCCCTAGGCCCCTTATAATACTGACTCCCTTCAAATTTTTCAATTGTTCACTCTAACAGAAGACTTTTTCTGACAACTTTTTAGGTTGTTTTGTCCCTAACAGAAAAAAAAATACATGTACTTGGTAATAATATTTACATATATTTTCTGTTTACTTGTATATATATTGTTCCTCTGTGATAGATTATAAGCTCCTTGAGGGCAGGAATCTCCAGTGTCTATCATAGTTCCTATCATGTAATAGACACAATAAATGTTTACTGATTGATATTAACCATTAAACTCAGGATGCTCCTCCTAATGGTTTCCTCTACTTCCAGATTTTATATTTATGTTGAAGGCTACACCATACTCCTAGTCATCCAGTTGGAAAAGCTCAATATTTATTGGCTCACTCTCATCACATGGAAGCAAACCTGACCATTCTGTTTCCCCATAGTTTTTGCTATCATCCTCTGTTCTTTTTAAAGAATCCTTTTTATGGTAAACATTTTTTATTCTAAATCTTATAAAACCACACAAAATAAGCATTTCCATATACAAAATAATCCTACACAAATGAAACACAAATATCCCTTATGTTTAGCTTACTTTTTTCATATCTACATAAAAAACCCTTTGCACAAGTGTCCTAGCCTTAAACCATCCTTTCTGCATCACATAAGAAACCATCATGGGGCCCAACATGTGAATATAAATTAAGTTTTTCATGTTTCATTTTTCTGTTTACTTTTTGGAGGTAACATTCACAGGTTATTCTTCCAACATTAATTTTGTGACTATGTATAATGCCGTCCTGGTTCTCCTCATTTCACTGTTCATGATCTTGTATAATTCTTTCCAAGTTATTTTTTTTAATTAATCTGTTCATCATTCCCTGTGATGAAGTAGCATTCCATCAGTCATATAATACAATTTGTTTAGCCTTTTGTGAAATGACCAGCATCCCTTCATATTCCAATTATTTTCCATCACATAGAGAGCTACTATAAACATTTTGGAACATGTGGATTTTTTCCTCCTTCTCTGATCTTGGGAAACAGACCCAGCAATAGCATTGTTGGGTTGAAGTATTGCCTAGTTCAAAGCTCCACCAACAGTGTATTAATGTCCTTATTTTTCCACATCCCCTTCAACATTTGTCTTTTTCTCTTTTGTCATTTTAGCCAATTTGATGGGTGATATGTGATATCTTTCAGTGTTTGGTTTTCATTTCTCTAATCAGCAGTGATTTAGAACATTTTTTTCATAGTTATATATAGATCTTCATCTGGAAATTGTTCATATATTTTTCTCATGGGGAATGGCTCTTATTCTCATCTGCTCTTTAATAGCACCATCAACAACCTAATTCTTGGGTCATAATTTCTTCTTTTAATTTTTAAATTATTTTTATTTGATTGTCACATTAAAATTCCCAGGTATCTCTTCCCTCTCTCCTATTCTCACCCTAGAGAAGGCTGCTGACTATTATCACTACTACCTGGACTGCTTTAATGAGCAACTAATTGGTCTTCCAATACCAGTCTCTTCCCTCTATAATACATGACTCATTCTACAATTACAGTAACTTTCCTCATGAGAGGATCTAACATGTTGCTTTACTATTCATCAGTATTAAGTATTTTCCTAATATTTATAGGACTAAATCAAAACACTCATCCCAACATCATGCACACACACATCACTTTGACATTTAATACCCTCAACATATAGCTCAAAACCAACTTTCCAAATATACTCTTTTCTATTTATGAACTCTGTGATCAAGAATTGGAATCTGAGAACCTCCATTCAAAATTCTGATACTAAGTAACCATGGGAAAGTCAATTCAGAATCATGGCTTCGATTTTTTAGTTTTAAAATGAATTATTTGGGATAAATGGCTTTGAAAGTCCTTTCTTACTCTGGAACTATTGTTCTATGATAAGGCAGACTGCTCATTGGGACCTGATCTTTTATCACTCTCCTACAACACAAGGCATTCTTGTAATCCATCACTCATGCATGGAATGCATTTCCTCCACATATTTACCTGGTGAAATCCTATGTTCTTTTAAAACACCCCCAGAAGCTTCTTCCTGATGTCTTCCTAGGTTTCTAACCCACAAGCAGTTCAGTCATTTCTTCCTTTCCAAATTGTCATAACAATTTCATCTGGACCTATCCTTTAAATTTCCTCTTTTTTAATCATGTTTTATTCTTCCAACTATATTACAGGCTCCATCAAAGCACAGACAGCATCATTTTTCATTAGAACTTCAGAATTTAGTATAATATGCTATGTATAGTATGTGCTGAATGCTGTTCAAATGAATTAATGATACAAATAAAAGTATAGTAGAGGTATAAACTACTCAGTGATGTTTTGAGCAATTCACACTCTAAGCACTATACTCTTTTCCAGGTAAAACATTTTTTATCCCAAACAAATAGCTGGAAATGCCTCAGCTCATTGGTTCATGGTCCTAATTTTGGATAGCTTTCTAGTTCCTTGGTCACTTGGATGCTCAATTTGTTTCAGTGTCTATGGACTTCACATCATGTATGTTCATGGTAAAAATTGTAAATATTACTTCTTTTATGTTCACAATTATTTTTTAATGTTCATGAACTACAATTTCAAGAAAGACACAAAATACTTATGAATTAAGTTTTCATTAGCAGGCTCATTGAGTATTTGACTCTTTCTTAGAATCCTACTTTTATGTTATTTAAATGAATCTAAGTTCAAGTAAAAGGTTAATGAAATTAATAATGGTTTTCCCCAATATGATATCAAGGACTCCTCTAAATCAATTTATTTCTCCCCTCACAGGTTTGCAGATCCAAACCTAAAAGTTCTGGCCATTTACCTATTGGAGTCAATCCATATTTATGATTTGAAGGATAGATAGGCTTTAGAGAGGTTCTAAAAAACACTAGTAACTTTATGTGTACATTTAAAAATGTAACCCTTAATTTCATAACTGTATCAGAGAACCAACTAACCAATATAAATTCCCTTAAATTCAAGAGGACAAAAATAAATCATACCATATATAAGCTAGAGTATTTGCTACTTAACTAGAAAATATCTAAGATAATACCACTGAATGAAATCAAGCTATTTTATTTGGTCTAGGATTTAGAGGATTGTATAATTTGATATATTGCTTGAAATAGACATCCAATAAATAAACTTTTCTTTAAACCAAAAACTCAAGATCTTCAGCAAATTGGACACAAGCTTTGGAAGAACTAAAAAAAATCAAAAAACAAGAGAGGCTGAAGACAATTGGGAAAAGAACTTAAAAAGCAAAATAATGATCTGGAAACAAAGGCATGTGAACTAAACAAAAAAAATAGTGTCTTGAAAGCCAGAATTGACCAACTTGAAAACAAGGCAAAGAAAATGAAAGAAAACTTACAAAGAAAAACAGAACAGAAGGAGAAGGATAACCAAAAAGCCAGGGATGGAATGCAGTCTTTAAAAACTAGAATCCAACAACTAGAAGGAAATGACTTCGCAAGGGAGCAAGAGTCTATAAAACAAAATCAAAAGAATGAAAAAAATTGAGGAAAATATGAAACACCTCATGGATAAAACTACAGACCTGGAAAAAATCCACAAGAGACAATTTAAGAATTATTGGACTGCCAGAAAATCATGACCAAAGAAAAAGCCTGGACATCATTCTACAGGTAATTATCCAATAAAACTGCCCCAACATTCATGAACAAGAGGGAATTGTGAGGATTGAAAGAATCCACAAATCACCTCCTACATTTAATTTACAATTGACAATGCTCAGGGATGTTATGGCCAAATTCAAGAACTACCAGATCAAGGAAAACAGTCTACAAGCTGCTAAAAATAAATTATTCAGATATCAGTAAGTGCATAATTTCTTAATCATTTTAATTGGGCCATGATTCAAGAACCTGTTATAGATTCGCTTTTCCTTTACTTAGATTTTTTAGAAATACAACATAAGACTTTTATATTTTGTATTATATCCACAAGTTATTTTTCTCTTTTATTTGGATTTTTTCATGTTTATTTTTTAATTTTCTTTTGCAGATTGATTCATATACCTTTTAACTCAGCCATGCATCCCTGAGTGATCCCTGTGCTTGTTATTATTCACCTCAAGGGGACCAAGTTATTATTGTGAACTTTGATTTAAATTTGAGTGATTTTAAGATAAGAAACCTGCTACCTCCAAGAACCCAGAATGCGCCATGAAGATAGATGACTGCAGAGACCACATGCTGCACAAGAAGATCCAGAGTGAACTTTTGGATGTGAATTGAACTATGGGGGGTTGAAATGCTTTGTTTTGAATGTATACTCTTACGCCAAAGGGGACTTCCCCCAAATTGGCTCAAACTAGTAATCATTGGCTTTGTTCTCTTTTCCTTTTATCCACAAATTATTACAATCTTTAAGTTGATTATGTTTCCATGATCCTTTTAGGGAAACTGATTTCCCAATAGGATCACAGGGGGTATATTTATAAATAGAGATTTTGAGACTTTGGACTTCATCCCCTAGAAGTCCCTTAGTATTTCCCTAGATTCCATTTTCCTGTGTCCCCACATTTTGCATGATTGTATTTAAGTGGCTCTAACTCCACCCTCTTTGCCTCTTGGACCTGGGACCAGGCTGAAATCAGGCAGTTCTTTTGTTTTCATTATTATTAATAAAACTATAAAATATAATATGTAATTATTGATTATTAACTTTAAAACCCACAAATTACAACAAAGGAGACAGAGGAGGAACACCCAGATAGGTTGGAAGAAAAACAAGACAATTGTGTCCTGAAAACCCAGAGATAAGAGAGTACCAAGGAGGAAAAGGTAATTATAGCTTCAAAGGCTAAGGAAATGTCAAGTTGAATGAAAATTGAGAATTGAGATAAAGACATTAGATTTGTCAACTAAAAAATCTTTAGTCACTTTGGAGAGACTAGTGTCAGAGGAATGATGAAATTAGAAGTCAGATTGTAAGGGGTTAAGAGAGTGAAATGAAAGAAAGTACAGAGACTTATAGATTTATTTTTTTCAAGGAATTTAGCTACAAAAGGCAGAAGAGCTGGATTAAATGAGACTTTTTTCTCATGGCCAGACTGGGTTCAGATAGTTCTTTTACTTTAGTTATTATTAATGAAACTTTTAAACTGTAATAACTTAGTTATTGTATATATATATATATATATAATAGTCTCTCGGTGATCGAGAATGACTATTGTCTTTGTGCAGTTTCATCTATGGTGTACCCTCATGTGGCTTTGGAGTCCAAAGGCTGAGGCACAGAGTTTGTGGCACATGAGGCATGGGACGCCTGTTGTTATGGGGAGTGCGGTTGTGGCCTGGTGTTGGCGTTCACACGCAGCGGCAAGACGTTGACATCACTCATCTTCAAAGGTGATGGCGGCATGGTGAATGTGGGTTGGCCAGCTGCTTCTGTCAGAGTTCTAGTTGCTTTGGTGTAATGCCAGCCCACTTCAAGTTTGACTTTAGCTGATCCTTGAATCTTTTCTTTGGTCAACCTTGTTTCCTGAGTCCAGCTGACAGTTCACTATAGAGTACCTGTCTTGGTATTCGCTGTGGGTCCATGAGGATGACATGTCTAGACCATCGTAGCTGGGTTTTGAGGACCATGACTTCGATGCTGGTGGAGTTGGTTCTGTCGAGGACTTCCTGGTTGGTGATTCGGTCCTGCCATCGGATCCTCATGATTGACCAGAGGGAGCATTGGTGGAATTGCTCCAGCTGTTTCATGTGCTTCTGGTACAGTGTCCATGTCTCGCAACCGTATAGGAGCGAGCTGAGGACCACTGCGTTGTACACTTTGAGCTTCGTCTCAGTGCTTACACCTCTGTGTTGGAGGACTTTGGAGCGCAGCCGCCCGAATGCCTGGCTGGTCTTTTGGATCCTGGCATTAATCTCTTGGTCTAGGGACCAGTCATTGGTGATGGTGCTGCCCAGGTACTTGAAAGTGTTGACATTAGAAAGCTGCGTGTCATCGATTGTAATGCATGTCTGGTTAGTTGGCCTCCCTGGTGCAGGTTGGAACAGCACCTCTGTTTTGCTGAGGCAAATGGTCAGGCCAAACAGTTTTGTTGTGGTAGAGAACCTGTCCACAATGGTTTGGAGATGATTTCCTTGGTGGGCCATGAGAGCACAGTCATCTGCGAAGAGAGCTTCCAGGATGAGTCTCTCTGTTGTCTTTGTTTTTGCAGTCAGGCGGCGAAGGTCAAATAGTGAGCCATCCAGTGGGTATTTGATGTAGATGCCCAGGTCTAGATCCATCACAGCATGTTGTAATACTTGGGTGAAAAATAGGTTGAAAGTACCGGAGTGAGGACACAGCCTTGTTTCACACCATTGGAGATATTGAAGCGATTGGAAGTCTCTCCACCAGATAGGACTTTCCCTGTCATGTCGACATGAAAGAGCTGAATCAGTTTGACAAATTTTGCTGGGCAACCGAACTTGCTGAGGATCACCCACAATGCGTCCCTGTTCATGGTGTCGAACGCCTTTGTCAGGTCTATGAAGACAATGTAGAGACTCAGGTTCTGCTCAAGGCATTTTTCCTGCATTTGCCTCACTGTGAAGACCATGTCGATGGTGCTGCAATCTGGTTGGAAGCCACATTGTGATTCAGGCAGGTACTGCTCTGAAACAGATGATAGGAGTCTGTTGTCACAGGCTGCTCATGAGCCTTTGTTCTTGTATAGGGCTATGATGGAGGCATCTCTGAGTTCTGGGGGCATGTCTTCCTCTTCCCATATGCTGGTCAGCACTATGTGGAATGTCTGGAGTGCCTTTCCATTTAAGGCCTTGTACACCTCGGTTGGGATACCGTCTTTACTGGGTGCCTTGCCTGCACTCATTTGTTTAATGGCTTTTTGGACTTCCACTATTGAAGGAGGGACATCAAGTTGTTCAATGGAGTGGTTTTGGGGGATCTGGTCAAAGGCGCTTTGGTCGACTGAAGAGGGTCGGTTTAGAAGCTGACTGAAGTGTTCTTTCCACCTATTGCTGATGCCTTTTTTATCTTTTATGAGTGTCACCGTCAGAGGATAGCAAGGGAATGGTGGTGGGTTTTGATGGTCTATAGACAGGGCACTGAAAAATTGTTTGTAGTTTTTCGTATCAGCAAACCGCTGGATTTCTTCTGCCTTTTTTTCCCACCATCGGTCTTGCAACTTCCTGATCTCACGCTGGGCCGTGGCTTGGAGAGACTTGAATCTGTCATTTTTTAGGAGCAGAGTTTGGGTTATTTTGCCACTCCATAAAGGCTTTGTTCTTCTTGCTCAATAGGTCTTCAATAGCAGTGTTGTTCTCATCGAACCAGTCCTGGTGGTTGCATTGTTTTGGGCCTAGGACTGCCTTTGATGCTTCCTTTACTGCGTCTCTGAACTGGTTCCATTTCTCGGTTGAACTTCCAGTGAGTGGTCCCTTGGCAGACAGCTTGTTGTCCATGCAGGACTGGAATGTTTGCAAATGAGATGGATCTCTAAGAGGACTTACTTTGTAAAATGCATGAACTGTCTGGGTGCGTTTTGGATGGCAAGGCACAATGCGCATTTGAAGAGTCTCTCTAACCAATTGGTGGTCTGTCCAGCATTCAGCTCCTCTCATGGTTCTGTTGATCTGTACATCCTGTACAATAGTTATTGTATATTAATTTTAAAATCCACAAAGGCCAAGAAGAGTCCTAGCAATAGCTGCTATAGGGCAGAAAGAACCTTCCTGAATAAAGAACAGAACATTATTCAGAAGAACAATGATTACAGTTCTGTGAAGATAACCACCTTGAAAGTATTGAAAATGTAGACAACCAGAATTAACTGTGAAAACAGTAGCCTGAAGAAATCTGAAACTTGGCACATTTCTTCCCCATCTCCAGAAAAGGAGCCCAAATTTAATGTAAAGTTCAAAGTGAAGAAATGGGGTGGAAAAATAAAACAAACAAAAACAAAAACTTCATCATAAAAAGCTTCTCTAGAGATGGAGAAGACCAAGACATAAACTTAAAAATCAACAATGTGAAAAGAAATACAAACAAAGCCTCAAAGAAAAATAGTAAGTTGATACAGCATCAGCAAGAATTCCTGAAAGTTAAAAAAAGAAAGAAGTGTCATAAAACATTTGAAAATGAATTCTGGGTTGTCCGAAGTACTAGAGATATGGGAGGAAAATATTTTCCAACATATGACAACTTAGAAGATATGTAGGTAGGTTCTGTCTGTTAATATAAAATATTATATGTGTCTGACCAGAGATTTTAATTGTTTAATTAATAGAAAGGAGAAGGTATGAGAAAAGAGGGGAAATAGATCATTTCTAAAGAAAGGATTAATATATAGTCTCCATTTAATTGACTATTCTACAGCACTTCAGGCAGTCATTCTCACCAAGCAGAAGTAGAGAATCCTTGTGCTTCATGGCTTAGGACTTATATAACCCTCAGCTCCTCCCTCCATAGAAGCATTTTATACTGACATTGCCTGATGCCAGGGGATGTAAGGTGACACTCAGGCTGACTTCAGACAGTATATATGCTGTGTCAGGATGGAGCTAATTTTCCTCATCCATGTCTCACTGGAGTGAGAGTGTAACTCAGTCCTGTGCTCTGGAAAGCCAGCAGCCGGACTTGGAGGTGACTAATAAATACGGTGATTGTAGTGCTTTCTACCTACAGGTGCTAAGGAATTTTGACAATTACTCAGAAAATGCAGGGGACTCTTGTTGGCACAGGATTCAGGACTCTGTTTAATTACTCATATGTGGTTCCAGTTTGCAGTCGCATGCTGAGAAGAATTAGCAGTAGAAGACTTCTTTGTCACAGTTTCTGGATGGAAAAGAGTGATTGCAATCATTCACAGAGCAAAGAACAGAACAGAAAAGCATGGTCATATCTTTTCTTAGATTATGCCACCTTTGAAGTTTTGAAAATTTAAAAATATCTAGAATTAGCTCTGAAAACAGTAGTAAGAGAAAGGAGCATTGAAGTGAATTGGCTATGATAGGATAATATCCCAAACATAAAAGGCTGAAAAAAGAGGAAAACATCAGGAGGAGGAGAAATAAGAGGTAGAAGAGGGTAAATTTGAATGTGAGAAAAAAATTTGGTAAGATTGGAACACTGGTGGAATTGTGAACTGATCCAACTATTCTGAAAACAACCAATTTGCAATTAAACCTGTGCATACTTTTTCATACAGCAATACCACTATTAGAGTTGTATACAAAAAAAAATTTACAAAGGAAATATGTGTACAAAAACATTTATAGAATCTCTTTGTAATGACAAAAATGGGAAATTGAGGGGTTCTCCATCAAATGGTGAAAGGTTGAACAAAATTTTTTTTCATATGGCTGTGATGAAATATTAGTGTGTTTTAAAAACTGATGATCATAATGCTTTAAAAAATAGAAAGAAGGGCAAGGGACCAAGATTTTGGTTTAGTAGCAGCAAAAGACTAAATAACCTCAAAATGACAGGGATCAAAAACAAACCATAAGACGGTTTAAGGGGGTTTTCCCACTAAACATAACTTGAAAGGCAGACAGAGAGATTTGATTTTAATGGAATAAGAGGAAACTGGACACAAAACTGCACACAGAGGAGGTCTGGCTAACTCCCTCTCCAGTCCCAACCCCACTCTGCTAAATTCCACAGTTGGTCATAGGTTAACTTCAGAGTGCCAGGGTGGGGACTACACCAGGAAAAGAACACTTCAGACCTATCCCATTGAGGTCTCAGGCTCTGGCATCATATCTCAGTGAGGCCCAGAAGTCTATAACACTGGGCCCATTCACAGTTGCAATACTGCATTACAGACCCACCTTGAGGGCAAAATTGTTCACATTGACAAACATAGCAATCCATCAAGTATGTAAGATTTAAAACAACATAAATAAATCCAGTATTAATTTTATAACATTTATTAATAATTACTTGAAATAGGAGGAATAAAAAGGAAATAGAAGTAAAAAAAACTAATTACCTAACAAAAATAAGAATATGTGAATAAGTTCTGCATGATGACTACACAAAATTTATACTATCCAGCCTTTGGCATAGTGATGAAATCAATTTGTTGGTGTTTTGTCTTAAATTTTTGCTTACATTTTTACTTCTTGTTCATTATAAGAAAGGGATAAATTTAAGTCATTAATAGTTGTCAATGTTAAAATTAATTCATGTCCTTCTAAAGCATCTAGCTTCACTGCAGTGTCTGCCTAGTGGTTCCCTCTACAAACAGGGTCAATTCCACTTGGATGGGAAGAGCAATGAACCAGAGCTAGGGCTTCAGGGAGCTGAAGAGCAGAAAGAAACTTCTTTAATGATTTCTGCATTTGTGATACTTATTCTAGTTGAGGTTAAAAATCCCCTTTGAAATCATAGCATACTCACTGCATGACATATTCCAAATGCATATCTAGAGCCTGTCTAAATTGTTGCTTTCATATCTTTGGCAATTATACAGGCATGTTTTATATCTGTTAGTTCTGAACCTTGAGCACTTATATTTGAATACAGTAAAGTTGACCATACAGTGGCAAATAATGTAACTACAGCAGCTCCAGTGTAGCACATGCCATCCCTCATGAAATAAGAACCATCAGTGAATTAGACTATGTATGGGTTGTCTAAAGGAGTATCCAGGAGATTATCTCAAGACTTTTCAGTTATGGACACAAAAGATTCAAAACTATGTAATAGTTCTCCTGAGACTGGTAAATAAGGAAGCAAGGTTTCAGGATTGAGAACTGTACAGTGTTTTAAAGTAATATTCTCATTATCTAACAAGTACTTCTATGTCTTAGCAACAATGCTTTGACTTCATGTAGGCACATTATGGTTAATGGGTATCCCAAGTCAAGATCATCAGATTTAGTTACCAACAAAGCTGTGGCAGCTATGCCTCTGGTCCAGGTGGCCTAAATAATAAGCAACTGGATGCTGAACAGGTCCCAAAGCTTGAGTTAAAACACTTGAAGCTACCCCTCTCTGTTTGTGTACACACAAAGTAAATGGCTTTTTGTAATCTGGAATGCCTAGAGCAAGGGCAGATAGGATAGCCTGTTTTAATTTTGAAAGCAATAACAAAAGTTCCACCTCTAATTTAAGTATTTCAGGGATCATTTTTTTTTTGTCAGAGCTATAAGAGACTTGGTGATTTCCCCATAGAAAGGGATCTACTGCCTACAAAATCCTGTTGCTTCTAAAATTGCTCTCTACTGTTTCTCAATCAATTTCTGAATATCGTTAATGTGCTTAGGAGAAATGGAGTGAGCACCAGCAGTTAAAATGGACCCTAAATATTCTCCCTCATGTTGCTGTAAAAGGAGAAGTTTTCTATCTTCCTGGCATACTGTGGCATTTGGTGAGGCCAAGAACAAATCATCTTCAAAATGTATGAAACAGCTCTTTTTAAATGTAATATTTTCCAAATCCTGTCTTAAAATCTGTGAGAACAAAGTGGAACTTTCCAGCAACTCTTGTGGTAATCAACACCATATCTACTGAGAACCTTTCAGGTTAAGACAAATATATTCCTTGAATTTTCATGAATAGGGATTAAGAAAAATGCCAAACACAAATCTACTACAACAAAATATTTGGCTGTTCTGGGAATAGAGGAAATAATTGTGGCTGGGCTGGTAACCACAGGATTTATCTTAATAACATGATTACTTACAGCTCTTAAATCCTTGTAACAGGGGGCATCTGGGTATCTTAGTGGATTGAGAACCAGGCCTAGGTTCAACTCTGGCCTCAGACATTTCCCATCTGTGTGACCTGTGACAGAGACTGGCACTAGAGAAAAAGTACCAGACTGAAGAGTATGTGAAATCGATCACCTCGATAGAGGAGGGGCCCCAGGAGTGGAATCCAGAAGGAGGAGTAGTCTCTGGTGGGGAGAGCAGTGAGTCTCTCAGACTTGAGAATCTGAAGAGAGAATTTGGTAAGACTTTCTCCTGAGGGTTACCCATTTTTCCTGCTGGTGATTGGAAATCTTTCTCCTCAATATTTCCCAACTGACAGGACTTTCTGAAGAGAAACCTGAACAGACTTTACCTCAGCTCCTTTTACCCAGGGGTGAGTCAACCTAACTTTATCTCAGGGGTCTCAGGCTGCCAAGGCCCAAGTTCCCCACAAACTCATAGAGGGAGGGGAGACAGGTACCCCCTTTTCCAACTTTCCATTTCCCATTCTTCCCTGCCCATTATTCCTTTTGTATTAACTGATTGAGTTAACATCAAAAGTTATCTGTTCCCTAAGCTGAGTGTGAGTGAACAGATCAAGAGGAGACCTTTTAGTCTCCAGTAGTGGAGGGTAGACAAGAGGGATGAGAGTGAATTGGGGAGAGCAGCTTTAGCTAAGAAGGGAATACAGAAGGGGGAAAATCTTCAAACTCCCTCTACTCTTTCTGAGCCAACCCATGACATCTGCTCTCTCCCCTGAACCCTGCTTTCCCCCTCTCCATACTGAAAGTCCAAGCTTCCCTCAGGGTACAAACTTCCCCCATTTATCTTTTCTTTTTAAATACAGACCCTGGGCAAGTCACTTGACCCCCATTGCCTAGCCCTTATCACTCTTCTGCCTTGGAACTAATAAACAGTATTGATTCCAAGATGGAAGGTAAGAGTTTAAAAAAAATCGTGGACATATACATAGATAATTTTTCTATATGGGCCTAATTTTGACTCTTTTATAAGTAGGATAGGTATATTATATTCATATTTGCATGGAATTATCATTCCTTACTCAATTAATGAATCTCTCACTGGGGCAATCCCCTCAATTGCCTCTTTTGATAGAGGATACTGAGGAACAGAGGGAGGAGGACCAGCTTCTGTCTTAATTTGAACAGGAACATATGATTTAAGTAGTGTAAAAACTGAATTAATATTTCAACCGAGATATATATTTTATAAAGTTTATTAGAAAGGGTATACAATCATAGTTTTAAATCATCATCATTCCCTCCAAGTAACCTGGCCTGCCACTCCCTTCCTCCTTTCCCTCTTACCTGCCTGGTCTGTGTGGTCTCAAAAGCCCCATTCAAGATGTCCCCCTCACTTTTATTGACATACAACATGTTCAGGGACACAAAACCTGGAGCAACTGTGTTATGTCTGGAATGTTAATGGACAGGTCAAGCTACTCTGGAGGGGGAGGGGATGAACTTCCTTGACACATTAGGCCAACATCAGAAGATGATGTGACCCAAAGAGACTCAGATATCTCAGCTGGGATTTTAATGGTGGGAAGCTCTTTCATCCCCTGACTGTCTGAAAAAAGTACAGGGAGCAAACTTAAGGATTCCTCAGGCAATTCCTCAGGTGTCATAGAGCCATCTGGAGAGCATGTTATTGTGACTCTAAGCTTGCATAAAAGATTTCTCTCTAACAAATTTGTAGGGGAATTAGGCATTAGAGAGAACAAATATTCTACTGACAGGGGTCTCACAGACTCCATTGAAAGGGAAGGCTTTGGGACCTTTAGGGGTGGTCCTGATATCCCCACTACATTTAGCAAGGCATTAGAATTCCATTCAGAATCAGGTTTACTCATCAATACTGATCTAGGTGCTCCAGTGTCTAAGAGGCAATTGTATAATTGAAAATCTGTTACCCTAAAAAAGAAATACATATCCAGGGAACCCACTGACTTCCTATACTTCTTATAGACAGAGTAATAGAAAGTGGGGAATGGAGGATCCTGCATTCATTTTTTGGTTTGCAATCATGGTGGGGGTAATAGGTGGGCATTTTGAAATGGCTAATCAGCCATGGGCACATGATCTTTATTTTGTATCCTCTTTATTCTTTTATTTCTAACGACCTTTAATAAATCTTTAAAATGTAATATTTTTATTATTTGAGACTAATTTTAATTTTTACATTGATGGCAACCAGAAGCTGGAGGAAAATCTCAATTTTTTAAAATAGATTTTATTTGATCATTTCCAAGCATTATTCGTTAAAGACATAGATCATTTTCTTTTCCTCCCCCCACCCCCCATAGCCGACGCGTAAGTCCACTGGGCATTGAAAATCTCAATTTTTAAAGATAGCCTAGATAAAAATTTCACGCCATGTTTCTCATGCCAAGGTTCTTTGCCCATCCCACCCACCCACCCTCACAAACTCTGAGAGAACTCTGAATTCTCTTTGGAGCTGTTGCAGTTTTCTTTCCCTACTTTTTGCCCAGTCACTCTCTGGACTATTTTTAGCTGGGGTATTCTGCTTGAGCTCATGTACTTCAGTTCCTCACTGCTGCCTCTGGCAATGCTCCTCTTAATCTCCAGCCCCACTCCTACTCCTGCTCCTGAATCAGCCTCTGCCCAGACCCTGAACCAGATGCCACCACTGTTGCTGCTCCTACTGGGCTGCTGATTGCTGGCCCTGAGAAGTTAGGAGTTCTTGGAGCCACTCTCTAGGAAACTGGTAAAAACTGGGGTGTATTTTCCTTAGGCAACAATTAGCTTCCTAACTCCCTCTCCACGTGGCTAGGGAAATTAGTGTTTTATCTCAGGGGAAGGGAAGAAGGGAGTTAATCTTCCAAACAGGAAGTAAATTACAAGCATGATGTAATCTTTGAAAGAGCAGTACCTTGCCTATTTCAAATAACTTCTACCATCCATGAGTGCACTGATATTTTCAATTATCTTGCCTGAGATTCAGGTGAAAAATTCATCTCCCTACAACCCTTTGCCTTTTGGGCCTGACCAGTCTCTAAGATTCATCCAGTTTGAGATTTGTCAACCCCATGTTCTCCCTTGCTATGGGAAATCTCACAATTCTGACAAAAGAAATCCAAACGGATAGAGAAGGAAATTTATATAGTCTGAAGGGGAAAATTTTAAGCCTTTTGAGACTCCATTATTTTATGAAAGTCTCTATATTTTATTGTATTTTGCTGATTACTTTGGTTATGATTTAATTTTGTTGTTTTAAGTTCATATATTAATCTGATCACTACTATTCTGTTACACTGAATCATTTTAATCTGCTGTGTTTTAAGTGTATATATATGTATATGTATATATGTTCTGTTACTTTTACCTTAAAACTTTACTGAACATATTGTAAAGTCCATAAACAGCTTTTTCTTCCATTTTGCATTTGTTAAGTGTCACATAGATGATGCATGAACTCAACCTGGCTAACAACATTTGGAGAATTTAATGAACTAAGAATTTAAATGGTAATTCTAAGGGGTCTTCAGAAATAATTTTAATTAACTGGTGATTTCTGAAAGAATGTTTTTTTATATTTATATTATAAAGAATATTGTATTAAAGGTAGAGAAACAAAAAATGTTTCTACCAAATGTTTCTATGAAGCAAGAAGATAAAGAGACCTCCTGAAAAACTCTTCAGTTTAATATACCAGAACAATCTAGAATTCTTGGTGATGTTCTCAACCCAAATTAGTTTTATTTTGATTACAAATATATTTGCCAAGATTGAAAGAATTGCTACATCTGTTAAAATTCCAACAAATATCCATAAGTTTATAGGTTTTTTATGTCATACAGCAGCTTATATGAAATATGATAGTGGGCTTGTTTGCTATTATAATTAAATGGACTATTTTATATTTGGGGATTTTGATACTTTTTGAATATACATTACCTGTTGTATTGTTGTTCTTTATAAAAAAAGCTGTTACATTGTGAAAAACATTTGCTCTGTACTCACAGGGGATCATGGTCAAGTTTGAAAAGGAAAGGGATCTCATTTTTAGGTGAGAAACCTTTGTATTCTACCTTTCCCTAGCTGTCAGTATGTCAGTGATTGTAAGCTATATCTATTTTTTACTTTTAAAACTCTTTTTATTATTGTGTTTCCTTGCATGTGCAATATAGTATCTGTTTTATTTTTTCTCTCCTTTTTGTATTTGAAGCACATGTCAATAGTATTGAGAAGATTTTTCTTTAACTTTTTTGATTTTTCACTAATATGAGTTTAAAATATATTTGTTCTAATACTAATGCATGTCCCAAAAGCTTTAGAACATAAACATGATTTCATTTGATTGTTAAAAATATATAGGAATTTGCTTAATGATTCTGTCTGATACCAGGTATTAAATTTATGGTTGGACTAAATATATTTAATGGTTGCCAGGGATTTAATTACTAAATCCCCAAAATGAATTATTAAAGTCAGAATGTAATTTATGGTAGTTTATTTTACAATAGATGGAAGATATTAAGGAAGATATAAAGGGAAACAAAAGGGGAGAGAGAGAGAGAGAGAGAGAGAGAGAGAGAGAGAGAGAGAGAGAGAGAGAGAGAGAGAAAGAGAGAGAGAGAGAACTCCAGCTTCCTCTGAGTCAGGTAGGAAATTCAAAGGCCCCAGCCAGGGGAAAGGAGTTACAAGATGATGGGTCTTTCCCAGAGGCTCATGCCTCCAGAAAGGCCAAGGAAAGGAAGTCAGCCTTTACATTCACCATGTGTCAGCTCAATCAGCAGATTCTTTATCAGCCTCAACTCCAGTAGAACTGCTTCTACTGGAGTTGCACTCCACACATGGAGTTCCCCTCCATGTGTGATTCTTCACTCCGAGTATCTCTCTTCACTCCAAATGTGTCTCTTCACTCCAAATGTGACTCTTCACAGCTGACACTCCACTCCAGGACTTCCCACTATTTCACACATGGGTCACAGATCTTCCACTCAATGTATGAAATGCATGTTCATACCTTTTTGTGGTTAAAATCCAAAATGTGTAGATATCCATACTCAACTTTAATTACTGTATGTACATTTGGGGGGGGATTAAAATCTGAAAATAGACAGGGGTTTATAATTTAATCTTCACAATCAAGGAAGGGCTAAATACCTTCATTGTTACAATCAGGGGAGAGCCAAGTCCAATCTTCACACAAGACAAGAGAATACAAAAAGAGCCATTGCACAGTGCCAAAGAAGCAAAAAGCTAAACTGCATAGTGCCAATTGAGCACATGGTCAAAGAGACCAAACAATCCTGATGGCATTGATGAAATTTTGAGCCAAGACAAGAAGTCTTGAACTTGTTTGGGATTGGAGGTTGTGACTGTTTTAACATATATCAAAGATAGGTCTTCCTTGTCCCACATTCTACCAATTTTTTCAAATTTGGCTCCTACCTGGATCCTATAATCTATTCAGTCTTTCATAATGTGGCAACTTCCTATAGTCTTGGCTGCAAATGGGTAAAATATCACTGCATTTTGTCCTACAGACTTGTGGGATAGAAATTTGTTATTGTAGGATATTTATGGGAAATTTAATTGGACTCTAATATAAGGACTAGTTAAAATTTTATTAAATTGAACCCAAAATACAAGGGCCTATTATGAATTTATTCTTGTTTACTCAAAATTTTATATACATAGATTTTTGATATTTTGTTTCTGATTTTGAATTTTTTTCTTTCTCCCAAAATAGTTTACTTTTTCTTCCATTTGTTTTTCTTTTATGTTTTTCTTTTTTTCTTTTGATAATTGATTCATATAACTCACAACTCAGCCATGCATTCCTAAGTGATTCCTGTGTTTTTCAATGCCCTCTTCAGGGGGGGGGGGATATATTATTATTCTAAAATGAAAAGTTTAAATTCTTTTGAGAGTAATTTTAAGTTAAGAAACATGCTTCCTCTCCTAATCCATAAAGTGAACTGTTTGGAAAAGGCACCATGAAGATGCCTCTACAGACCACCTGCTGCACCAGAAGATCCAGAGTGAACTTTGGGATGTGGTGATCTGAACTGTGTGGGGTTAAATGCATTTGTTTGTATATATGTTCTTACACCAAAGGGGATTGCCCCATAACTGGATTTTTGTTAATGGGCCTAGGAATCATTGGTTTTGTCCTCTTTTCTTTTTATTCCCAAATTATCATAATTTCAAAGTTGGTTATATTTATAAGATCCATTGGAGAGACTAGTCTTCCACACATCTCAGGGGGGAATGTATAATTGAAAATCTGTTACCCTAAAAAAGAACTACATTTCCAGGGATCCCACTGAATTCCTGTCATTATGTACTTCCTATAGACAGGGGAATAGAAGGCAGGGACATGAGGATCCTGCCCTCTTTTTTTGGTTTGCATCAAGCATGGTGGTGGCAGTAAGGTGGGGGTTTTGAAATGGCTAATTCACCATGGGCATGTGATCTTTATTATGTGTCCTCTTTATTTCTTGATTTCTAATGATTTTTAATAAATCTTTAAAATATATTTTTATTTTTTGAGACTAATTTTAATTTTTACACAATCATAATACATGTTTCCAACATTTAGGGTTACATGAGGTTCATCATTATGGGGGGGGGGAATGGACTGGGATAACTGGTTTTAAAACATTAGGGTCTATGAAATCAAAGGTTTCACTCTCTGATTCCAGAGTCTTTACCCACCTTGTCTTCACACCTTCATAAAGATCCTTGACCCAAATTATCTGGTATCCCCCATGCTGTGGGATATTTTCAGGCTGAGTATAGCATGGGTGAACCCAATTTGGGGTATATTGGAGTGAGCTATTGATTGCCTTATTTGGATTATTATTTATATAATTGTTATTATTTCTAAAGTTGTTATTATTTCTATTTGCCTGATTCTACTTCCTATAGTTCATCATTTTGTGACCCCTTTTTCTATATAAGTGACACATTAATGATTGATTTGTGGACTCCTGCAAAGAGGCTGGGGCCACTCCATGATTTTCTTTTTCTTTTTTAATTTCCTCCTTTAAAATGTTTATTTCTTTCCTTAATTCCTCCAGTAAGTCATTATTCTCCTCATCTTTTCTTCACTGTGTTCGTGTGTGTGTGTGTGTGTGTGTGTGTGTGTAAAAGATGGATACATTAGGAGAATGAGGATGAGAGCAATAGAATGGATAATTAATTTCAACATTAAAGGTATATACAAGAAAAACCTTTTATACTTAAGGGGAAAGAGGAATAAGTGGTGGGAAATGATTGAATCTCACTCTTATCAAAACTAAGTTAAAGAGAGAAGACTTTTGAGGAGAGCCAGGATAGAAAGAGAGAGAGAAAGATAAATAAAAATAAAATAGGATGGAGGGAAATATATAATAATTGTAACTGAATTTGAATAGGATGAGCTAACCATAAACCAGAAGCAAATAATAGAATGAATCTGAAACAACAATCCAACAATATACAAGACCCACTTGAAACAGATATATAGAAAAAGATATATAGAACTAACAGAAAGGGTTGAACAGAATCTATTGTGCTTCAGCTAAAGTAAAAAGACAGGAGTAACTATTATAGCCACGGACGAAGTAAAACAAAAATACACCTAATTAAAAGATATGATCAGGAAAGTATATTTTGCTAAAAGGTGCCATAGATATAGCAGTACTATAAAAAAATTACAGCAAATTTCCTCAATAATTTCTCAAATTTATATGGAAATGAGTCATATTTGTTTAAAAAGAAACATATCCCAGTTGATAAGTAACAAAAGATATGAACAAAGTTTAAAAAAGAAGAAATCAAAACACAGTAATTTGGAAAAAAATTCCCTAAATCACTACTGATTAGAGAAAGGCAAAAAAAAAAAACTACTCTGATGTACCACTCCATATCTCTCAGAAATGGAAAAGGCTAGAATGCATAAGGGAAAATAGGTATATTAATGAAACTTTGGTCGATTAGTGAACTGGTTGAATCATTCTGGAGAACAATATACATCTTTTCCCAAATCTTGATAAAACAATGCATATCTATTGATCTAGCAATAATACTATAAGATCCCTACCACAAAAAGATGAAAGAAAAAGGTAAAAGAAAGTCCAATACAACAAAATTATTTATAGTAGCTTTTTTTGCAGTGGCAGAGAACTGGAAACTGAAGGGATTTTCATCAATTGAGGAATGGCCAAACAAGTTATGGTATATGCTTGTAATTGAATGATATTGTGCAATAATAAATGACAAAGGAGATGATCACAAAAAAATGAAAATGATATAAAATGAAATGAGAAGAAACAGGAGAACATTGTGCCTAGTAACAACAATGATGGACAATGGTCAATTATGAATGATATCTATTATCAACAAGGAAAAGATCTTGGCCAACTCCATAGAACTCCTGACAAAAAAGATTATTCATCATCATAGAAGGCACTGACAACATCCAAATGCAAATTGAAGCATATCCATTTTCATTTTATTTCCTCTGTGAATCTTTCTCTAGCATAAGCAATATTTGTCTTGATTCACAATATGATGAATTTGGAAATATGCTTTATATGATTATATATGTACCATCAACATCACATTAATTACCTTCTTGAAAAGAAGGTAGGGATAAAATGGGAGAGCATGGATTGTAAAATTTAAGAAAAATATTAAAAATCATATTGATATAATATGGAATAAATAAAGATTGTTACATAGCAATAAAAACATTTTTGAAAGATTCTCTATATAATTTTAGATTCATAGTTATTAACTAATTCTCTTTTTTAGGCTCAAAACTTCATTAGTAAAAATCATTATTAAGGCTATAGAAAATCACTTTAATGCTAAATTTATGTCCTGCAAAGCTAATAATTTCTTAAATATCTATGGCACTCACCACATTTCAAAACAGAAGATGATGTAAAGTGTCAGAGTCAGATTTCAAACCCAGATATCTACTTTTGTTCCTATTTCTGCCTAAGAATAATGAAAAGCCCAGGTAAACTAGATCCAACAAAGAAAACACAGTAGAATGGGACCAAAGGTACTGTGTTTTGATTGAGGAAGATATAATACTCAAGAGTCTGGAATTTTTCCTGTTGGCAATGGAGATACAGCAATATGGCTACAAAAGTAGGTAACTTCAGCTTACATTTGTTTGAGAATATTTATGCTGATTTTAAAATTTCCTCACTGACAGCTTTACTGCTAATGGAAAAAAGGTATGTTTTAATTTTTAAAAAATCTATTATTTATCATCAATCTATTTAAACAGCATTTTACTTATATCATTTTATATGAATTTAGGACTCTTGGAATTACAAGTAGTTTTCAAATGCATATTTCAGGGTCATGTTCTGCTTATAACTACTTTGTAAATAAAGTATAGATGGGAATTCTTTACTTGCTAATCATCTCAAGAATGATGACAATGTTAATTATATAATCCCTAATAATTATATTCTTATTTAGCTGAATGCTAAGTGAATTTTATAAGGCAATAAATTCTATTAATAATCCTTAAAGCAATCAATGGATTCATTACCTTATAATGAATGCTTTAAAAATAAATTAAATACCCATTTGAAAATTTTCATTTTAAAGATGCAAGTATGGCTTATAAATATACACCTCTGAGACTTGTTTTCATTTACTTTGAATGCAGTTTATTCATAAATAGCCTCAAGGTTTCATTTTGGGAATCTACATATATGTATGTATGTATGTGTATATGTATCCATCTATCTATCTATCTACTATCCATTTATCTATCTTTGAATTCCAACCCAAACTTTAGGAAATAAAGGCCAAATGTTTCAGACTACCAAGTTCTACGTAGACATCCACAGCCTGAGGAATCAGGCATAAATGGTTTCATAACTTCTGGAACTGTTTTAGTTCAAGAAAGGATGTTCCAACTGATTTTTGAGAACACCAATTGGCTTTATAAGAAGCTAACCTAAATCCACAGTGAGAAAATAACTTGTTATAGTTCAGTTCATGCTGTGTGGGAGAAAAAGTCAAGCTGGCAAACATAACAAGATAGATAGAAGATAAGGAAAAAAAAAGAACGACCTTCCTGCAGCATTTTAAAAAGTAAAGTTTCATCGGAGTTTGATCTATTATAACTTTAGCTATTTGGTTAGCACAGTACAAAATTGTAGACTACTTGCACTGTGATATCCTTAGAGAAAAATGGGCATAATATTCAAGCTCAATTCTTTTAAGAAAACACAAATAGAAAGCCTCAATTCATGGTGGTATGACAGCGAGTGTGGTTAGGGTTTCTAAGGAGATACACACACACACACACACACACACACACACATGCATATTGTGATAGCCCCCTTTTAGGCCAATGCCCTTCAATTCAACTCTTCCTCCTTTAAAATGAAATTCATGTATTTAAAAGAAATATATATGAGAGAAGGGGGAGAGAGGGAGGGAGGAAGGGAGAGAGGGAGAGGTAGGGAGAGAGAGAATGTTAATGGCAGATGGCAGGTTTTCATGGAAATCCTTTAGCATTTCTAGACAGGGATTTTACCCCCAGAAGTTGTCATCAGGACAAGTGGAGGGAAGATCCCCTTCAGGATCACCACAGGTTAATTTTTAAGAGCTTAAACATGAGTATTTATATCACCCCCAATATTTCGTTCTATTTTAAAATTACAAAGAAATAGATTTTATTCCTCCATTGTAACCTTCTGTTTTGAGAATAACATATTTGCTTGTAACTTTCATATTGGGACCACAAACAGGTACCCAAACCTTTATTTTCCAGGACACAAATGATGCTTTATCTCAGCCATAGGACTAAAGAGGGAGCTATTGACTAAGCATGGTTTGAAGTTGGGCTAAATAAAGATGTATTCAATTCTCAGAGGAATCCTTGTACATTTTAGTTACTAAATTTGATTTCATTGATATCTGATAAATAGAAAAGGTGAATTGCTTGAGTGTGCATTATTGGTACTACAAATAACATTTTTTCTTCTTCTTATCCTTTCTCTTAAACACAGACACACATGCATATTTCGATAGCTCCCTTCTAGGCCAATGCCCCGCAATTCAAGTCTTTCTCCTTTAAAACAAATATAATTAAGAGAAATAATTCACTCAGTTGATGTCTCTGAAATGATAGTCACTATTTCCCATCTGTCTGCTGAGAGGGGTGAAGAATTCTTCATTACTACTTTTCTGAAATTGGCACTAGCATTGCAGTGGCCAGAGTTGTTATGTCTTATGTCCTAATTGTTTCTTTTCATTTGCCTCAATTTAAGTAAATCTTAGAAAGATTTTTTACTTTATTCCTATTTATAATTTTAATGAGGCAATAAGATTCCATTGTGTTCCTTAATATATGCTCATATTTATATCAGAGAAAAGGAATGGATCCATTATTTCATTGGTTCGGTGAGGAAACTCCCTCTCTATATTCATCTTGCTATTTTCTCTGTAACTTGCAGACTTAACGTGTTGAATACTGTACTTATAGGGTAAATGTCTTGCTGAGGGTTCCATAGCCAGAATGTGTCAGATATAGGTCTTGAACCCTGGTATTGCTAACCTTGACCCCAGTTCTTTTTGTGATATTCAACATTGCTTCCCACTCTATTATCTCTGACCTATACATGTTACATGGTTAGGTTTTGGTTATTCCTTTTTAGTGATTTGTAAATATCAGTAGTTTTTTAAAAAAACCTTATTATAGAACATTATTTGGATATCATCGTATTCATATACAATTTTATGTGGGAGAAATCATACAGGTAAAGCTATGTCAAAGAGAATATAATTTGTATTTCCTAGATACTGTTGAAATATTTTTTGTGAATTTATACATAATCCTTTAATGATTCTCAAGTGACGTTTCCCCACAGAATATTTGATGGGCTCCCTTCTCTGCCTTTCTCTATTTCTATCAACTTGTATTTCTGGGTCCATATCTCTGCCTTTGTATGTCTCTATCTGTCTTAGTCTATCTGCCTGTCTCTGGCTTTCTACCTCTGTTTCACTATTTATCTATTTTTCTCTGTCTCTATTTCTCTGTCTCCCTCCATTTTTCATTCACTTTGTCTTCTTTGACTGTCTCTGTGTCTCAGTCACTATATCTATATCTCTCTCATTTTCTCTGTATTTCTGTGTGGCTCTATAACTCTATCTCTCTACGCGTATCTCTCTCTTTCCCTCTTTTATCCATCTCTCTTTCTCTCTCTGTTTCTGTCTCTCTCTATGAATAGGAATGTGGGAGCATTGGATTTATTTAGGAAATATTGATGAAAACATCCGCTATTAGGAAGACTTGCATAATCAATGTTATAGAAAGTTTTCTGGGGCTTTCAAAACTTACATGACTTGTTTAGAATCATGTAACTTGTACATGACATAAATAGAACTCGATCTGACATTTTCCTAACTCCAAGATCACTATTCCATCTAGTATTCTACTATTGCCTCTCTGTAGAGAAGTTGTACATTTTCTAAAATATGTTCATGTAATATTAAATGATTTTTATCTTGTTAAGATAATGTAGTTGCTATTTACAGTATATATTATCAGTCATTTTTTAGTTTCTTTTCACATTGTAATCTTTTTTTATTCATAAATTTTTTCTAATAGTAATGGAAATACCTAGAAATAAGTTACTACTTTAGTCCAACAATTGTTGCCTTATGGTTGACTTTGATACATACCTATAAAAGGAAGAGTGATAAATTTAAAGGGAGGCCATATGGACTCATACCTTTGTCTTGTCACTTAATTCACTATATGACTTGGAGTAAGTCACTTCAACCCTCTGGGAAGTCGTTTCCTCATTTGTAAAGTGAATTATTTGGATTGGAAGGCTTCTAAGATACATTCCAGCACTGAATAAATGATCCTATAACCCAGGACATACTTCCATTTCCCCACATAGCCACAAGTAATTTATTTAAACATTTCAGAAGGAAATAAAATGAAAAGTGTATAGCACAATATCAATAAAAACAAAACTAATTCCAGGATTCATGGAATCTCAGAGTTGCAAGGTACCCAAAGATTCTAATTATACTTGAAAAATAATTTTGTCTACAATATTCCCAAAATTTAGTATTCAAGTCTTTGTTTGAATGCCTTCAGTGAAGAGGAACTCACTGTCTCCCACATTAGTCCTTCATACAATAAGAAGGAAATAGAGGTTGGCCTGGATTATTCATGAATAGTGTTGCCAGGAATTTTTTTAAACCCTTACCTTCTGTCTTGGATTGGCTCCAAGACAGAAGAGTGGTAAGGGCTAGGCAATGGGGGTTAAGTGACTTGCCCAGGGTCACACAGCTGGGAAGTGTCTGAGGCCAGATTTTAACCTAGGACCTTCCATCTCTAGGCCTGGATCTCAATCCACTGAGCCACCCAGCTGCCCAGTTCCAGGAATTTTATAAAATTACAAAGAGATTTATTTAACAATTTGTTTACAAAATACAGAAAGAGTAAAGTAGGAAATCAGAGAGAGAGGATAGGGTAAGATATCTAGCCTAAACACTATGTATTTTTGCTTTGACCCCTGGATCAAAAACAGGCAGGGGAGTTTAGTCCTGTAAACCTCAAAATTTCTTAGACTTATAAATGTTGGAAATTTCACCATTGGGAAATTTCATACTTGAAACATTTCCTATTGATAGTGGGTCTTGGCTATTGGAATGTGAACCCCATTGGCATGAGAGTTTCCTCCTCCTCCCTTCTTAAGATTATTTTAGGACAGAAACCTTTTGCTGAACAATGGAAAGGACTTTGACCTATGCTTAAGCATAGAACAGGAATTTCTTTGAGTCATGATTGATTTTAGAATTGATACAATGGAGATACTTGGAATCAATCTCCACCCTACTCAGTCCTAACAGGATTGAGGAAGGGCTGCAGCATAGATCAAAATTTAATTATTCCAATCTCTACCCTACTCAGGTTAACAGGATTTAGGAAAGGCTGTAGCAAAGGATCAAAGATTTAATTATTTGAAAATATGACCTTCAACAGACATGTGCAAAGCCAGAGACCTCTGGGTGGTCCTGGGTTAAGCTAGAGCCTCCATTGGCACAGGGAAATTGATGGACAGTGATTGGTAGATGTGAGAACTGAGGGGAGGGAACTTGGATGGTTTCCTTAAAGATAAAGGGGTCTGAAGACTCAGGGTGGTGGTTGAGGAGTTTGTCTGAGTGGTTGGAGTGTGCTCTGAGAAGCTTGCTCTGAAGGAAGCTGAAGGTGGGGGCCTTTGAGACTGTTTCTCCATTTTGGTCACATGAGTAATAGGGACTGATCTCTTTTGTTTGCCCCAGCTATCTAAGGGCTTGGGCCTTTTGGCCCAGCCTAAACAGAGGGGGTATTTAAGCCCTATTCCCTTCTCTCCCCTTTTGCTCTCTCTCTCTCTCTCTCTCTCTCTCTCTCTCTCTCTCTCTCTCTAATTCTTTTCTTCCTCCTGTTTGTAATTAAACTCTATAAAAGGCTGACGGCTGATTTGAGTTTTCATTTAGGAATTACATAGCTGAATTCCTTGGTGACCTTAAATTAATATATATATATATATATATATATATATATATATATATATATATATCAGTCTTTTAAAGTGATTTCCTTGTCACAGTCCTTACCTGGAGAGGCCATCGGCTTCAGCCAAGAAACTAGGGATGCAGGGAGCCTCTCTCAAGAGTATAGGTCTCTCCTGAGGCTAGTCTCTTCAGAAAATCCAGGAAAAGAGTCAGCTCTTTCATTCACCATGTATCAGTTCAAAGGGATAGATTCAAGGACAGTCTCACCAGGTACAGGGTCTCAGGTTCAATCAACAGATTCTTCATTAGTCTCCAACTTGAACTCAGAACTCCAGAAGAAGATGAATATCTCTCTGAAGAAGATCTCTCAAGATCTCCCCACAGGAAGTTATAACTCCCTTTTAAAGACATTTTCTTTTGTGTCACATCCTGTGCCTTCCTCCACTTTTTACATGGACAAATCATAATCTAAAGCTTTGCTTAGAACTGCCCAGGAAGAGGTCTGTTTGATTCTGATTTGTCACCCCTATTTTTTATGTGGGTCACAGACCTCCCTCCACTCAATTGTGAATGGGGCGTTTACACTTTTGGTGATTAAATCTAAAAATGGATAGGGGAGTTAATTTAATCTTCACAATCAGGGGAGAGATTTAATTTAATCTTCACATTACTTTTGCTTTTTTTAAAATTACATCAGGTTTCAACTTTAAAATTAGGCCCAAATGAGCAACTAGATACATAGGCAAATGAAAGAAAAGGCAATATTTAAGTTGAAAAATGCAAAGTATTTATATTGTGGTTTCAATTATATCCAATGGTTAACTATAAGGGGCAGAATGTAAGGGGTTAAAATTAAAGGGCTTGTCTAAATTATTTAAGAGTATGGTTTTCAGGAATCATTACTCAATTCCAAATGATTTTTTTAATTTATTTACAAAAGGAGGAATAGTGAAAGTAAGAAAATCATAGAGAGGATGGTGTAAGATACCTAACCTAACACACTAAGGATTTTACTCCAGCCCCTGGATCAACCCAGGCAGGGCTAATTAGTCCTTGGCCAGAGGGGCCTCAGCCTTGAGTGGAAGGCTCTGAGATAAATGAAGCCTCTCTCAAGAGGGGAGACCTCTTTTGAGGATAGTCCCTTAGAAAATCCAGGAAAGGAGTCTGCCTTTTTTACTCACCCACATGGTAGTTCAAAGAGAGAGATTTCAGAACAGTCTCACAAAGTCCAAAGTTCAATAAGCAGATTCTTCACCAGCCTCCAACTCGAACTCAGAATTCTGAAGAATGAAAGAATTCAGAACTGTCTCACAGGAAGTTGTAACTCCTTTTAAAGATGCTTCTTTGCATCATTCCTGTGCCTTCCTCTACTTTTAAAGGGAGAAATTATGGTCTATAGTTTTGCTTAGGATGGCAGTCAGTGGTTTCTGATTTGTCACCCTCATTTGCACATGTGGGTCACAGACCTCCTCCACTCAAGTGTAAGTGGGGTGTATATGCTTCTGGTGATTAAATCTAAAAATGATCAGGGGAGAGTTAATCCAATCTTCACATAACAGAGACCTCATTTAAGCCTCCCAGTAACTATATTATATAGTTACTTAAGGTATCCCTACATAATATCAACATAGAAATGACTCACTGTTCTTCAAGACTATGCTAACAAAATATTACCTCTGGCCAGTTCTATCAAACTAGAAAAATTATGCATATGGCACCAACAACCGATTGAGTCTTTTGGAGGGAGAGGGAGTACACTGGGGAAGGACTACACTAGCTACATATAGAAATCAGCATCATATTAACAATCAGTAGATCACTTGCTGTTTTTTGCTTATAGCTAGACAATACATGAAAACAGTTGTTTTTTAATGCTCTTTAGGCTATTATTCTGCTTCTGTACTGGTGGTGGCAGAACAATAAACAAAAGGGCCAAGAGTATTAAAGCTCAAATAAGTTTTAGGTTGCTAACAAAATTTAATTTGAGTATTTGTGCTCTAAATGAAAGACCTCTCTACAGACCAACAAATGGACATATGTCTAGTGAAACATAATCTTTTCAGTTTTGACAGTCTTACTATAAGTGAAACCAGAAAAAAGAAGGAAATTGTAGCTACATGGAAGAATTTGTCTAAGAAAAGTAGAAATATTATATAATTGAATATTGTGTCCTAACGTATTGTAGGGCTAGTAGGACTGCTACAGTTTTACCAAGCAATCTAAATATATTATCTCCTTCAGTTCTCACAATTATTGTATGAGGAAGATACTTGTATTGCTACTATTTTCAATATGAAGAATTTGAGACATAAAGAAATTAATTAGCTTGTCCCTGATCATAGCTGAGGTGGAATTTGAAGCCATATCTTCTTGATTCCAAATCTATAACACTATGCATCATTCCCCAACTGCCCCCATTCACACTAATATTAAGTATTTGAAAAACAAAGAAAAAAACCCAGAAGAACCATGAAATATAGTTGTTTCTTATTACTAATGCTGATTTCTCAGGATAAAATTGTTTTAAGACTATGAAAATTGAAGTATTTGATAGTTGTGGGCTTTAACACAATGATAGAATTTGTAAAAAATGGGAAGAAACACCTTTGTGAGCATAATACCAGAAGTAGAAATGAAAGAAGTCAAAGACTTGGGAGATTTCATGAAACCAAAAGTCTTATATCATGAAAGCATTCTTTGAGGGTGAAGTGGAGAAAGAATATACTGAATAAGGCAAGCACTAAATAGCATAATAAAAAATGAAATGGGTTATATTAAACACATAGGAAGAGATTTGTTATAAATAATGAAATTATTACTGAGTATTTATAGTCTATCAATTTGAAATATTTTCTGAGAATAATCTATACACCGCTTAATCACTAAACATGTATTAATTAAAAACTTTATGCCAACCACAAGCATTCTCAGAGAATTAGTTTCTCAGCCTTATTAAATTGTCAACATCTTTTGCATTTAACAATTCTATAACTTTTATATGTCAATTCAAAAAATATTTATTAAACCCTTATTATTTGTCAGTTATGGTGCTAAGCACTTTGGGTATAAATATAAAAAAAAAACAATTGTTTCTTCAAGAAGATTACATTCCAAAGGAAAAGATAAAGTAGAATTAAAGAAAAGGGGGAAAAGTACAGTTATATTATTTTAAAGAGATGGGCAGCTAAGTGGCTTATTGGATAGGAAGCCAGGTCTGAAGCAGGAAGTCTTGATTTCAAATTTGTCTCAGACAATTCCTAGATATGTAATGTTGAGCCAGTCATTTAACTTCATTGGGTTACCTCCTTTCCTTATTGAATAAAGAAAATAATTTTATTTTACAGAGATTCTTTTAAAACAAGTTGTTTCCCATTCATATATTTGAATTATGTAAATTTTTTTAGAAGAAACAATAGCAAAAAGAAACTTATTTGATGGCCCTATGATTATAAATAGACAGGGCAAATAGATAGTGAGGTAGGTCCAGAATTGATATGAGCTTATTTTACTCCATTCATCAACTTCTTTTCTGGAATCAAGTTACCCATGAAAACAAAGACCATAATTTTTAATACTACCGTTCTACTAGAATTGCTGCATTAAAAATGATACATTTGATGTACCCATCTCTGAAGAATCCAAAATTAATATCCTGTAGAAGGCAATAGAGGAATACATGGTGATTGTGAACAGGGTGTTACTACAAATAAAGTACTACAAATAAAAGCACAAATAAAAGGGATAGGGAAAGTAGAGCACCTATCACATAGAAAGTGTTAATGAGGGCTTATTGACTATAGAATAAATATTTTTTTCAATAAATTCTTTTGATTATTGAGGAGAATATAGATGAGATCAATAGCAAGTCAAATGGATAGCCATAATGTTCTACTATACTCACGGTAAAGGTTAAAATTAATGGTTGGATGATGATTATATTAAATTATGTGATTACCAGTATTTGTTAAATCTTTAGTCAGAAATTTATTTACAAATAGAGAGAAAACAATAAAGAAGAAAAATGTGAGGGGGATAGAGAAGTTATCTATCCTATCAATCTAAATGTTTTGCTCTGAGTATGCTTAAACCAGGCAGAGATTAATTAGCTTTCAACCAGGAAGGCTTGTAGTGAGTAACCACATGGCCTCTTCCAAGATGGAAGCTACTCTCTCCAGAAGCTAGGAAAGTGGTCAGTCTTTTACTTACCCAATCCAATAGTCAGAGTCCAAGTAGAAGCCAAGCTCTGAGCCCATGATCCAAGCCATAGTCTCCAGCAAAGCGCCCTCGAAGGCTATATAAGACTATATCCAGAAGACAATCTCTTCAGACTATCTTCTCAAAGACAATCTGCCCAGAAGGAGTTCAGGGACTGTTTTGTATCATTACTTCTTGTCCCTTCCCCTTTTCACAGGGGCCAATCACAGTTTCCAAATTGTCTAGCACTAGGACAGTGTCTGTAGGATTGACTTCTCAACTTCTGCAGGTTAAGTTCTCATCAAAAAAAAGATTCACAGATTCCCAGATGATTGAATTTCTAAGGGTGTTAATTCTTTAAGTACCTTGCTAACTTCTCACCTAGTACTAACTAGGGTGTTTAATCTTTTGTTGATTCAATTCAAAAGTAGACAAAGGAGAGTTAATCCTGTATTCACAATCTAGTGAGGTACTAAGTAGGAGGTAATTATTGTTAACCAAAATGTTAACTCAAAATAGAAAAAGGGAATAAAGGATTCCCTTTCTCAAGTATAAACTCAAAGAGAACAAAGAATTCCTTTTTTACAGCACAGAAGAAGATGGGAAAGAAAGAAGGCCATTGGGATATTCTGCAGATCCCTTATGTTAATCTTATATTAATCTTATAGGATGATGTGAACCAGATGTAAGAATGATGGACAGGCATGGATAGGTTGTAATTGGCATCATTGATATGAAATTCTCATTTGGTAATATCATAGATATATTTGGGTATTTTAAAATGAAGAAATTGAAGTTTAGAGAATTTTCTTGAGAACACATAGTATATCATATGTAAAATATTAATAAATGTTTTGTTGACCCTAAACCATTGTCAGCTCTGACTTTTTAATAAAGAAAAATGATCCAGATATTACAAAAAACTATGGAAGTCTGACTGATTGTACTTCAAGTCAATATATTTATGTAGCATATATTCCAAATTTATATACAGGAATGGAATAAAAACTTTTTGAAGCTGTAATTATCATAGTTAAGAAATCCATCTTTAAAATGGGCCTTTTGAATTCTAAAATTTGCTGCATTAGAAAGCTATAGTAAGATAAATCTTCTCTAGTGGTCTTTTTTTCTTAAATGAATGAAAAAATAGTTTTAAGATGAAGCAGAGAATAGGCATTTTAATTATTCTCTCCATCATGTCATGTTATAAAGTCATTACCTGAATGTTGCTTGGTTTTTGGAAAAGTAAAAAAATTCATTTTCTTAATTTAGAGATCAAACTTTGGTTGATGATGACAGTTAACAATTGATATGACCTCTCATGCCTGGACCATTCCTTCGGACTGAATATTTCTTCATTCTTGAATGATATATTAATGTCATTTTAAAGGTCATGTCATCTACAAGAAAGTAGGAAATGAGACCTTTAAAACATAAAAATGTGAGAAAGAAGAAGGTCTAGGAGGTTCAAGTCTCAAACCCTGCAAAGATATATTTTCTTTAAAAAACTTCAGTACTAGTTGAAATAGACAGGTGGGACAAATAGTCCACAAAATATACTGAAGCTAACATATCCCCTCTTTAGTATCATATGATAAACAGACACACCACAACTACCACAATTACTCTCTATATGGTAAAAAACTGGCAGGAAAATTGGTTAGCAGGATGGCATTGTTTATATAGAGACCAACATCTCACAATTTATGCCAAATAAGCTATAGATGGATACATGACCCAGATATTTAAAAAGTCACATCATAAATAAATTAGAGGAACAGAAAAAAATACCTTTTCAAATCTATGGACAAAAGAAAAAGTTCATGACCAAATAAGGGATAGAAAATATCATAGAAGATATAACTGATATTTTTAATAGAAAATTTAGAAAATAATATTTCTCAAAAACTCTAATATTTAAATAAAGAAAGGGAAAATGAATTATGGGAAAATCATGGCAATAAGTTTCTCAGGTAAAGGAATAAAGTTCACAGTATTTAAATAACTGTTTCAATTCTTAAGAAAAAGAGCCATTCCCAAATAATAAGTCATTTAAGGATAGGAACTGGTAGTTCTTAAATGAAGAAAACTTAGTTATCAATAGTCATATGAAAAATGATGCTCCAGATAATTATCATTGGATAGTTGTAAAATCAATAATTCTAATTTTGCACCAATAAGAGAGGTGAATTTGCCAAGAAAGGAAAATCATAAATTTTGGTGGGTTGTGAGAAATTAGTTGCATTGATGCCCCCTTAGTGGACCTGTGAATGGGTATAACAATTTTGAAAATCAATGTGAAAGTATAAAAAATTACTAATTATTGAATATACTTTGATCCACCTGTAACATTGCTGGGTGTGTACTCAAAAGCAATATAAAAAAGAATAAAAGGTCCTTTAAATATTTTTTAAAAAGCTATACTAGGTCACATTGTAGTGGCTGAACCCATTCCTCTCTTCAAAATAAGGATAAAACCATCAATTGAGGGATGCTTGAAAATTCTGAAGTATATTAATTTGAAATAGTGCTGTTTTTCCATAAGTAATTAGGCAGCAAATGATTTCAGAGAGAGATGGAAAAACAATTTAATTGATGCAAGAGAAGAAAGCAGAATCAGTACAAAACATACTACAAACTTCATTATTATTAAAATTAATGATATTGAAGATTTTTCTAAACCTAAAAAGTATGAAGTGAACAGAATTAGGAATAAGACAACTTATGTAATAAAAACAACACTTCAAGGACAAATAACTTTGAAATGGAGTTGAAAGACTGCAAACAAAAGTTTGCCTATATCAAAGTAATCATTATGAAGAGAGGTAGGACTTGAGCCAAGATCTTTACTTGGAGCTGAGTCATGCTCCCTTTTCTGTGGCTATAATTGTGCCTAAGAATTCATTATGAGAAAATACTCTAGGGTTATGAAAATGGGTATAAAAATATAGAAAAAAAGGATGAAAAATGTGGCTCCTATCATCGACCCTTAATGGGAGCTGAACAGTTCAGTGTCATTCAATTTGGAATCATAGTATTCGAATATAAATATTAGCATCCCTCTTTCTAAACTATGTGACTTTGGGTAAGTCATTACATCTCTCCAGGACTTAGTCACTCATTTGTAAAATAAAGGAATTAGTTTATATGACCTCCAACATCCCTTGGAACTCCAGATTAATGATCCTAAGACCTTCAGTCCCACAGTGCACCCAACAAGGAGGATTGGCAAGATGCAGTAAGTGGAGGGAAGCCAATCTTTAAATAGACACTTTCAGTAGCAAATCCATGAATCAGTGTACAATCTTCCTTTTTTCTGCTGTTAAAAAATGCAGATCACCTACGATTTCTCTTCTATGAATGTTGGTTTTAGGACATTGATTTTATGCACCAAATTAATTTCTCATACTGTGACTGTGAAACTTTCCCCCCTTGAATGTTATTCATAACACTTTGAAATATAACATAGGAAGGAGGACTTCCGGTTAAGATGGCGGCTTAGAGAAAGCTAAAGCTCAGATCTCCGGAAAACCCTTCCCGACCGATCTCAAACCAAAAGCTCCTAAGGCGCCGAAATTCAAAACGATCAACAGCACAGACCCTGGGAACCCTCCTCCTGGACCTGGACCCGGTTCAAAAGGTACGGCTCCCCTCAAAAGCCAGAACCCGAGATCATTCGGACCTCAGGGGTAGGAGCGCAGAGTCCAAGGCTCCCGGAAGCCGCAGCCCGGCCGGGCTCAGAGAGCAGAACCCTCAGGGCCTTCTACCCGAGTCCCAGTGAAAGTTACTGCCTGGGGCTTCCGCTGCAGAGAGCTGGTCTAAACAACAGCAACCCTCAGGGCCGGCAAGACAGCCTCACGGGCTGGATCCTGCTATCCAAGTCTCAGTGAAAGTCCTTGCCCGGAGCTTGGGAAAGCTGCAGCCCATCCCCCCCGCAGGCCGACGAAACAGCCTCACGGCCAGCGATTCTGAAGGCAACTTCCGGAAAGCGAGCTGGGGGGAGAGTGTGGCCTCGTGGTCCGACCCTTCCATTCCAGTTCCAGTGAGGCATATTCAGTTTAACCCAGGGAAAGCTCATAGAACCATCTGCCCAGGACTAAAGCCTCTGATCACCAGACAGAGATAAGAAAAGCTAATCCTCCACATTCAGAGATGACAAACTCCACAGAAGCACAGAAGCCCCAAAATACCAAAAAAATAAGAAGAAAGGGGCGACTTTGGACACATTCTATAGAGCCAAAATACAAAATACAGAGCAGATAGAAGAAGATATACAAGAAAATTCTCCAAAATCTTCCAAAGGAAATAGAAACTCTCCACAAACCCATGAAGAATTTGAATCAGAAATGACCAAAAAGATGGAAGCCCTCTGGGAGGAAAAGTGGGAAATAATGCAAAAGAAATTCATGCATCTACAAAACCAGTTTGACCAAACTGTAAAAGAAAACCAGGCTTTAAAGCAAGAACTAATAAAGCAAAGCCAAAACACCAAGAAATTAGAAGAGAACATAAAATATCTCACCGACAAGGTGATAGATCTGGAAAATAGAGGGAGAAGAGAAAATTTAAGAATAATTGGACTCCCAGAAAAGCCAGAAATAAAAAAAACACCAAACTGGACATGGTGATACAAGATATAATCAAAGAAAATTGCCCAGAGATTCTAGAACAAGGGGGCAATACAGCCACTGACAGAGCTCACAGAACACCTTCTACACTAAACCCCCAAAAGACAACTCCCAGGAATGTAATTGCCAAATTCCAAAGCTATCAAACAAAAGAAAAAATCCTACAGGAAGCCAGAAAAAGACAATTTAGATATAAAGGAATACCAATCAGGGTCACACAAGACCTTGCAAGTTCTACTCTGAATGATCGTAAGGCATGGAACATGATCTTCAGAAAGGCAAGAGAGCTGGGTCTCCAACCAAGAATCAGCTACCCAGCAAAACTGACTATATACTTCCAAGGGAAAGTATGGGCATTCAACAAAATAGAAGACTTCCAACTTTTTGCAAAGAAAAGACCAGAGCTCTGTGGAAAGTTTGATACCGAAAATCAAAGAGCAAGGAATACCTGAAAAGGTAAATATTAAAGAAAGGGGAAAAATGTTATCTTCTTCTTTTACTCAAACTCTCTTCTATAAGGACTACATTTATATCAATCTATGTATACTAACATATGGGGAAAATGTAATGTATAAATAGGGGGTAAAGAAAGACCAAATAGAATAATGGTTCTCACACAAAGATTCACATGGGAAGGGGAGGGGAAGAAAACTCCTATAAGAAGGAGAGGAAGAGAGGGGGGGGTTTACTTAAACCTCAATCTCAGGGAAATCAACTCTGAGAGGGAAAAACATCCAGATCCATTGGGATCTTGAATTCTATCTTACCCAACAAGGGTAAGGAGAAGGGAAAACCAAGGGGGGGAAGGGGAGAGGGAGAACAAAAAGGGAGGGAAAGAGAGGGGGGAGGGGGGGGGAAGAAAAAGGGAGGGACTAAAAAGGGAAACATCAAGGGAGGGGACAAGGGGCACTGATTCAAAGTAAATCACTGGACTAAAAGGTAGAGCCGAAGAAGAAAAGGTTAGAATTAGGGAAGGCAATCAAAATGCCAGGGAGTCCACAAATGACAATCATAACTTTGAACGTGAATGGGATGAACTCACCCATAAAACGTAGACGAATAGCAGAATGGATTAGAATCCAAAACCCTACCATATGTTGTCTTCAAGAAACACACATGAGGCGGGTTGACACCCACAAGGTCAGAATTAAAGGATGGAGTAAGACCTTCTGGGCCTCAACTGATAGAAAGAAGGCAGGAGTGGTAATCATGATATCTGATAAAGCCAATGCAAAAATAGACCTGATCAAAAGGGATAGGGAAGGTAATTATATTTTGTTAAAAGGGACTCTAGACAACGAGGAAATATCATTAATCAACATGTATGCACCAAATAATATAGCACCCAAATTTCTAATGGAGAAACTAGGCGAATTGAAGGAAGAAATAGACAATAAAACCATACTAGTGGGAGACTTAAACCAACCATTATCAAATTTAGATAAATCAAATCAAAAAATAAATAAGAAAGAGGTAAAAGAAGTGAATGAAATCTTAGAAAAATTAGAATTAATAGACATATGGAGAAAAATAAATAGGGATAAAAAGGTATACACCTTCTTCTCAGCACCACATGGCACATTCACAAAAATTGACCATACATTAGGTCACAGAAACATAGCAAACAAATGCAAAAAAGCAGAAATAATGAATGCAGCCTTCTCAGATCACAAGGCAATAAAAATAATGATTAGTAATGGTACATGGAAAACCAAATCTAAAACCAATTGGAAATTAAACAATATGATACTCCAAAACCGTTTAGTTAAAGAAGAAATCATAGAAACAATTAATAATTTCATCAAGGAAAATGACAATGGCGAAACATCCTTTCAAACCTTCTGGGATGCAGCCAAAGCGGTAATCAGAGGCAAATTCATATCCCTGAAAGCTTATATTAACAAACAAGGGAGAGCAGAGATCAATCAATTGGAAATGCAATTGAAAAAACTCGAAAGCGATCAAATTAAAAACCCCCAGCAGAAAACCAAATTAGAAATCCTAAAAATTAAGGGAGAAATTAATAAAATCGAAAGTGATAGAACTATTGATTTAATAAATAAGACAAGAAGCTGGTACTTTGAAAAAACAAACAAAATAGACAAAGTACTGGTCAATCTAATTAAAAAAAGGAAGGAAGAAAAGCAAATTCACAGCATTAAAGATGAAAAGGGGGACAGCACCTCCAATGAGGAGGAAATTAAGGCAATCATTAGAAATTACTTTGCCCAATTATATGGCAACAAATACACCAATTTAGGAGAAATGGATGAATATATACAAAAATACAAACTGCCTAGACTAACAGAAGAGGAAATAGAATTCTTAAATAATCCCATATCAGAAATTGAAATCCATCAAGCCATCAAAGAACTTCCTAAGAAAAAATCCCCAGGGCCTGATGGATTCACCTGTGAATTCTATCAAACATTCAGAGAACAGTTAACCCCAATACTATACAAACTATTTGACATAATAAGCAAAGAGGGAGTTCTACCAAACTCCTTTTACGACACAAACATGGTACTGATTCCAAAACCAGGCAGGTCAAAAACAGAGAAAGAAAACTATAGGCCAATCTCCCTAATGAATATAGATGCAAAAATCTTAAATAGGATACTAGCAAAAAGACTCCAGCAAGTGATCAGAAGGATCATTCACCATGATCAAGTAGGCTTCATACCAGGGATGCAGGGCTGGTTCAACATTAGGAAAACCATCCACATAATTGACCACATCAACAAGCAAACTAGCAAGAACCACATGATTATCTCAATAGATGCAGAAAAAGCCTTTGATAAAATACAACACCCATTCCTATTAAAAACACTAGAAAGCATAGGAATAGAAGGGTCATTCCTAAAAATAATAAACAGTATATATCTAAAACCAACAGCTAATATCATCTGCAATGGGGATAAACTAGATGCATTCCCAATAAGATCAGGAGTGAAACAAGGATGCCCATTATCACCCCTACTATTTGACATTGTACTAGAAACACTAGCAGTAGCAATTAGAGAAGATAAAGAAATTGAAGGCATCAAAATAGGCAAGGAGGAGACCAAGTTATCACTCTTTGCGGATGACATAATGGTCTACTTAAAGAATCTTAGAGATTCAACCAAAAAGCTAATTGAAATAATCAACAACTTTAGCAAAGTTGCAGGATACAAAATAAACCCACATAAATCATCAGCCTTTCTATATATCTCCAACACAGCTCAGCAGCAAGAACTAGAAAGAGAAATCCCATTCAAAATCACCTTAGACAAAATAAAATACCTAGGAATCTATCTCCCAAGACAAACACAGGAACTATATGAACACAACTACAAAACACTTGCCACACAACTAAAACTAGACCTGAACAAATGGAAAAACATTAACTGCTCATGGATAGGACAAGCCAATATAATAAAAATGACCATCCTACCCAAACTTATTTATCTATTTAGTGCCATACCCATTGAACTACCAAAATACTTCTTCACTGATTTAGAAAAAACCATAACAAAGTTCATTTGGAAGAACAAAAGATCAAGGATATCCAGGGAAATAATGAAAAAAAACACATACGATGGGGGCCTTGCAGTCCCTGACCTAAAACTATATTACAAAGCAGCAGTCATCAAAACAATTTGGTACTGGCTAAGAAACAGAAAGGAAGATCAGTGGAATAGACTGGGGGAAAGCGACCTCAGCAAGACAGTATACGATAAACCCAAAGATCCCAGCTTTTGGGACAAAAATCCACTATTCGATAAAAACTGCTGGGAAAATTGGAAGACAGTGTGGGAGAGACTAGGAATAGATCAACACCTCACACCCTACACCAAGATAAATTCAAAATGGGTGAGTGACTTAAACATAAAGAAGGAAACCATAAGTAAATTGGGTAAACACAGAATAGTATACATGTCAGACCTTTGGGAGGGGAAAGGCTTTAAAACCAAGCAAGATATAGAAAGAATCACAAAATGTAAAATAAATAATTTTGACTACATCAAACAAAAAAGCTTTTGTACAAACAAAACCAATATAACTAAAATCAGAAGGGAAACAATAAATTGGGAAAAAATCTTCATAGAAACCTCTGACAAAGGTTTAATTACTCATATTTATAATGAGCTAAATCAATTGTACAAAAAATCAAGCCATTCTCCAATTGATAAATGGGCAAGGGACATGGATAGGCAGTTCTCAGATAAAGAAATCAAAACTATTAACAAGCACATGAAGAAGTGCTCTACATCTCTTATAATCAGAGAGATGCAAATCAAAACAACTCTGAGGTATCACCTCACACCTAGCAGATTGGCTAACATTACAGCAAAGGAAAGTAATGAATGCTGGAGGGGATGTGGCAAAGTAGGGACATTAATTCATTGCTGGTGGAGTTGTGAATTGATCCAACCATTCTGGAGGGCAATTTGGAACTGTGCCCAAAGGGCGACAAAAGAATATCTACCCTTTGACCCAGCCATAGCACTGCTGGGTCTGTACACCAAAGAGATAATGGACAAAAAGACTTGTACAAAAATATTCATAGCTGCGCTCTTTGTGGTGGCCCAAAACTGGAAAACGAGGGGATGCCCATCAATTGGGGAATGGCTGAACAAACTGTGGTATATATTGGTGATGGAGTACTATTGTGCTAAAAGGAATAATAAAGTGGAGAAGTTCCATGGAGACTGGAACAACCTCCAGGAAGTGATGCAGAGCGAGAGGAGCAGAACCAGGAGAACATTGTACACAGAGACTAATACACTGTGGTATAATCGAACGTAATGGACTTCTCCATTAGTGGCGGTGTAATGTCCCTGAACAACTTGCAGGGATCCAGGAGAAAAAAACACCATTCATAAGCAAAGGATAAACTATGGGAGTAGAAACACCAAGGAAAAGCAACTGCCTGAATACAGAGGTTGAGGGGACATGACAGAGGACAGACTCTAAATGAACACTCTAGTGCAAATACTATCAACAAAGCAATGGGTTCAAATCAAGAAAACATCTAATGCCCAGTGGACTTACGCGACGGCTATGGGGGTTGGGGGGGAGGAAAAGAAAATGATCTTTAATGAATAATGCTTGGAAATGATCAAATAAAATATATTAAAAAAAAATGAAATATAACATAGGTTCATAGGACCTTTCAGACTGAGCAGTCCAAGAATCTAAACATGAAGACAGTCATCTTCAGAAAAGATTAATTTATGTAGTATCATATGAGTATTCTAATATTAGCTCTTCTTTGGAATCTCAGATTTATTGCTTTACTGTAATTATTGCATTAAGCTGGCCAAAGCAACTAAGGAAAAATTAGCATTATAATAGGTCAGACCCATCATACCCACAGGGATGGAAAATTTCTCCATAATATTGATTGATAATAACATTTCAATTGTGTCCTTAATGACAAAGATGATGACCTCATAAGAAAAAATGGGAGCAACGTCTCATTTTTTGAATTGCTGATTTGATTCAAAATCACTGATTAGTTCTGCTTCAAGGATAGAATTATAAACTATTAGAAAGATAGCTTACAGTCAGTGACAGCAAATCAATAAGATAATATAAGACAGCTCAGTTTATATTTGAAATTTCTGGGTGAAAATACAAGAATATACTTTAAATAGGTTCATTTATTTTGAGCTCAAGAAAATTATGGATGCCATCTATTTCAACCTCTTCATTTTGGAAATGATAAACTGAGGCAGAGGATAGATAAGTGATTTACCCCAAGGTCAAATAGGTAATAATGAATAGTGATGGGATTTAATCCAAGGATCTCTAATTTTAGATCATATAGGTAATCTTTTCATTGCTTCTTTCAGGAAGGAAGGTGGGAAGGAAAGGAGGAAGGAAGAGACTGAGGAAAGAATGAATGGAAGGAGAGAGAGAGAAAGGAAAGAAAAAAAGAAAGGAAAGAAAAAAGAAAAAAGAATTGTAAAAGAAAATTAATAAATTGGAAAAAAAAGAAGAAAAGGGGGGAAACTTCAGGAAACAATAGGCTTGACCTGGAATGGACTTTCTATCCTGTCTCCATTTATGTCACATGCTCCATGGCTAAATATCTCATAATTTGGAGGTAATATTAAGTATTGGAAAGAATATTAGGCCTAAAGTCAGAGGATTTTAATTCAAATTCCAACAATAACCCTTTGCAGTATGACCTTGAAAATACTTTTTTATTGTCATTGTGTCTTGTTTTTCTCATTTAAATATTGTCATTAGACTATGTCTCCACAGAAAGTCTTTTGGTAATTATGATTATATGACATTATTTTCATAAATAGTTTTGAAATAATCAGTTTAATTAAATATAAATTTATAAAACCCTTATGAACCATGAATAAAGAACATTTTGGATTAAACATATTTTCCTAATCAGATTTATATTCATAGCCACAAGCTTTCTTAAGTTATTTTTATATATTTTCTTCATTACAGAGAAATGCAATTGATACTTCATATTTATGTGATGCATATCACTTCATTTATTTATTAATATATGATAAATAAACCTAAAATATCAAAGAGATATGATATTTTTAAAATTCAATGACTTCATTTTTCCTTGTCTCTTTTTTGAATACATTTTTAAGATTTCTTTTTTATTCTCTTATTTCCTCTTTTCATTTCTTCCTTGATTTCTTCCAATTTTTTGCCATACTATATTTTCTTCAGAATTATTTTTTAATAAGTATTCAGGCTAGGAAAATCAAGTTATGAACTAGCCACCATAGATATGTATGTAACTTTTAAAATCTGTTTATCTCTCCTTTGCTGTTTCTTTCTCTCTGTTTGTCTATCCCCCCTCTTTCTCTTATCAGAAGTACTTTGTCTTCTGAATCCTTTTATTTCACAAACAAGAATGTTACCCACTCCATTCAGAAACTCATTGTCTGTATAGCATTGATATTTATTACTTAACTTAAAGACTAATCATACATACTCTTTATTCTATAAGTCATCTTTATTCTACAAGTCTTACAATGCCTTTTTGCTAAATATATCTAATTTTGACCCAAAATAAAAACAAATGAATTGAGTTCTTTTCTATGAATGCTTTAATTGGTAGGATACCCAGTCTCTGAAGTAATTAGAGTGAAAACTGCTCTTTATTAAAGGGAAGTAACTCTTTGAAATCAGAAAGTTATAACACAGATTTTATATGAAGCAGAAAATTTTGAAATGAATTAACTGAATAGTCATAAACATCCAAAAATTACTTCTCTTTTCTTTCATGATTCAGTCATTTTTACCATACACACACACACACACACAGAGGTTTTCTAATTCTAGTGCAACTGGTTACACTTATGAGTAGGCTACTTCAAATAGGTAATAAGAAAAATTCCAAAATTAAAATTATCTCTGGAGTAGCCTCTCTCTACAGATATCTTTTTTTTAAATTTTTATTGATGATTTTCATTTTTAAGTGAAGCTAATAACAATCATCTACGTCTTTCAGTGTAGGCAAACTACATCTATTTTCATAAGAATATAGATATAACATTGGAAGCAACCTCAAGCATCTCTTATATTAATGCCTTATTTATGAGATGACGAAACGGAGGCTTATAGAATGTTAAGTACTTTGTGCAAATTTGCAAAGGTAATAGGTCTCATTGGCAATAATTTGAGTCAGGTCTTCTGTGCACCTTCTTCTAAAGTTCTTTGCCTATACTCCATCTTTACATTGATAAAAGAAATATCCATTCTCAGGGACCAAGATTGCTTATCAATCTGTGGACATTTTTTCAATTATTTTTCCCAACTATTGTTTTCAATGACCCACCAACAAATATTAAGTACCAGCTGTGAACCTTTCCTTTGGTAGCAGAGTGGATTGAGTATTGAATTGGAAGTCAGGAAGATGTGATTTCAAATCCTACCTTATATTCTTTTTTAAGTTTATTTATTTAATTTAGAATATTTTTCCACGGTTACATGAATCATGTTCTTTCCTTCCCCTCCTCCCAACTCCCTCCCATAGCCAATGAGCAATTCCACTAGGTTTGACATGTGTCATTTTTTTTTGAGGAGCTTACATTCTTTTTTTGATATGTGTCATTGATCAAGACTTATTTCCCTATTACTGATAATTGCACTAGAGTGACCATTTAGAGTCTATATCCCTGATCATATCCCCAACAAATCATGTGATCAAGCAATTGTTTTTCTTCTGTGATTTTACTCCCACAGTTCTTTCTCTGGATGCAGATAGCATTCTTTCTCATAAATCCCTCAGAATTGTCTTGGATCATTGCATTGCTCCTATGTACCTTATACCCTTGAGAAATATGTGCCCCTGAACTTGTCGTTTAATTTGTTTCAGTTACAGTATGTCCATAATGAGAGTAATAATACCACCCACCTCATGGGGTACACTGGACCTGAAAATGAAAACTGTTAAGGATTTCAAATAATTGATGTTTGTTCATAACAAGCTGGTGGAACTACCATACAGAATAGAAGAAAAGAAGAAACTGAGAAAAGCCGATTTTCCAAGAAACCTTGTAGTAAATAACTTGTCCCCAGAGACTGTTGAATGATTTCCCAAAGAGATATACAAACGTTGAGGGAATAGTTCTTTAGAAAAAACACCGTCCATCAAATATATACCCATATGCAATAATGTTTTATCGGCCTTTGATGAAAATGCATGTAGGAGAATATACTCTACTTAGATGCAAGGATTGAAGCTTATTGAAATGATGCTTAGTAACAAGAAATGGAGGTATAATTTTTTTTTCTCTGCAGTAAATGTTTCTTATTTTCTCTTGCTATATGGTAGCATATGGACATGGAAATACTTAACCCAATCAGTTTGAAAAGTTTCCCTAAAGTACAAAGAGAAACATTGTATTTGTGTATATATACACACACATAGTTGTTTCACCTATCTGGAAGAGGTATTTAGAAGAGGTGAATGTGGTAGCATCAGAGTTGGACCTGAAAAAAGGTTAGTGAGAAGTGTAGAAGGGATGGGAAGGAATATATATTTTTTCTTTTCCTCCCTTTTTTTACTTCAGTTTGTTGCTCTTTCATAATAGAGTCCTTATCTGAACTGAGATGACTCCATAAATATTGGGGATTGGAAGAAGGGAAGGGGAGATAAGGTTTTTGTCATTGTAGTTCAGTCTTGATTTGAGTTCATTGAACCTGTCTTAAATTCACTCTCTAGTTTACCCAAGAGTATCTTAAAAAAAGGAATCCTTTACCATGTCTTGAAATTCCTAACTACTTTTAACAATGTATTTTCTTTCTGTTTTATCTAGATCCATAATTTAATTAATTTTTGGTGGGGTATCAAATCTATAAATTAATTCAGGTAACAATGTTTAGCAACCATTAGCAATGCATATCCTGGGCTGTTTTATTTTTAAAAAATTTTTTAAAGAGCAGTTTATGTAATTTGTAAAGGAAGCAGACTAGTCCTGTAGTGAAAGTGAAGGATAGCAGAGAGCAGGAGACTCACACTGATCCCTTCCACATGTAATGAGACAAAGAAAAAGGTCACAGGGATCTTTCATATATCCTTCATGAACTTTTATTGGAGGACATGGAAGAATATGAATAAAACTGAAAAGATTTAGCTTGCAAACTTCAGAGATGACAGCAGGACCCACAATCAGGAAGTCACTAATAAATAAAGGGTTAGCAGTGATTAGTGTGGCATGTGTCTGGATTTATACCTAAAATTATTTTTACCTATCAGTATATAATTTTTAAAAAATGGCACAGAATGGGAACCTCCTTAATCTCTTCCTTTTGTTTCTCTTCCTATCTTCTGTGGCTATATAAAACAAGGCTAAGAATTAAATCTATTTACTTGATTATTTGATGGCAACTTCTAGATGATATACTTTAAAATAATTTATTGAATTAGAAATATCAGATTCAAAATATGAATAAATGGGTAATGAAAAATTGAAAGCGTAACCAACTAAATATATGTTATTCTTGAACTTCAGAACCTACTGGTCCCAGAATTTGTTCTTAGAACCATATTCACAAGTTATTAAATAAGCCAAAACCAAAAAAAATTATTTTAAATAAAAAATAAATGTATTTCATGTAGCTGGTATAATCAGATATATGCATCTGAGAAATCTAGTAAATTCAGACATATTAGAAAGCTATAGTAGCAATAACATTTATTTTAAGTTGGTTAAAATGGTTTTTGTTTAAGAAGCAATAAAAGGTTGTTTTCAATATTTGGTTGTTCCCACTGGTGGCAGGATCCTGCATTTCTGCCTTAGTGAATGGAGAAGAGAGGATTTACTATAGGCAATGGTACATTAGTGTTTCTTGTAATTTAGTTTTAATGTATGAATCACTGAAATATCCTAAGCCCGGCTTGATCAAGACATTTCAGCATGTTTTCAAAATCACATCATAATGATTTTGTGAATAATTTTTGAGTTGAAGTGATGGAAGATCATTTGGAAAAAATGACACCAAGTAATTGATTGACAAAATATGACTTCAATGCTTTTTGATATTATGGAAGAACTTTCTCAAAGAGATAAGAAAGGAGTCCTCACTGACTAAAGCTCAGTAGTTACTCAAAGAGTTTGAAGGAAAAGGGTATTTCCAAAATCTATCCCAGAGCTCTTATTACAGACCTAGAAAAACTGATTGGTGATATAAAAATGAAAGTAAACTATCTTTAAACATTTACCAATTATAGTGATAATAGTATGCTAAATGAGTGATGTCCCAATGAAGCACTGAAGAAATTGTATCAAAATCTTAGGAACCTCATGCAAAAAGTGATCCCCAAAAGTAAATATCTTATATTGAAATATTTTAAATGTAAAAGTTTATAGGTTATTTTGTACTAATGATTAGCTTATGATATCTCAGTTAATCTCTGTACCAATATAACAGTACAAATGAAAAAGAAAATAGAAAATCAAGCAAGTCATTAATAAGCATTTACTCTATATGATGCAGGGCATCTAGGTGATACAGTAGATAGAGCACCTGGCTTGGAGTCTGAAAAACCTGAATTCAAACCCATCCTTTGACACTTACTAGCGGTGTGACCCTGGCCATGTCACTTAATCCTGTTTACGTCACTTTTTGAAATGTGAAGCCTGGGTTCCTCATCTGTAAAATGAGCTTCACTGAGGTCCAGAGGCAAACCATTCTATTATTTTTAGCAAGAAAACCCCACATCCAGTCATGAAGAGTCAGATATGACTAAAACAACTGAACAAAACCAATGCAACATAAAGAAAATGAAACAAGTTGTATTTGCTAGTTATCATTCTTATGAGAGGAAATCAGTACCTTTAAAGTATATGAAGAATAATTACTAGTTAATACACAATAGTTAAATGATGTCAATTTGAGAAGAAATTAGGGAATATGAAAAGATGAGGTAAAAAAGCACTAGTTAAGTTTTGTCTTGAAGGACGATAAGTATTTTATGAAATAGAGGAGAGGAGGGGTTGCCAGAGCAAATGGAAAAAGATGAGCTTTGGAGGCTAGAGGATGAGTAACTGAGGGAAGAGCACTTTGGCCCAAACTCAGAGTGTAGAGAGGACTAATGACAAAATAACACCGAGTAGATTGATTATGATCACTTTTTGAAGGACTTAAAAACCCCAAACTCTTCCCTCAGAGGGAAGGAATAGCGATTGCTGAAAATATAACCTCCTATGGCAAGTCATCAGGGAAAGCTCTTTCAAAAATCATTAGTACTTGAAAGGACCATGAGAGAAAATGTCTGGCAGGCTATAGAGGGAAAGGATGAGCTCTGTCTGACCCAGAGGTCCTTCTGAAGAATGTATAGAATCAGAATTAGATGAGCACTACAGGAGAAGAGGATGTGAATGCCTCCTGGAGATGATTATTGGGTTCCCTTCACATTCACCAGGGCAAAGATGCTGGCCCCAAAAGCCTCCTCTGTGTTATGAATAGAATGTCTTGACCTCTCCACACACTGTAACAGATGCCTGCATATAACTTGCAACCAGTTTTACTGTGGTCCTTTTGAATAAACTTAACATGAAGATTATAATTAAAATGACCAAATTTCCTATGAAATTATGTTTCATGTTAACTTTATTTTTTTAAACCCTTATCTTCCATCTTAGAGTCAATACCCTATTCTCTAGTAGTAGTAGCCTCTCGGTGACCAAGAATGACAATTGTCTTGGTGCATTTTCATCTACGGTGTACCCTCATATGGTTTTGAAGTCCAAAGGCTGAGGCGCAGAGTTTGTGGCACATGGGGCATGGGACGCCAGTTGTTACGGGAGCTGCGGTTGTGGCCTGGTGTCGGCATTCATGCACAGCGGCAAGATGTCCACGTCGTGTTGACGTTGTTCATCTTCAAAGGTGGTGGTGGCGTGTGGTTAATGTGGGTTCGCCAGCTGCTTCTGACAGAGGCAGCAAGTTCTAGTTGCTTTGGTGTCATGCCAGCCCACTTCAAGTTTGACTTTAGCTGCTCCTTGAATCTTTTTTTTGGTTGGCCTTGTTTCCTGAGTCCAGCTGACAGCTCACCATAGAATACCTGTCTTGGTATTCGCTGTGGGTCCATGCGGATGACGTGTCCAGACCATTGTAGCTGGGCTTTGAGGACCAGGACTTTGCTGCTGGTGGAGTTGGCTCTGTCGAGGACTTCCTGGTTGGTGATTCGGTCCTGCCATCTGATCCTCATGATTGACCGGAGGGAGCATTGGTGGAATTGCTCCAGATGTTTCATGTGCTTCCAGTACAGTGTCCATGTCTCGCAACCGTACAGGAGCGAGCTGAGGACCACTGCGTGGTACACTTTGAGCTTCGTGGCAGTGCTTACACCTCTGTGTTGGAGGACTTTGGAGCGCAGCAGCCCGAGTGCCTGGCTGGCCTTTTGAATCCTGGCACTGATCTCGTGGTCTAGGGACCCGTCATTGGCGATGGTGCTGCCCAGGTACTTGAAAGTGTTGACATTAGAAAGCTGTGTGCCCTCGATTGTAATGCACGGCTGGTTAGTTGGCCTCTCTAGTGCGGGTTGGAACAGCACCTCTGTTTTGCTGAGGCTGATAGTCAGGCCAAACAGTTTTGTTGTGGTGGAGAACCTGTCCACAATGGTTTGGAGATGATTTTCTTGGTGGGCCATGAGAGCACAGTCATCTGCGAAGAGAGCTCCCAGGATGTCTTTCTGTTGTCTTTGTTTTTGCAGTCAGGCAGCGAAGGTCGAATAGTGAGCCATACAGTTGGTATTTGATGTAGACACCCAGGTCTAGATCCATCACAACATCTCATAATACTTGGGTGAAAAATAGGTTGAATAGTACTGGAGTGAGGACACAGCCTTGTTTCTCGCCATTGGAGATGTTGAAGCAATCGGAAGTCTCTCCACCATATAGGGTTTCCCCTGTCATGTCTACATGAAAGAGCTGGATCAGTTTGATGAATTTTGCTGGGCAGCCGAGCTTGCTGAGGATCACCCACAATGCATCCCTGTTCACTGTGACGAATGCCTTTGTCAGGTCTATGAAGACAATGTAGAGACTTAGGTTTTGCTCAAGGCATTTTTCCTGCATTTGCCTCACCGTGAAGACCATGTTGATGGTGCTGCGATCTGGTCGGAAGCCACATTGTGATTCAGGCAGGTTCTGCTCTGAAACAGGTGACAGGAGTCTGTTGAGTATAACATGAGCAGGATCTTTCCAGCAGTGGAGAGTAGTGAGATGCCTCTGTAGTTGTCACAGGCTGCTCGTGCACCTTTGTTCTTGTATACTGTATTGAATCTGTATACTGTATAGAGTCAATACTGTATACTGTATTGGCTCCAAGGCAGAAGAGTGGTAAGGGCTAGTCAATGGGGGTCAAGTGACTTGCCCAGGGTCACACAGTTGGGAAGTGTTGGAGGTCAGATTTGAACCTAGGACCTCCAGTCTCTAGGCCTGGCTCTCAATCCACTGAGCTACCCAGCTGCCCCCTCATGTTAACTTTAGATGCATAATTAAAGGAAGGGAAGGAAAAGGATGAGCCTTCATGAAGTATCCATATTGTTCCAGGCACTGTGATAAGGAAGTTGTCATTTGACAATGAAACAAACTCCATTAACTCTTATTTATTTTTCTAAGGAGTATCTGTGACCATCCTTCCATTTAGTTGCAAGTTCCTTCTGTGTTCTGGCTTGATTTATAGTGAAAATGTCGAGATTGATTTACTTCAGTTTCTTAGGTAGTGTGTGGACTCAGTCATTGAACAAACAGCTAAAATTTAGAAGGAAAAACAACAACTAATTTATACGAAGAGATGGCATAAGGACAAAGCAATTTTATATATCACCCACTCTTTCCCCCTCTCTGTTGTCAGCCTGCCGAAGGGAAAAGAGAGTGTCAGAACTGAGGAGTATTTGGTGTTTTTTCTTCCTTTTAGAGACTGCTATCTTCAAAGTATTTACCATCAAGCTTCCAAATTATTGTTGATGAGACTATCCATAGTTAGCTGAGTTGGTCTTTGTTAAAACAAATTAAATCTTTTGCAAGGATTGTCAAAACTGATAAAGTTTGTGCTGCCCTGGCCTAGATTTCAACAACTCAGGATTAGTATAATATGAGTCATCAAAGTAAGTGCTATTGAAACACTTCTAAAATAGATGACAATATTTCTTGTTAGGATATTTAAGTAAAAAGAAGCAGCATAACCCTGGATTTCAAATGCTGAAATTCTGTCCTAAAATGGAAGTGGAAATAATATCATGGAAGCCAGAGACTGTGACTTTTATCTATTCAAAGTAGAATTTATCCCTTTATTTACCTATCTCTGCTTCAGAAAATACTTTTATATATAAAAAAGAAAATACTTTTATATTTAGTATTACTTTTTCTGTATATGCATTTTCTCTCCTTAAGGGAGTGAGAAAAGCAGAAACTATATTGTCCTACTTGCATCAGATAAACGCATGTATGTCTAAGTGTTGTTTCTCCTTCCTTTCTGAAGAGAACCAATGACATCACAGATTTCAGTGAGGTAGAGTTCCACAAAATCATCAGTCTCACTCTCTCTTCCAGAGTTATTGGAGTTTAGAGGGAAGACAAAAGCCAAGATGACTGGCAATAAGCTGGGAGGTCGTGGATGAATGTGTTATCTTTGATGTCCAACTTCTAGGAATTCAACAGTAGCTGCTTCAGCTGCCTTCATGGCCATCAGAGCAAATTATTCTCATTTGTCCACTGTACCAGTTGATGTAGACAGTCATGGGGTAGACATCCCCAGTATCCCTTAGTGATAGTTTGAAGCCTATCAATTATCTTTCACCTGGTTTAGACCATAATCCAAAAGGGTTTTACTGGGGTGTAGCTGTTGTGAATGCTGCAACTTCCTAGGGCCCCATGTGAGACTTGGATGGCTGATGGGTCTCAAACATGGATGAGCAGACCCAAGGCACTCCTAATATCCCATAAACCAAAGTTAGCCCAATTCAGTCAGAGGAAATGACTACAAATCCTGTGTTTCTAGGATGGAGATTTGGCTCAAATATGGATTAAAATTCTATTTTTTTAAATATCAGTGATTATGCATTTTTGTAGTTAGTATGGCTTAATTATTACCTTAGATAGACCCATTTCAATCTCTAATCTTCAATCTTCTCACACATAAAATTAAAGGGCTGGTTTAGATGATCCAGAAGGGTCTATACTAGCTCTAAGGCCTACATATCTCAATAATCTTATAGCCTTAGCTTGACATCCTTGGAAAAAGCCACATTGAACTAAAACAATGTAAAGAAAATCACTTGATCTTAAATGTCGATGGCAAGAGGAAGCTGGAAATAAATACGTTACAGATGATATAATGCTATAGTAGATGCTGCTTTTCTAGTGTAAGGTAAGCACTAGATTGCTAGTCTTTGCCTTTGTGAGGGAAATGTTGAGAGAAAGTTGTTCTCTAGAGAGGAGTATCCATATAGGAAGACTGTGAAGACACAGTTAAGGTGGTTTGTACCCTACATCTCCAGAGGAAAAAATGAAGTTAAATATAGGCTTAGTAGATATCACCATAGAGGGGTAGACTCCCTTACTCTCCAGTTTAACCTTCACCTCTAGACCTGCGATCCTATGAAAAATCCCAGTGATCCACCCATTTGTGTTTTTTTTCCCCCATTGGTATTCCAGTTACTGATAAAGGCTACTGAGAGCTGATAATAGCCAATTATTGTCACAAGTGCTTTGTAACACTTGAATTGCTATATAACTTGTGGTTAATATTATTGCCATTAATAATATTCCTTGTCAAGTGTAATATTTCTTTTCCACAGGGCACTGACATAAAGGGTAAAATTGAAAGGAAATAAGAGAATATCTAATCAAACTCATTTATTTTACAAATGAGAAAACTGAAGCTCAGGGAGATCACATAACTTGCTCAAGGTCACACAGTTAACAGAAGTATCAGAGGCAAATTTGAACCCATGTCCTCTGACTCCAAATTCAATGTGTTTTCCTCTGTAAAATGAATGGATGTCAGAGTGTATCCTTTTATTCTAAGGGTTTTTTCCTATGACCTGTAAGATTCTTAGTTTGGCATTTAAATCCCTATATTTCATGGTTTCCATTTACCTCTCTTCTTTGTTTACTCTATTCTAGTCAAATTGTAGTGCTAGCTATTCCCTATATGTCACAACCCATCTCTATTTCTTGCTTCCTCACTTTTGCACACACTGTCAGTCCTGATTTCCTGGAACTCTTCCCTTCTTCAAGTTACTATCTAAATGATATATTCTTTTAAAAAGCTATCCTCTTTCACTGAGGATGTGGAGGTGGTCATAGATTAACTGAGTAGTAAGTTAAAGAATCTTAACTTCAGGTACCTAGATACGTCTTTAAATGAGCCAGAATACTCCCTGGAAACTAAAGGGAATCACAAGGAATATTAAGGCTGGGGAAAGTCAGTGCTACAATTACAAGCCCCCAGTGCTTCCAAAAATTTTGTGAGCTGAATGATAAGGAAGGCCCATGCACTGAGGCAGAAGTATCCAACCCCAGAAATTACTTTTCTCCCTTCAATATTCTCCTCCCGATTTGTTCATCAACCTTGTCTCTACTGGTATTGAATAGTGAGAGGAAAACCATCTGTCATTTGCCCAGTGAATGTGCTAACCCAGAAAGAGGCAGGGAAATCTTCCTACTAGATAAAACAAGAAAGAAAATTTGAGTGCTCAGAAAGAACAACAGCAACAGTGATAACATCAGAATGAGTAGATGGAGACAGAAACAGTTAAGAGTGAAGAATTCCCAAGGGAATAGCCACAGCCAAAAGGAGACAATAGGAAAAATTGTCCTTTTCCTATCCAGTGATGGCTGAGGTGCCACTACAAGCATCCCTGTAGTCCTATGGCCCATTAAAATGAAAAAGGAACATGTGGTCTTGAACAACATGTAAACTGTTTCATTAAAAAAGCATAGCAAAATATATTGAAAGATAGATAAAAATAAATGTTATATGAAATAAATTCTAAAAGAATCATTAGGATTATTGCTATTGAGTGAGAATAAACTTTATTTTTTTACTGTCCTTGAAGTTAAAAGTTTTTACAACAAAAACAGACCCAAACACCAACAAATTTCTTTTACTTTGATTGTAATAGAGTAAAATGGAAATTTTTGCTTTTCACTACAGTTGGGAGAATATAATAGCATTTCCATTCTTTCTTGAGATAAATACTTACATTTACTTTTAATCCAAAATCAGCTATAATCTTCTAAATAAGTTATTACTTTAATAATCTAAAAATAAACTCCCTACAGTTTTTTTTTTCAGTGTCCTCAAATTGTTTTTTTTTTGTTTGTTTGTTTGTTTTTCAAGAGGAATTAAATTTTGGTCATTTACAAATGTATCCTTAACTCAAACAATCCCAGAGTCAATCAAAATCAAATAATCAATAATTACTGACTTCTTAAAACATTATATGTTTACAAATAATTATTGTGAAGTTTCTCCTTGGAATGACTTTTTCTTTCTGAAAATCCTGTTGGGTTGGATTTTTTCATTTAAAAATTGTTCATATTCAACTAGAAATTCAAATATAGTATTACATAGTCAATTTATGGGTAGAAAATGATATTTCATAAATTACATCTTGTTTTTTAATAAAATTACAATTTATGTTTTTTTTTGTGTGAGAAATTAATTTAAACTTTGAGACATTTCATGGTGAAAAAAGATTTTGTAAACATGATATAATCAAGTGAATGGATGGATGGAGGCAAAATGGGGAAATATATGGATAGATTATAGATAGATGGATACATAAATAGATATAGCTATATAGATAGATAGATGGAATAGTAGATAGATAGATGGATAGAGACATAAGATGCTTTCCTCAACCCTGAACTTTTTTAGAATTCTCACCCTCTTTGATTGTCTTTGATATCATTTTATATATCCTTTGTAATTTACATATCTAATCACATGTTTTATCCAATAATAGAATATAAGTTATTTTAGGGCAATGGCTGACTGTCTTGATTTTGTGATTATATTCTTAATGCCTTGAACAATGACTTACTTCATCAACTGATGAATACTTAATAAATGGACCAGAATTACAGTTGAACTTAATGATTAATCAATATTTTGACTAAATGGGAAAATTATCCAAAATACATCTTTTCCCCTCTTTTCCTTTTTTTCACTACATCAACAAGCTTTTATTAAGTACTTTTTTGTGCTAGGGATATACATAAATCACAATATGAAGACAGTTTGTGCTTTATTGGAGACTACATCCTAATGGGGATAACAACATAGACAAAGGAGCTGCTACTTAAAAATGACAATTGGTAGATTTAATTGAATTTTTAAAAATAAAATTTTATTTTATTTCCCCAATTATATTCAAAAATAATTCACAACATTTAAAAAATATTTTCATCTCAAATTATCTCCCTGATTCTCTTCTCCCATCCCCTGGTAAGATGGTAAACAATCTGAGATAGATTTTAAATACATATGCAAAACATTTTACTATTAATCCTTTGTAGAAAGAAATGGACAAAGAAAAAACTAAAAAGGAAGCAAAACATTTTTGTGTTTTTATCTGAATTCAGGTTTCATCAATTCTTTCTCTGGAAGCAGATGGCATTTTTAAAATCATGAGTTCTTTGAGATTGTTTTGTTTCATTCTATTACTGAGTTGTTAATCATGTAGTATTGCTGTAATTGTGCACAATGTTCTCCTGGTTCTGCTTACTTCAATCTGTTTCAGTTTGCATTTTTCTTAGTATCTCCTGCTCATCGTTAGTTTTGCATTACAATCATATTTTATGACTTAGCCATTCTCCAAATGATGTGCATCCCTCCAATTTCCAATTCTTTGTCATCACAAGAGAGCTGCTTTAAATATTTTTTGTACATAGGTCTTCATCCTCCTTTTAAAAAATTCTTTGAGACACAAACTTAGTAATGGCACTGCTGAGTCAATTTTTTTAACCCTTTGGTCATAGGTCAAATTGCTCTCTAGAATGTTTTAGTCAATTCACAACTTCCCAACAGTGCATTAGTATCTCAAATCTTCCACATCCCCTCCAGGTTTTCTTATTTTCCTTTTCTGTCATAATAACCAATCTACTGAGTGTGTGGTAGTACCTCAGGGTTTTAAATTTCATTTCTCTAATTAATAGTGATATATAACATTGCTTTAAATGGTTTTGAGAACTGCTAGTTAATATTCTCTGATCATTTTTGAATTGGGGAATGATTTGTCTTTTCTACATTTCTACATTTAATTCATTCAGTGTATTTGAGAAATTGAGCCTTTAATAGAGATAATTATTAGAATTTTTTTCATCCTTATGATTGCTCTGTATTGCTCTCCATACTATCCCCACGGTATTTAACATTTTCTCTCCCCTTTCATTCTGTCCATCCTCAAAAGCATTTAGCTTCTGACCACTAGGCCATCAAATTTGTCCACTTTTCTATCACTGTTTCCCTTCTCTTATTCCCCTCTGTCCTACTTTCCTCTAAGGTAAAAGAGATCTCTATATCCTATTGATTGTTTATGTTCTTCCCTTTCTGAGCCAATTCTGATGAGAATAAGGTTCAAGTGCTCTCCTCCCAATTTTTCACATCTTCCTCACCACTGTAAAAGCTCTTTCTTGCCTCTTTTATGTGAATATTTACCTCATTTTATTTCTTCATTCCCCTTTCTCCAATGCATTCTTGTTTCTCACACCTTAATTTTATTCTGAAACTATCAAACCTATAATGTTCAATTTACATCCTGGTTTGGTATCTATGTATACACCTTCTAACTGCCCTAATAATGAATAAGTTCTTAGGATTTACAAGAGTCATCTTCCTGTGTAGGTATATATAAAATTTAAACTTATTGAATGTCTTTTGATTGTTCTTTCCAATTTACCTTTTATTCTTCTCTTGAGTCAATTCAGATACTTAAAAAAGTAAAAACATGGAAAGACCTACATAAAGTTAGGAAGAGTGAAAGGAGCAGAACCAAAGAATATAATCCACAACACTGTTTGAAGAATGACATATATGTCCACCTACCAAGAAAAAAATTTTAATAGAAATAATGAGATAAGGTTTTGTATATAAATCCATTTTTTGTTGTTCAATGATGCCTTCTCTAATTGAGGGAGGGAATAGAGAGTGGGAGTTACCTGGAAATTCTAACATAAATAAATAAATATCTTTTTAAAAAGAAAAAAATGAAAACTGAAAAAACTGGGAGAGAATAGTAGTACCAAAAATGGAAAAAATAAGTATGAACTTGCTAATGAGTAAAAGGGACACATAATCTTAAGAGAACTCAGTCCAAGTTATTGTATGATTAATTTTATGAGACTTTCTGTTACCAGAGGTAACTTCTTACTTCTGAGGAGAAATCAAAATTATGTGTGTGGATGTGTGTTTTTGTGTGATTTCCATGTTATTAGAGTAAACCAAACACTAAAATGTGTAATGCTGAAAACTGAGTAACTTTCTGGGTCATTTCCCATTTTTTTTTTGCCTGATTTCTCAGCTTTATCTATGGTTGTCAAAGGCTTCCTTTTTGAAGTAGGTGGTGATAATTCCACTGATGTCATTTTGTGATACTCCATTATTAAAAAACCTCGATTAAGTGTATAAGTGGTTGAGTCTTAAAAAGAGGATTTATATAGTAATTGCAGTCAGATCCTTTAGTTTAGTAATCCTAGTAGGGATTGCTATAATAAGGTGATGATGTTAATTCAGAAGGGAATATTACCTCTCATCTTCAATTTGATGGATGGTATTTTTCTCTAATGTAGAATTTCTGTATTGTGTCAGCACTGGGAATGTATCCAACTTTTCAAAACAGCACTTCACATGCAACCTCATGGTTCAATGTAGGTGAAGGCATTTGAAAGGCTGCCAAATAAACCTCAGACTGACAAGTTGTCTAATACTTAGGGTTTCAAATATAAAGTCCTATCTAATTTATGTAAAGTCAAGTCATTTAAGATACTGAGACTCCAATATTATTTTCATTTGTTAAATTCCAGTAAATAATGATTGAACTTTCCTAGGAATTTTAGGAGGTCCAGGGAAGTATGATACATGACTCTTGCTCTCAAAAATGTATTATTGGGACAAAGCCAAGATGGCATAGTAGAAAAAGCACTCATCTGAGCTCTCTCATCCCCGCTCTCTAAACATTTTTAAATTAATGCATCAAATCAAATTCTGAATTGGCAGAGCCAACAAAAGATGAGAATGAGACATTTGTCCACTAATGACAACTTAAGAGTTTGGAAAAGGCAATCTGTAACATGAAGGGTGAAAGAAAACTAACCCCAAACTGAGATCAATGAAATACCAGTGGTGGGACTAAAGTAGGTTGTGGTGTCAAAAGCAACAACAGCTTTAAGAGCTCTCAAGCCAGAGACAGTGAGGGGATCTGAAAAGTGATCAGAAAGATATTGCATGATACCCATGAATAAGCACTGGATGCAGAATCAAATGCCTTTTGGCAAGCCCATTGACTATACCCACTTTAAGTCATAATTCAAAGCTTTAAATCAGCACTTTGGGTCAAGAGGGATAAGGCGCCCAGAGGGACATTATAGTTTTGGGGCACAAGAGACTGATGGCATTAGGGAATGGTATCTATTGAAATCCCAATAGATCACTGACCTTTCCTAAGTAAGGATCAGGATGCCACATAGCGGCCTAATCGGGTCAATAGTTGTATGAAATCAAAAATTTATCACAACTACCCAGAAAAAAATTGTACAAGAGAATTACCAAGAAGAATGAGGATTTATGATTTTGCTTCAAATAATTATGGATGGAAAGCATATTTTATAGTGATTTTCACAGAATGGACAGTTTTTGTTTTTGTCAGTATTGACTAAAGCTTATTTATATATAAAATTCAATTTAATCCTTTTCCTAGGAAAATGGAAAAAACAGAGAAATAAGTTTTTTTGTATAGGTTATCAAGAATAAATATGTAAGAAGTTTTAAAAAACAATGAAGAGGGAAAAAAGAGAAGAAAAAGATAGTAAGGAGGTAAGTGATACACCTAATTTGTATCAAAAAGTTGGGAGGTAGAAAAATATAATAGACAAGTAAGAATAAAAGAATCACTGTAGGAAAAGAGGGTGCAATATGGACCTAAGTAATTGATATAATGAAATATCTATACAGAAGGTAATAGAAAATTCTCAGAATAAATGTTTCCTGTGATTTAAGGAATGATGATGTTAATCAACAGATACCATTAGGTGACAGGTCATGAAAAAGACAAAGAAATAATTTATAGTTTTTGGTTTTCCCTGATGAGAGGAACTGAAGTAGCAGTTTGGTAAATGAATAAAGAAATAGAGAAACCTATTTTATTCTGAGTTCATATCTGGAACACAATGGGAACCCACCAAAACTTTGTCAAACTTGAAATGATTACTTCCTCCTATTGATTCATGTGACAAATCTCGAAGGAATGAAAACATTACTGCTAAAAATATAATATCAAATCATATGTATGACTGGTAACAACCTCAGAGGGAATCCAACCACATCCATTCACCTTTTACTGATCATGAAAATGAAAATTGGGTAGGAGAAATTTCATTCTGAAGGACAGAGAGGTAATGAATATGAGAAGCTCAATCTGAATCTAGCCTTCTCACTCAAAAGTCCATGTTCTTTCCATTGTATCACACTATCTTCTAGGGTGATTATTAAGTTTTGGACAAAAATGGTTCTTATGGGGCTAGTTGATTCTATCTTCATTACTGCCAAATGAAGATAACGTATTCATAGCATGCCAACATGACTTTACCTTTGCCAATGCATTCCATGATGTCTAGTTTCAGAAGTTCAGTATCTCTTTTTATTAGTAGTGGTATAGTGGCCATAGCATTAACACCTAAAGTTTCTTTTTCCAAATTATTGCTGGCTCATAATTTAATCATAGGAATGATTTCCCAGAGATGGTGGCTATGTATTTGCACCTAATTCCAGGAGACCTAGGGGAAGAAGACTGTTATAGGAAAATAAATGGAAAACAAATGGTTTCTTTCAGTTTCCACCTGACCTGGACAATGGAATTATATTCAACACCCAAAGGTTGTGTCAAAACTTGAGCAGTTAAACTTGTCATAGGACTACTTCCACTGAACTAGTGAAAAAGATGAAAAGAACAAGATAAAAATAATAATGCTAACATGTAATGAACTTTAATAAACCTACATAAAAGTTGCAGAATAATTTGCATTAATTATCTCATTTAAGAATCTCAACAGTTCCTGGAAGTCAATAATATAGGTATTATTCCCATATTATGGATATATTTTTGGCTCAGTACTAATCAGCATTTTTGTTTTCAATAATTTGAATGAAGGCATAGAAATCATGCCTGACAAATTTGAAGATTACTTGAAGTTGGTGGGAGAACTAACAAATTGGAGAAGAGACTCAGGATTCAGAAATACCTCAGTCCTGATTCTAACCTACCTATCAATGCCAATTATATAATGCTTTCTTTCATACTCTCTTTTGTCTGGCTAGATGGATTTCTTGCAGTTCCTCAAATGTAAAATGCAATTCTTATAGCCATGCCTTCCCATAGTCTAGCTCTTGTGTAGTCATCACATTTTAGGAAAGATATCAACAATCTTGGGGACATTAAAAGAAGGGTAGTTAGAACAGTAAGCCAATTGAAGAAAAACGAAATAGGGAAGCAATGGAGAAACTTGAGATGCTTTTCCAGGAGAAGAAGAGACTTTAGTGGAATGTGACAGACTTGTCAAGAATTTGAAGGGCATGGGGATTCTTGGAGATATATCATTTGGGGACTTAGAGTATCAATGGGACAAAATATGGAAGATGCCATAGAAGGAACTGATGCAAATTGAATTTTTCATTTCATGTTCTTCATGAAATTTTTTTCTAGTATAAGTGATTTGTATCTTCTCTTAAAACATGATTAACATTGAAATATATATTGTATGATAACACATGTACAGCATATATTGCTAGCTATCTTGGGGATGGGTAAGGTGTAAGAGAGAGGGAAAGGACATGGATTGCAAAATGTCAGAAAATTGTTACTAAAATTGTATCAATACATAAAAACAAAAAATCTTTTAAATGAAATATAGGAAAATATTCTAACAATTTGATGAATTGAAATATGAAGTGGGCTTCCATTGGAGATAATGGGCTTCTCCTTCATTGAATATCTTCCAGAAGTTTCTGGGTAGCCATTTATTGCTGCTATTGCAGACATGGCTTTAGAAAAAAATTGATAGGTAGAAGTAGAATGAGTCTTAGGTATCTTAGATTTCTGGGACTGGATTTTGACATTCTGTAAGTAAATATAATTTTGCTATAGCAAATTATTTGCAGTTTCTGTTTTAAATCTTCATGTTTTCCTCAAAATGTTTTTCTGTATCTTTAGACCATTCTTATAAAGATTCATGGAATTGAGTAAGCAGGAATAAGTTTATGTAAACAGGCTGGCTGTTAATTCAAAATGTATTACAAAATATTTATGATTAATGGATAAAAGATGATTAAAACCACCAATGGCTTCAAGTCAACCAGTCAATAAGCATTAATTAAGCTTCTACTATGTGCCAGGCACTGTGCTAAGTGATTTTTACAAACTTTAAGTCATTTACAGATCACATTATAAACTAATATTTAACAATAATGAAAGGGAATAACAGGGACTGGATTTGTGATTTTGTTTGAATAAAGAATTGACAATAAGAAAATTCTAAGAAAATGTGCTATTAATAGTTTTAAAGAGTTCCCTAGAAGTCTCAGGGGTTAGGAGACTTGCCCAATGTCAAATCACGTTTGTGTCAGAGGTGGGACTTAATTTTCTTTATTTTCAAGTCCAAGTAATTTTTTCATTATATCAGATCTACTCTGAAAACAGTTACATAAAGCATTCTATGTCTTTAACTTTACAATGTGCTTTCCTCTGAATACCTCTGTGAAGTGAATTGTGTAAATATTCTTCACATCACATCACACATTGTCACATCATATTACAAGAAACTGAAATTAAGACACAATAACTTAAAATTTGGTGATTTTTTTGGCAGGGGATTAACAGTTTTGAATCACTGTAATTATCTACAACATCTAGGAAAATAAACCATCAAATTGATCTTGCACATTAGAGATCTTCCAAGATTCCATGCTTGTGTAATACTTTCTTTTCATAATGGCAGGACTTTAGGGGATTAGAAACACGGAGCTACAGCATAAAAGCATGGTAATCTTGACCCATTTTCAATTGTGTGGAACCATTTTACTGGGAACATTTAACCAACCCCATTTCTTTGACTCTCACCTGGCAAATCTTAATGCATAGTTTAACTTGATTCAATTAATAAATTCATGTTGAAACATCAAATAGTTCATTGAGCAAAATCATGGCAAGGAAAGTTCCATTAGAAAATTGAATTTAAAATTAATATGTATATATTTCCTTCCATCCATTTAAATATGTACAAATAAGCTCCATTTTCATTGGTGAAGAACTGCACAATGATTTGAAACACGAGTTACATGAAATTCATGAATCTGTTTTTCCATATTCTTTTCTTCTTTCCTTTAATTACCAATCAGGAAATAACAGACAACCAATTGAATACAAAACAGAATTTCTAATCTATTCAAAGATTGTTTTGTGACTTTAGAAAAATATTTTTGCCCTTTTGACTATTACTTAAAAACTAAAGCACAATTTCCATTATTTATCACTTAATGATGAAAGGAAAGCCTTGGATTGTTTAATTGAAAAGAAAAGAGAGATTGTTATAAATAGTTTATCTATAGTATAATGAATCCTTTGTTCCTTAGCTGTGAAATTTTCTAATGCTAGAACCTTTTAAATGTTTATTAAACTAATTGGTGTCTCAAATTTGGATCTTTCACTACAGAGGTCTACAAAAAGCATAGGTACTAGTTCAAAGTGGCACTTAATAATTGCTTGTTAACTGTGATTATTTCTGTAGTGCACAAGTTATATAGAATTTACACTTCTAACTGAATGCACAATTATGAACTTCCCAAATAGCATATAATGCATCTGCATTTATGATAGCAAAAATAATAGAGAAAAATGAGCAAAAAATTGCTTTGTGAGCAAAAGTCCATTTGATAATGACTAGACAACATATACAATGTCTGAAGTACCATTAATTTTTATACTATGGATATACATTTTTTCTATTGTTCAGTCATTTCAGTCATGTAGGTCTCTCCATGCCTCATTTGGGGTTTTCCTGGCAATGATATTGAAATGTTTTGCTATTTCCTTCTCCAACTCACTTTACAGATGAAAAAACTGAGGCAAACAGTGTTAAATGATTTGCTCAGGGTTACACTGCTAGCAAGTGTCTGAGGTAAGATCTGAACGTGCCTTCCTAACATGGAGAGATTACTTTGCCTGGATTTTTTACCAAGAAAAAAGACCATTCTTAATAAGTAATTTCTCTCTCCCTTCATTCTTCCTACATACAAGAGTCTTAATAATACCCCCTTACTCAAAACCATCCAAAGGAGCACAAATATTCCCTCACTATATCAGAAATACATAATTTTATGTGTTCAGAATAGACAGACAGAATTGACCCAGTGTGGAAGGAGACTAAAGTTCAAATCTTTGCCTTACAAGTGATGGCTGAGTGACCTTGAGAAAAAGTCTCTTAAAATCTCAGTGGTCCAGGCAACTATTTAAGAAAATAAGTTTTAGTGAAGATGCCCAGGGAAGTTCATTATCTCGTAGTTCCCCATACTGATAAAAGCATGGCTCCAGTTCCTACTTTTATATATCACCTATTACTAACTTAGACGTTAACCTCCCAGTCAGAAGTCTTTTTGTGTCATCAAACTCTGAGAGCTTATACCTCATATTCCCTTTGGCTTCTGTATCCTATTGGAAGGAAACAGGCATTTATGAAATCCTGCCTTGTTTCAACTAAAGTCTCTATAAGTACCATCTTGATGATACTGTTATCCACATTTTACACATTAGGAAACAGGTAATCAGAACTTATTTCCAGAGAGCTACACAGGTAGTAAGCCTTAGAGGTCATATTTAAACTGCCGTCTTCTTGTCTCCATTTCCAGCCCCCCTCTTCACTGTACCATCTAGCAGCTTCTATTGCACTTTTAGTAAAGGGAACATTACTTTTGGGGAACAAGTCCAAGTTTTCTCATCTTTATGAATTACTCTGTGCATAGCAGTTACATATACATAGTAGGCCATCAATAAAGGTGTGACTTGAGCCTTTTTGCTTCTTTGTCCTATTTCGTGCATCCCTTGCCCTGTTATTGCAAATGGGCTTGAAAATATTTGAACAAGGAAGATTTTTCCATTTTGCCTCCCAGACAACTCCACATGCCAGTTACAGTAAAACTATGATATGGATGGTGCAAAATGTATGCTAAGTTGCTGTTTTTTGCTTTATGTTGCTGAATATTATAATTTATTTGTTTTAATAGAATTCTCTTGCCAGTTATTAATTAAACCACATTCATTAGGTAGGTTTTCACACTGGAAATAAAAAAAAAATTCATTTGAAGAGAGAGCTTGACCTTTGAACAGCTTTTAATGATTTTCTAGACAGACAAAGCTGAAATGAATCAACTAGAGTCCATGTTGATTCCTTAATGGAGCTGTCCAGTTAAGACAAATTAAATCAACAGTAATATATCAAGGAGTTGCCACATGCAAGGCGCTGTGCTAAGTGCTGAGGATACACAAATGAGTAAAAAAATAGTCCCCGTTCTCAAGGTCCTCACAAAAGAATTGGGGAAACAGAATGTAAACAACTTAATAAAAAATTTATGTATATTATATATATTCATATATATGATAACTGAGAGATTATATCAAAAGGAGAATATTACTATTAAGCGAAACTGATAAAAATCATTTCACAGAAAGTGGGACTTTATTATCTGAGACTTAAATAAATCCAGGGAGAGCAGAAGATGATGACACTCAGAATTTTAAGCAATGAATAAAATGCAGTCATTTCTCTAAATACAATATTGTTTATTAATAAAGACATGCAATAAAGGACAAATCAATGGTGTGCTTTCTTTTGAACCAAAGACCCAAAGTGCCAGCTGCCAGAGTGTTTTTGTTTTTTTTTTTACCTCAGTGTGTCTTCCTTCTGATTGGTCTAAAAGTACAATGTTTGGAACTCCACCTAGAAGTCTAGATTGGTAGATATTTTAATTGGAAGTGGGCTAAGAATTCTCTCCTCTTGCCTCACTACTTCACCACTGGAGGGGGAAAGACTACTTTTTTTCCTATATTCAACAATAATTTTCTACACTCTGCAATCCATTTTCTCTCCCTCTCACTCTGTTCTTCTCCCCAAGATGTCAGGTATCATGATATAAGCCGTACGTGTTATGATACACTACATATTTCATGTTCATCATATTGTAAAAGACATATCACCTACACTAGAAAAAGATTCCTGGAGGAAATAAAGTGAAGAGTATGCTTCAATCTGCATTCACACTCCATCAGCTCCTTCTATGGCAGTGGAGAGCCTTCTTCACTATGAGTCCCTTGGAGCTGCCCCTGATCCTTGCATTGTTCATCATAAGTAAGTGGTTCACAATTGAGTATACTTCAGTGCTGTTATTGTATAAAATATTCTCTTGGTTCTACCCACTTCACATATGCAAACCTTTATGTAACTTCTTTCTAGTTTGTTTGGTGTGTGTGTGTGTGTGTGTGTGTGTGTGTGTGTGTGTGTGTGTGTGTGTATCATCTTGTTCATCATTTCTCTTATAATCAAATGCCAAAACTTGATCAGCCATTCTCCAGTTAAATGTCTTCACTGCAGTTTCCAGTTCTTTGCTACCACAAAAGGAGCTGCTATAAATGTTTTTGTACAAATAGGTCCTTTTCCCTTCCTTTTTTAATGATATCGATTGAATATAAATTATCATATAATATATATTTCCATGTTCATGATGTTATCAAAGAAGATACATATTGCTTACAGTAGACCTCTTCCCCTATATTTGATCTGTTGGGATATGGACCTAGTAGTGGTATCACTGTTTCAAATGCTTTGCATGTTGATGGACAGTTGACCCTGCTTCCAAACCTCAGGTAGCCTTCCAAATGCAGCTGACCTTCTATCTCTGGTATTAAAGAAATGGAGTTCTAGCTGGTTTATGAAATCCAGCTTCCTCTCGGAAAATTTTTACTAGGAAATTATAAGTTTTCTCAATCATATTCTCACTGGCTCTTTCCTCTAATGTAGAGCAGGTCACTCTAAATCCTGATAAGGATAATAGCAAGGACAAAAGGGGCATGTTCTGCGGAAGGCCTTGCTAGGGAGGATTTTCTTTGTGGGATAAACAAAAAGTAAATGTCTCTGCCCAGGGAGAGGGCTGAGGATAATTATCTGAATAAGTAGTAAGGAACTGCCTGACCTTCAGAGGTTGAAGTAAGAGGAAATAGATGGATTCACATAGAAATATTGGTAAAAATAAATATAATCTAACATTAATTTCTTCAATGAAGATGAAAAAGGAGAGTTTCAAGCAGTGGCAGCTTGGGGCAATCATTTTTGAGAGCTGGAGTGCCATAAACATCTAGGACATCAGGGTCACTGAATCCCAGAGTATTTAGTATTTAGAGGAGACTAAGGTATAAGAAGACTGAAAATACATGGAGGGGCCAAATTTTGAAGGGCTTTAAGAATCAAAAGGAAGATTTTACATTGGTTCTGGGAGGTAATAGGGAGTCATTGGAGGCTGCTATTAGATGACCAAACTGATTAGTTGAAAAGGTTCTGGAAATTGTTTACTTCATCAGTTGCAACATATGATGTGGTGAGATTTGTGTTTTAGGACTATTAGCTTTGTAGAGGATGACTTGGAAAAGGCAAAGACAAGGGGAAAGAGCAAGGAAAAAGATTAGGATGCTAGTGAAATAATTCAGACAAATGATAATGAATGATTGATCTAGGAAATAGGAAGGACTAAATTTTAATTCTGCTTCAAATATTTAACTATTTTGTGACCATAAGAAACTCATGTAATTTGTCACCTTCAGTTCCTAAAGCTTTAAAATGGGGATAATATTACCAGTCTCAAAGTTGTGAGAATCATATGAGAATATGTATGCATGTGTGTATATAAATATATACAGACACATATGCCCTTATTGCACTGATCAGCCACAATTGAACACCCTGTACCTTAACCCTGGCATGATATCACTGGTCCTCTTCATATACAAAGGATGAACAACACATAGATAGATCTCTAAATATAATGTTGCTACATTTTATATTAAAATGTTAAATAAATGCTTTTCTTCTTGAGTAAAAGATGCTTGTGGAAATATATTAAATTTACTTTTCATAGAAAAAAGAGAGAAAAAGAAAATATTCTAAGTTTAAGGGGCCTCAGGCTTTTCCATCTCAGCTTGACTTGTTGCTTTTTGTCACTGTATTTATTCTTTTCTTTTTCCTTTTCTTTTTAAATTATTTTCTAGATTATATGTCAGTACAAATTTCAATAATGGTTTTCTTATGCTTTGCAATCCATTCTCTCTCTCTCTTCCCATTCCTTCCCGTTTCCCAAAATGGAAGATAAAATAATGTAAGTTGTACAGGTGATGGTTTACAATTCATATTTCCACATTTATCATGTTGTGAAGAAAGATACATATCACTTATACTGGAGGAAAATCCATGGTGGAAATAAGGTGAAGAATGACAGTCTTCAATCTGCATTCAGACTTTGCCAGTCCTTTCTATAGCAGTGGATAGCCTTTTTCATCATGAGTACCTTGGAATTGTGCTGAATCCTTTCTTTTCTGATAATAGTTAAGTAATTCAGTTGATCATCATACATTATTGCCATTATAGTGTACAGCATTCTGCTGGTTCTGCTTACATCACTTTGCATCATTTCATATGAGTTTTTCCATGTTTTCTGTGATCATTTTATTTATCATTTCTTATAGTGTACTAGTACTCCATCACAATCATATACGACAACGTTTTTATCCATTCCCCAATGGATGGACATCTTTTCAGTTTCCAGTTCTTTGCTATCACAAAAAGAGCTGCTATAAGTATTTTTTTTGTAGAAGTAGGTCCTTTCCCCCTATCTTTGTTTGCTTCAAACTACAGACCTAGGAGTGATATTGCTGGGACAATGAATATGCCCAATTTGATGACCCTTTGGGTGTTGTTCCAAATTACTCTCTAGAAGAGTTCATAGTTCCACCAACTCTGTACTTGTGTCCCAACTTTTCAGCATTTTCTCTAACATTAACCATTTTCCTTTGTCATATTAGCCAGTCTGATAGATGTGAGGTGGTACTTCCATTTTTTCATTTTAGATGTATATAAAAATATGTCTATATAAATTTGAAAGAACAGGAGATCAGTCCACCAAAAGTCCCAGGATTTCTTCCAGTCTGGGGCCTGCCCCCAGCCAATTTGATTTGAGACCCAGGAAGTAACAAACCTAGCAATAATATAGATAAGCACTAATCCAGTAGACAATGTTTAAATGTGAACTTGATGAGTCTGACAAGTCATGGAGGTAGGTTCTACTATTATTTCCATATTCCAGTTTGGAAAACTGAAGCAAAAAGAGGTTAAATAACTTGCCAATGGCACTACTATAAGTTTTTATGTCCAAGTTGCCTGATTCCAGTGTTGGCAGTGCCTCTACAGAGCTACCTATTTGCCTTTAGAGAAATAGAAATATGGTGAGAGATTGCAAAAACAACCACCACTACAAACTATATTAGGAATGAGAAAGAGAAATATGACAAAGGTTAAGGGAAGGAGAATGATTATAGAGAAAGTTTCTAGAGGGGACAGAATGGGGTTGGATGGAGGACACCAGTGATGCCTGAATTGGCAAGATGGGCTCAGTGAAGAGGAGGTAATATGTTTGTAGTGAAGCAAGTCAGCATAGCTGTCTAACTTCCTCTAGTAACAATATGGAACATAAAGTTAGAAGCACTGAGTAAAACGCAATCATCCATCCTTGAATCTTTTGAGCCCTTATGCTTTTAACATTCAAATCTTGCCAAACCAGGGTCATAGGCATTCCCTCTATCTACTTTCTGCATATTCTTCCCTTTCTCCTTTGGGATAGCACTCTCTTAATTATTCTTATCCACTCTCTGTTTTCTCCTTCACCACTTGCTCATTCGTTGCTACCTAGATACTTGTCAATGTCTCCTTCTTCCAAAAAAATCCAAAAATTAAAACTAAAATATCACTTGACCCTGTGACCCCTCAAGTTGTCATTTTATAACTTCTCTCTTTCAATTAAAATTCCATTTCTCCACTTATCAATCACAGTCAGCCCCTTGAAATATGTCTTCCCATATGTGTACTTCCCAAGGCTATGGTATATCCATTAATCTTTCTACATTAATTTTTTGCCCTACCCACATTGAATGAAAGATTCTTGGTTACAGAAACTACAATTTATTTTTTATCTATAGTACCTAAAAGAATGTTTTAATTAGTAAGCATTTTATAAATGTGTATTAATTTGAATTTAATAGATTTGACTTTAAAGTTAATGTTCTCTTTAATAATTTCCACTACACTCTGCAAAGTATTGATGCACCATCACAATGCCATAGAATTTATTACACACATATACACACATGCATATGCTTATTCAAGTGTGTGTGTATTATAGAATATTGTTGATTCTTTTTATTAATTTGAAAACTTTTATCAACATGATATTTTAAAATTATTTATATATTCAGTTATGTATTATCTATCTATTAATGCCATATGTAAATGAAATTTGTATTTAGGAAAGAATTGATTGGATCTGGTGGTGTTGTTTTACATATTTGAAAATTGGTCCTCATAGAGAGGCTTGTATAAGGAGGCTATAGTGGAGGTAACCTATAAAGAATGTTGTACATGGAATCATGAGACCTGGGTTACGATCCTATCATTACGATTTACTACCAGTGTGACCTTGATATTTACTCTTTCTCATCAGTGTCCTTATCTGTAAAATGGGCAACTTGACCTAGATAATGTCTGAAATTCCTTTCAGGTTTAAATATATCTTTTTACAGTGCTGTCCATTTCCCATGAGTAATTGTTTCCTTAAATGATTATTTGGCAACTGACACTCTAACAAAGAAATGAAAAAAATAAATAATCAAAACTTCGTGTCCTAGGTTTGTTTATAAAAGATTATAATTGGTCAACAAACAATCAAAGCCCAATAACACATGTTTTCTTTCAGAAGTTTCTGGAATGAAGACAATATTTTGTGTTTGTCAACTGAGCCTTACATCAATTGTGCCACATGAACATTACTCTCCCCAAAGCAGATTTTGAGACATAGAAGTCAAAAGGATGCTTCCTAGCTTCCTCTTTATATATATGTATATATATATAGAAATATCATTTCTGACATTTATTCATGCTATTTCAGTATGTTTCTTACTTCCTTGAAATTCCAGGAAAGGGATGGCTGAGAAAACAAGGTATTATCTGTTATCACCTTCAAATTTGCATTTTGTATTCTCTGAACACTATAAATAGTTGAAGGAAGGAAAGAAGAAAGTGGGTATTTGGGTTTTGTTACTCCCAAAAAAATTCTTGGTTCACCATGAAGAGGTGGGGAATTGTTCTCGTGGTCTTTTTTTGGGAACCAAGAGGTATATTTCAAATGTATAACCCATGTGAAGAAATCTGGAAATAGAAATATTTAAATATAATGGGGACTTTTTCACATGCCTGAGTCACAGAAATACCTGCTTTTGTGATGCAAGAGAACTGGAAATTTTTTGAGTACTCTTATTGGTTATGACATAATTAGAAGCAGATTTTGCCCATTAACTGAATAACTATAATTATCTGTGTCTGGAAATTACTAGACTTTATGTGCAAGCTAAATATTACAATGGATCCATTACCAGGCCTGGAAGTGGGATTACTTTGGTTTAAATGAAGCCTCAGACACTTCTGAGCTGTGTGACCCTGGGTAAGTCACTTAACAGTATTTCTCTAGTTCTTGTCCTTCTGTCTTTCAGGAGCTATTAAGTCAGAAAGTAAGAAGTTATTTATAAAATAAAGCTACTTAATTTTAGTTTGTCCCTCTTTCTTATATTGGACTCCAAGGCTGAAGACTCATTCAGATCATGTGACACAATAAAGCAAATGATGAGTTCCTAAGGACTCTCTTCCACCTACCATAGACCATGTGATAACCAAGTAATAGGGTTGAAGTTTGGATCTTGTCCTATTTGTCCTTTCATTTACAAGCGCAAGAAGTCCCTGACATGGGAACTTAAGCCAATGGGATCTGGGCTATACAGAATTCAGGCCCAGAAATGAAGACATCTAATTTGATTTATTCATAACATGAATTTCTCTACCTTAACTCATCTGAATAAGTCTCTAGTCTCTAATGCTTTTCCTAAGGGAAAAAGGATATAAAGTATTAAATCAGTGCAACTTTTGTCCCTCACCAGAGATGGAGGTGGTAGAAGGCAGATCATGACTTTGAATTATTAAGGAAAATGTTTTTGTTGTTATATCTTTAAAGCAAATTTCATTGTAAAAGCCAATCTGATATGTAATGGTTAAATGGAACTGGAATTCTATTTACTTCTCCTAGAATGGGGAAAGATAAGTAGTGGGGACTTGAGTCAATGCCAAAAACCTGGGATTATGGCCCAATCAGCTCACAGGTCAACAGGTCACAGAATGGAGTGAGAGTGGAATGGTAAATGTGCCAGCTGGCAAAAGTAAGAAGTATTAACCCATGTTTCAGACTCAACTTGCTTTTTCCATAACATGAATTTCTCAACCATGAACTTTTCTTTGCAATTATACAAAAATATAAATATGCTTCCTAGGAATGTGAAGGAGGGAAGGTGATGTATAGTGGAAAAAGCACTAGATTTGTTGCCAGAGGACTTGTGTTCAGATTCTTGCTCTTGTATTTATATTGGTGACTTTGAGAAACTCACAAAGCCTCTCTGAGATGAAATTATAAAAAAATGTAGCACTTGGACTACATGACATCAAAGTTCTTCCAATATTAAATTCATGATCTATTATTATATCTGTGATTTATTTGGAAATGTATTTCCATTTGGAAACCCTAGATGCAGAAACTCCCTTGATCAATTCAAGTGGGTAACTTCACTGTAATGCATACTAGAGAATTTCTCAGATATCTGAAGAATAAATGATGTTTTCAGATTCACAAACAAATATTTGTACTTGTGAGAGGTAGGATTTGAACCCAGGTCTTTGTGAATTCAAAACCTATCAATTATACCCTGTAAGCATATTGAAATTAACTAGGAGTTTTAAAATACTTCATATTTTGGGCTATTGTATACCTCTGAACTTCAGGAATTGTCAAGAACCTGAAGCTAAAAAAATACATTCCTTTAAACAGCAATGTCTTATGAAAATGTACTCAGGTCCATCTTCCCTTTGAATGTAAAGTTAAATCATAAGGATCGTGTTGAAATTGTCACTGATAGCTCTGAATTGAGGATGATAAAATGATTTGTAAATGTCTTCTCTTTTTTTTGTTCTTATCAGGGCCAAAATGAAATTTTGGCTACAAACATTTAATATGCATAGATTACTCTTCAAATATATTGATTATGAATGTTTACTGAAGCACGGCAGGCACATTAGTTAATGACTTCTCCCAATTCATTTAGACGTTCAAGAAAGGAGAATATTTCATAGTAACATCAGGCAATGAAATCAAAGAAATTATTTGTTATTGGTACATTATCCATTTAGCTAAGTTTAGTGGAAACTGGATCTGAATTTTGGGATGACACAACATGAATTTATATTATAATAGGGTAGGAAACTTAAGCTATTTGTAGGAACAATTATTTTGATGAAAACTATTAAAATGTATGTATTATTATAATTAGCATTTTTACCGAATTAATTATCATAATTATGATTTTTCAGTTTTTCAGGAGTCAGTCTGTTTAAGGAGCTGTCTCCCTATTTATTTTTTCAAAGGTTCATTTTACTTAAAGGGTAGAATTGCCTGACACTGTCTTAAGAAAAAAAAATCTCAGTACAGTGGATAAAAGATCGGCCTCAGAGCCAAAAAGTTATATAAAACATTCTTCCTCTAAGAGATACTAATTATGAAAATGAATGTAGATCACTATATCTTTGGGTGTCTCATACATCTTTCTAACCTGAGGTGCCATCCAGCTATAAAATTATAGGCCACAAATGCTAAGGTCTCAAGATTCCAATGTAAGTTAACAAGTACTTAAAGATTTACAACATTGTGGCAATTTACCACACTGGAAGTTCCCTTCTCTGATGAAATTATAGATTTAAAAAATTCCACAATATAGCCAAGAAGTAGAAAAAGTAAATGCCAGTTAATTGTCAAAATGTAAACTAAATTGTGGTAGATAATAAAGGTAATGGAATGTGACTGGGCTGTAAGAATTATAAACAATTTATTTTTGCTTGTTTTTTTGGTTGTTCTTTATATTACATCTTAAACAACCAAAACAAACAAACAAACAAACAAACAAACAAAGTAAATGGTGTGAAATTACAATTTTTTGTAAGTATGGTTCTAAAGAATAGCTGTGACTAGAAATTCCCACCCTACTTGTTTCAAAAGGTGAGAGGTTGATAGACATTTCATTACATATTTTAAACTTTTTTAAATTCTTATTTTCCATATTAGTGTCAATGCTAAATATCAGTTGAAAAGCAGATGAGTAAGGGCTAGGCAAATGAGGTTAAGTGACTTGCCCAGGCTCACGCAGATAGCATTTCTCTGAGTCCAGAATTGAAACGAGGACTTTTTCACCTCTAGACATAGCTGTCTATCCACTGAAACACTTAGCTGTCCCCATTGGGAGGCAGAAAGGAAATAGTTAAATAGGTATTTTAATGTAACAAATAAAACATCCTGAAAAATTCAGACATTCATGAAAGAGAGAGAGAGAGAGAGAGAGAGAGAAAGAGAGAGAGAGAGAGAGAGAAAGAGAGAGAGAGAGAGAGAGAGAGAGAGAGAGAAAGAGAGAGAGAGAGAGAGAGAGAGAGAGGGAGAGAGAGAGAGAATGGAGTCCAAATGCAAAGTGAAACACACTATTCTTTCTTTTACTTTCTCCATGAATTTTTCTCTAGTATATTTAATATGTGTCATTTCAACATTTGAGAAACATGAAAATATGTGTTATATGCTTTTATATATATATATGTGTGTGTGTGTGTATACAATCCATTTCATATTATCTTCCTTCTTGGGGATGGGACAGATGTAGGAAGGGGATAGAGAACATGGTTGGCAAAATATCAGAAAATAAATAAAAATTATATTGACATTTAGTATGGTGATAAGAGAGATAAGAGAGATTTTGGGGCAAAAGGTAATGGACCAGAGTAAAAACACAGAAGTTTGATGGAATGAAGGAAACCAAGAAGTATGGGGGAAAGAGATCGGAATCCTGGGATAGGATTCTGAACTAGGTAATGGTCATTGGGGAGAGGGTTTTGAACTCTGGAGAAGAAAATAGCTCGAAAACCCAGCTTTCTAATATTATTGATCTCTCTCTCTTGAACCTGTGGAAAACCCATCCAGGCCATATCATGTGATTCCTGTGATCCCTCTGTGCTCCCAGACACTGAAACAACATCTCAAGAATACTCAAGAAAACCTAGCTTTGACAATGACTTGAATTGCTGAGTTTCCTCTGTGGGCTTTGCCAACACCAAGATGACTAGGTCACTGTTGACACCATCTTTTGACTCATCATCTATCTCTGGCTTTCCAATCAAAGACTTAATTCTGTGTGTCTTTAGCCTGGATAGTAAGATAGGGAAGTGGGAATTCTAGGTAGTGAGGCAGTGAGTATAGACCCAACA